>NC_134356.1:41867123-42182164 GCF_048569485.1 Anomaloglossus baeobatrachus | reverse complement strand
GCTGCGGTCCGCTTTTTATTTTTAGACTTTATTCTTTGGTTTTATTTCTGGGACTCAGAAGTCACTGTGATTTCACCATTCTCCAGATGGGGTGGCCGAAAGCACATGCCCTGGATGGTCCTGCTGGCCAGCCATGTTCCGGTGTCACTTACCTCCCTCTGGCAGGGATACATTATTAGTGACATCAAGCACATACACAGATGAAGCCACTACATCTGGCAGGGGTAGGTCATCACGTGCCAAGCAAGCTAGAAAGTGGCCGGCCACCGGTATCATTCAGAAGAGAGGAGCCACCTGCGACTCTTCAGGAGTTACTGTATTTTTCAGATTATAAAACACACTTTACCTCACAAAAATTTGGGAGGAAAGTGAGGGGTGCGTCTTATAATCTGAATGTAGTTTCCCGGGGTGGTGGAGAGGGGTCGCAGGAGGCCGGGGGAATGCTGTGGCGGCTGTAGAGCGTCTGGTGCTGCTCTGCGGGGACTGCTGGGGCTGGTGCGTCTCGTGCTGCTGTGCGGGGACTGCTGGGGCTGGTGCGTCTCGTGCTGCTGTGCGGGGACTGCTGGGGCTGGTGCGTCTCGTGCTGATGTGCGGGACTGCTGGGGCTGGTGCGTCTCGTGCTGCTGTGCGGGGACTGCTGGGGCTGGTGCGTCTCGTGCTGCTGTGCGGGACTGCTGGGGCTGGTGCGTCTCGTGCTGCTGTGCGGGGACTGCTGGGGCTGGTGCGTCTCGTGCTGCTGTGCGGGGACTGCTGGGGCTGGTGCGTCTCGTGCTGCTGTGCGGGGACTGCTGGGGCTGGTGCGTCTCGTGCTGCTGTGCGGGGACTGCTGGGGCTGGTGCGTCTGGTGCTGTTGTGCGGGGGACTGCTGGGGCTGGTGCGTCTGGTGCTGCGGCTGGGCAGTGAGGACATTAAACAATGGCGCCCGAAGTCGGTGCGTGTGTAAACTCAGCTCAAGATCTCATTTGTACAGGCGCCTCCTCCGGCCCATTGATCTCCCTTGCAGCAGACTTAAGGAAAATGGCGCCGGAGGTGGCACTTGCGCAGATGAGATCTCTGCTTGCCATTGAGCCGAGAGCTCAAACTGCGCTGACTCTGGGCGCCATTTCTTTAAAGCCCTCACCACCCACGCAGCCTGAGCCCCAGCGCAGTTGACAGTTTCTGGGACAGCTATCGCCCCTGCATCCTGTGACCCCGGCTCCTTCACCGGATTTTAAGACTGGCCCCTTTTTTTTCCCCGAACCCTTTTTTCCTCTGAATTTGGGGTGAGTCTTATAATCCGGTGGGTCATATAAACCGAAAAATACGGTATTTGCTTAAAGGAGTTGTATAGGAATTGCAAAACAAGTCTGCTTTCTTTCAGACACAGCTCCACCTCAGACCATGGGTCATGTCTGGTATTGCAAGTCAGTGGAGCCAAGCTGCAATACCACATGGTCAGGAGAGGAGCAGAAAACAGCCATGTGTTTTACAATTGTGAATATTTTCGGTTACTGCAGACCAACAGAAAACCTGGCCACGTGACCCCTCAGCCTCCGCTCACCTTCATTCCTTCCTCCCAGCTTATCCACAGATCTCCTCTTGTCAGAAAGCAGGCCACGGCGTGCCGCGCCAGGTGATGGATCCAACCCTCCTGTCGCAGCTGTGTCATGATGGCATCGATCCATGGAAAAGCCCGTCCGCCCCTCGGCCCACTTTGCCAGGGCCTCCGGGTTCCGATCCCAGGGAATCTGAACGCAGATGGGATTCCCATCCATTTTATCAAAGCGCGGGTTGTTTGTGGCTGCGGTGTAGAAAAACTCCCGCCAGAGGAGCTGCCCGTAGAGAGACAGAGGAGGCGAGCTGTTCTTCTTTACCTACACAAAGTGTAGAGGGGGGGGGGGGGGGGGAAGGTCAAAAATGTAAATACAACAACAGCATTGGCCATCTCAATAGTAAGAAATGGCCTCAAGTTCACCCGTACAGGGGTCAGATTCTGAACCCCAGGGTCATGATTAGCTTTACTGACCATTCGAGAGCGGTACGACATACACCCGCCTCTTATATGACCCACCTTTTTGTACAAATCCGTTAATTTGAAGTAGAAGAGACGACAGGAGAGGCATCCAAACCGCAGGTAAGGGCTGAGGCCTGTGGTGCTGGCCAGGAGGGAATTGGCGTTCATACGAGGCCTTTCAAAGTTTGCCACCCAAGCCTAAAAAACACAATCAATCACAGAATAAGACCACTTGAGGGGGTGTGGGGGGGTGGGGGGTGGGGGGGAAGAAGTAGAAATAAGACGTTCATGTCTGTATATTTGATGGTTTTGGGTAGTAAAATGGTTTTTGTTGGCGCCCCTGGTGGATTAGGGCAATTAGGGGCCATCTGTATATATTTTGAATAAGTTTTATTTGGAAGCTTTTGTGCTTTGATGATCACTTTTAATGTTGGAAATTATCCTTCAATGGTGTATTGCCATTGAAAACAAAAAAAAAAAAAATCTTTGGAATAAGTTAGTGATAACGTGTATGGCTCTAGTGGTCCGACCTCTGGGACACCCCCCATCAAGAGAACAGGGCTCTGAATTACCACGTTTGAATGGAACGCCAACAATCGTTTTCTGTGTCTGAGACGAGACAGTCGGAGATAAAAAGTTCAGTGTGTGTGTGTGTGTGTGTGTGTGTGTGTGTGTGTGTGTGTATATATGTGTGTGTGTGTGTGTGTCCATGACTCCTTTCTGATGGTTAATTAAAAAAGAGCCCTGATCTCAGCAAAAATGTGGATCCCAGTGGTTGGACCACCCAGCCCTTTGAACAGGCACCTATGCGTCGCCAGGGCCGACACTAGACTCGCGCCTAGTCGCCAGGGCCCGACACTTGACTCGCGCCTAGTCGCCAGGGCCGACACTAGACTCGCGCCTAGTCGCCAGGGCCGACACTAGACTCGCGCCTAGTCGCCAGGGCCGACACTAGACTCGCGCCTAGTCGCCAGGGCCGACACTAGACTCGCGCCTAGTCGCCAGGGCCGACACTAGACTCGCGCCTAGTCACCAGGCCCAATACTAGACTCACTTCCTGTTCTTCACACGGACATTAGGAGTAGTAGACTGACTTGGACCATAAATGTTTGTAGAAAAGCGTAACCTGAGCATGCTCTAATTAAGTTCATTGTATGGGAGGATATGCAGGTGAGCTGTAACATCATACCATGACTGGTGGATTCTTATCTACAGTATATAGATGTGTTATCAATCATTGCCATCCTGTCTGTTGTAATAATGAGACTGCTGAAAAGTCTCCTGTACAGGACAGGAAGGGAGTCTAATGGTCACACAAGTCTTTGCCATCTAAATGTCTATTTACCTTTCTTTCCAAGTGCCTTTCCAAGCGCGTCAGGGCTTCGGTTTCTCCTCCGGGCCACACAGCAGACGGTAACCCCTCTGTATCGAAACCTAAAACAGACGTTGACAACACCAGACCGTTAGATCCTCCTCCCCGGCTCGCCGCTTACACAGAACATGAAACGTGGAGCATTAATTAGATTCAGATTATTATTGGGTAATATAAAATAAATACATAAATAAAAAAAATAAAATAAAAAAAAATCCATCAACTGATTGACTCTTGATAACTGGTCAATAATTTAACTCCTTGGACCTAGCAGTCGAGGCAATTTCTATTTCCGGCAAAGGGACACGCGCCGACAAAATCTGACTCCTGGCACGAAAGGATCAGAATTTAGAGCAGATTTGTATTGAATTGGTCTCATTATAAATTTAGATTTAATGTTATTGTCTAAAATGTGAACGAAAAAGAAAAAAAAGCAGCAAATACCAAGAACAACTAAAGGAGACTAGTGAGAAACAGGACAGACAAAGCACGGACTAAAAACACCAAGATGTAACTCTATTCAGGACTTTTCACCCTCTTACACTCCTCCCCACCAAATGGGCCATACTGACCCTCGCTGCCCATAGCAGTCAATCACAACGCAGCTTTTTTTTTTTTCTGGGTTGACTTCTGCAACCCCAAAAAGGGACGTCACACGTGAACAGGCCCTTTAAAATTGGCTGCTATGGGCAAAAGGGCCAGTCGTGATCAAAACAGATGTAGCAGAGCTCAAATTGCTAGATGGGATCGGCTCTACTACACCTGTATATTTTTCCATAATACAGAGTATAGTCAAATTAAAAAACGATTTGCCCAATAAACCCCTGTGTAATGCCCACCCTAAAATATCCTCACCAGTCCTGAATAGAGCTAAGATGAGATTGATAGTCACATCTTAGGTCGGAGTAGGGATCCAGGAGATCTGTTTTGCTTTGTGTGGTTGAGAACATAAGACAAGTGATAAGGAAGCCAAAAAAAAAAAAGCTGACGACTTCACTGCTCTATGGGCTTAACCCATAGGTCCACACTGCGGCACAACACGTGGTGCGGTGTAAACATACAGGCTAGGCCCCCTTTCTTTTTTCTTAGAAACATTAACGACCCCACCTGTGTGGCCTCCTCGCTGGGTGTTTTTCCGAAAACCGTGAAACTCCTTTGCAAACGATTCCGGGGGGAGCAGTTGGCATCACCCGATCGCTGGAGAGTCAGCGGAAAGTGATGCAACCGTCTTGCCGCCAGTCACCCGTTAGTTGTCGCACTGCCGCCTAAGGGCACCGGCCAGCCAACCCTGTCTAAAATTAAAATCCTGGCAGAAAAGAACTTGGTAAGAAATAAAAAAAAAAAAAAAAAAAGAAGTTCTTTAAAGTTTTTAGTTTTCCTACTTCAAAGAAAAAATTAAAAAGCGCAACCAAAACCCCTCAAGATGAAACGCCTCCAAGATTTTGGTAAAATAATTTTTTGTAAAATTAATAAATCACTCCGAAGTGAACAGGATTTATTTATTGTTTTTTTACTATTATATTTTCTCCTCTCTTTCTTACACGGGAGTGAGATTTTTCTTCTTTCGGACAGGAGTCCCATTTGCTGGTAAATGTGGCACCAAAGAGTTAAAAAACAGTTCTTACAAATATAATAAAAATATATATTAGATATCTTCAAGACTCCCCTAACATGTCAGTATAGCAGATAAACTTAGTAGATAAGTGTGCATGTATATAATAAATCAGGCAGACAGACAGGGGTGGGAATAACTAGCAAATCCCAATCCAACTATTAGATATTCCGTTGCACCTATCAATCAAATAACAGTGCATCTCACAAACTTTACTTGCCTATATTTCAGAAAGTATACATCCGATCTCACAACTAAAGGTATGTATAGAATCAGCATGATAGTGCCGGTATAGCACTCGCTTTAGTTTATATAGGAAAATCCTGGTGGTTGGGCCCCTTTAACCACCAGGAGTGGGTGTCCATATACAGGAGATAGCAGTCAGCCAAATAACTACACACTCCCAAATGGTCCAATACACATGAACACTCAGCCGATCTGGATCGCCACAGATATGTTGGGGAACGGGGGTGGAACTGGAGGCCCACCATACACATCACATGGGTGGATGGCAAGTTGTATTGTGTATTGAGGCCTAGATAAAAATCTAATACTTGAAGTGGTCACAACAGGAAAGGATCAGGCATACTGTATTTCAATATGCCTAATCCCAAATATCTGACATACAGCTATCTGAAACATATGGGCACCTTTAATAGTTCCACTTAGGATTTGATAAAAAAGGGTAGGGGCAGGGTCACAGATTAGCTGGACTGCCTGGTATGTGACATCTAGTCCTGCAGTGATAATCTCCTGCTGATAAAATACTAAATTGTATCCAGCCTAATACACGACATCCCTAGAATCAGTGTCTCCACCCCTATATTATCCTGTTCTCGGATTACATAGCAAGAACCTGCTGACAGATACCCTTTAACAGCCCAATTGCCCTGTTGTCATACTATGCCTCCTTCAGGACATCATATTTTCACAAAATGTTTGCTGTAAATTGCTTTATGTGTTTGGACCAAGTAAAAAAAAAAAAACCTATAAAATTGTAAAAAAATAAACCTTTCAAAAAATCAGTAGCTAAAACAAAAAGTACATTTAATAAATAAAAAAGATCAATTGCCATCTCCTACTCTTGTGGTTACACTGAATCCTGTAGAAAATAAACAAATAAACAGAAGCCAGTGTGAACACGGCCTAAAAAGTATATTTTGGGGGTGTGAATACTTTTACAACTACAGATGCTTAGTATTGAAGCTCTTCTGCATATTAGAGGCAAGGTCTAAGGACAGCTGATCCCACACATTCACAGTGTCCATTCCTAATATTCCTAGCTACCTAGGGGCTCAATGTGTTACCAATAAATGTACGATCATATACCTAATTCTTCCAGAGACGGGACCCCGTATTTCTCATCGTGGTCGTCAGACACTGGGGTTGAGCACTTTCCCATGACCTCGGAGGTGATGGTCTCCACCGGGATCTCCAGCGGCTCCATTTTGCTGATCAAAGTCTGGAATCTTTTGTAGGTCAGAGGCGGCTGCCCACCATTCAGCTCGATAATCCTACAAGATGGAAATCAGACGTGGAAATGTTATTCTGGGCTCCCAAAAAGTAACTACACCCACCACAAGATAGCTAGAAATAGGACAGGTGCGTCTGAGGATCACTGGGCGATCCTGTTGGAGTAGGGCAGCTATGGTCTAACAATGAATGACCAAGAAGAGAAGACTAAAAGAACCCCCACCCCCATGTCAACAGCAATGGGGTACCCCTTAAAAGGGGTTATATTATAGGGTGAGCAACAACTTTCCCAAAAGTGCCCAGTTCCACTGGTGAGATTGTCCCACAGTGATCAGCAAGATCTCCCCCATTCAATGGATAGGGAATATTCCCACACCACTTACTTGTCCAGGTTGTACAGGGTGTGTGAAATGCGGACGATGACCTCCACGCCGGCCTCACTCGCCAGTTTCTTGATTGCGGCATCTCGCTCTTTTCCGAATGGCTCCGAATCATACTCAATAGACAATTTACTGATCTTCCATTCCTAGGCAAAAGAACAAAACAAAAAAATATATAATATTATATACACACATATATATATACATACACATATATATACATACACATTTTATATATATATATATATATATATATATATATATATATATATATATATATATATATATATATATATATATATATACATATACATATATATATACATATATATACATATATATATACATACATACATACACACACACATACACATATATATATATATATATATATATATATATATATATATACACACACACACACACGTATACATATATATATAGATATACACACACACATATATTATATATATATATATATATATTAAAATAAAGCTCATAAAAAAATAATATACAAATAAAATATATAAAATAAAAACAATTTTTTGTTTATGATTTTTTTTTAATATATCTTATTTTTATATTATACGGTGATTTGTACTTGTCGATAAATGGAAGAAGCAGCGTCATACATTTTTATTTTATATTTTTTTAATTTATATTTTTTAATATTTTATTATTTTTATATTATTTTTATTTAGATCTTAATTATATAAAAAAAATCATAAAAATAAAATAGTAATGTTGTTTTATATTTTTATATTACTAATATAAAAATTAAAAATTTTATATATTTTATTTCTATATTAATATAAAAATATATAAAAAATGAATTTGTTTATTATGATTTTTTTATATAACAAAAATGTATTTTATTTTTTTGTTTAAGATTTTTTTAATATATTTTATTTTTATATTATATTATTTTTTGTTTTTATGATTTAATATATTAATATAAAAAATATATTAAAAAAATCATACAAAATAAAATTATATTTTATTTTTATGATTTTATATAATTATTATAAATAATTAAATAAATAAAAAATATTAAATATAAAAATAAAAAAAATATATAAAATAAAAATGTATGACACAGCTTCTTCCATTTATCGACAAGTACAAATCACCGTTCTACATCAATATTTATGGAACAGTCAATAAACCACCATAGAAGACGTACTTTGAAGAGCCGAGGAAACACGTCTGCCGGCTGTCCACGGATGACAAACAAGCGGGAGTTTAATTTGCGCAGATTAGCGTCGAGGTCCTCCAGACACTGCAGCAAGAATCTAAAGAAAGCAAAAGAGGAAACTACAATTAATGAGAAAACAAAAAGGTTAAAAACGACAACAAAAACACACATCATCAGAGTATATAGACCGCAGTGGGGGAGGGTTCCCAGAATCACAACTGATTGTTTATCCAAGGGTCCCACACAATCAAATTGGGGATGGGGGTTTGTGACATGTCGGGCTGATGGGTGCTGTATTGTCCATCTGCATCAGCCCCATTGATCTGAATGGAGCGGAGCATGAGCAACAGCCAGTGTGTGTGACCTGCTGGTCTTGGCTCCAGCAGCAATGATAATCGGCCTTTATAATGTGGCCATGGAGGTTGCCTCTTTGGCGGCCACTAGTCTGGTCACATACGTATAGATGTTGTATTGTACGTGGGCTCTGACCTGAGCTGATATTAGGGCTGGAGATATTACAGTTATACGTTGACACAATGGAAACAGTTTTTGCAGGTATCCACCTCTGGGCATGGAAGCGTTCCCTTGGCAATTGTTCTTTCCATTGTTTATTTCTGCCAGATATTCATTACTTCTCCCTGGTAACGGCCGCCCGCTGGGTACGTACGATACGCCAACAATGAAGAGCAAACAGAACCGCCGATGTGTACAGAACCTACATACAGCACAAATAAGTGAGCGACGCTGCACCGTCAGACGGTACGAGCTAAACACGGGCTGTGAAGTGTTCTGGCATCGAGCTGAAAAGGACTTATGGGAGGAGCAACCCATCAGCTGCAATCTGATTGGAAGAAATGCTGCTACAATTATGTCCCTTTCAGCTGGATCCCAAGCGCAGAATTCACCATCTTCAAACCATTCAGGGACCTATTCACATCTACTAATTTATCTACTTAGTTATTGATTCCTTTAAAGTGTTTTCTGATTTTTGCAGAAAGAAAAAAAACAAAAAAAAAATTTGTATCAGCAGCAGAAATGTAACAAGGATCTGACCGTTTGCTGCAAAGTATCAGTGCAAGGAAAATGTATCAGTAGTGGTTTGGGAATCCGCCTCCGGCAGCCTGAAATATCAAGACATGAACACCAAACTGAGTATTTAATGCTGATTACAAGGATGGAGGGTGCAGAAAGATCCAAAGTGATCCAGTGTAAACGCACAAGTACAGACCGGTTGACCTAAAAACCCAGTTAGTGCCCAGAGGCTGAGGGGATCAACATCTGCTGAGCAGAGCGGCCCCCGCTGATTAGTGCTCGGCCGTGCACGCTGTCTGATATGGGGATTACACGTGTCCGGGACGAGGATGTTCTCGGGATCTGTCACCTTGTCTGAGCAAAACTGTAATTATCCCCCCCCCCCTCATTGGAGGAGTTACATTATATACACCCCCTTATAATTTCCTTACAATGCTAACAGCAAAGCATTATGGGTAACCCCACAGATTTAGTATCGGACACTATGTGAATGCCTTCCATCTATTGAAGTAACAAAATACCACTAGGATTTGGTATAATGAAGGGGGGGGGGGGTTTCCTAAGAATTTCAACCGCTGATCTATACCAATCCCACGTATGGTGGGGGGGGAACCACCATACATGAGGTGGGCTATCCAAACACAAAGGATAGTGGGGAGGGGGAAGGGGTCCCACCTCTGGGCTATCCAAACCCCAAGCATAGTGGAAAGGGGGGGGTTGCCACAAACCCCAAGCATGGTACCAGGGGGTGGGCGGCGTAGTGAGTCCCGCCTCTGAACTGACCAAACCCCGTGAATGGTGGGGGTCCCACCTCTGGGAAGTCCATCAAACATGAGAATAATGTGGGTCCCCTTCTGAAAATGGTGTGGGAGAGGGGCTGTTCGAACCCCAAGAATGGTGGTGGTGGGGGGGGGTCCCCACCTCTGTGCTGTCCAAACCCCAGGAATGGAGGGTGTCCACCTCTGGGAAATCCCTGACATCTGAGAATAGCTGGAGTCCCACCTTGGAGATTTTTACTGATGCTGAGCATTTTGGGGGTACAGAGCTAAATTTAGCAGGGTGTCCCCATCCAAGATTTGCCTGCGGAGCCTCTCATTGTAAAGAGTCTGCAATCGACCCCATTTACTTCAGTGGAAGTCCCATGCTGTCCTCCGGAGCGCACCGCTCCCCTCCCTCCCGTCCAGGGCATAATCACCTGTTATATCTCCCTTCTGTCCGCACCATCACCTCTGATCCCAATCTGTCTCCAGAGTCACCTGCAGGACTATACATAGTCCAGATTAGGAGGATTATATATATCTGGACAGAGGTATAGCGGATAATTCTAGGACAAGGGAACACTCTACAGACGATTAAGAATAGATGGGGATTGTGGCAGATTTGGACATTATGTACGGATCTGGGCCAGAGCTTAATCCCCTTCTAATTCTGGAGGGGAACAGACGGACGACCCGAGCCGTGAACTCTGAGCTACAAGGATCCGCGGCTCCCAGCACCCAGGTGTGTGTATTTGTGTATATATATATGTGCATGTGTGTGTATATGTATGTATGTATGCATGTATATATGTGTATGTAGTGTGTGTGTGTGTGTGTGTGTGTGTGTGTGTGTGTATGTAGTGTGTGTATGTAGTGTGTGTGTATGTAGTGTATGTGTGTATGTGTGTGTATGTGTGTATGTAGTGTGTGTATGTAGTGTGTGTGTGTGTGTGTGTGTGTGTGTGTGTATGTATGTATGTATGTATGTATGTATGTATGTATGTGTGTGTGTGTGTGTGTATATATGTAGTGTGTGTGTGTGTGTGTGTGTGTATGTGTGTGTATATATGTAGTGTGTGTGTGTGTGTGTATATATGTAGTGTGTGTGTGTGTGTGTGTGTGTATGTGTGTGTATATATGTAGTGTGTGTGTGTGTGTGTGTGTGTGTGTGTGTGTGTGTGTGTGTGTGTGTGTGTGTACACACACACATTTGTTTTGCTTGTTTTAAAAGATTAAAGTTTCTAAAGTGATCCCCCACCATGGACAGTCCCAGCAGCCGGACCCTCAAGAATTCCAGGTATCGGGATCTGCGGAGCCTTGTGTGAATGGAGAGGAGGTGGAACATGGGCGTCTCTGCTCCATTCACCGTCTATGGGACTGCGGCAAATAGCAGAGCACTGTACTAGGCTTTTTCTCGCAGCCCCACCCCCAAAAAAACAAACCACTAGGACGATGGTCAAAAATGTGCACTTCTGCTTCAGACACAGCCGTTCTTCATGTCCAGGCCACTTTCATTACCGCCATTTTTGCCAATGGGCATCTGGTATTGCATTGTAGCCCCAAGGTGTCCTTAAAAGGGAACCTGTCACCAGATTTGCCCCTTATAAGCTGTGACCACCACCAGTGAGCTCTTTTATACTCTACATTCAAGAATACTGTATATAAGAGCCCAGGCCGCTCTGTATAACGTAAAAAACAAAACACTTCTATAATACTTAAGGTGCGGTCCGGCAGGTGTTGCTGCTCTCCGATCCGACGCCTCCTCTCTGCAGCGATCTCCGTCCTCCTTTGCAGGCCCATGTGGATGACGTGTCCTCAGTCACCCACCAAGGCCAGCATTGCGGTCCTGCGCAGGTATACTTTAATTTGTCCTGCTGAGGGCAAATTAAAAAGGATTGTAATGCGCAGGCACGAGGAAAGGTCATAGACCACCTGCCCATGCGCACTTTAACACTTTGATCCGTGCTTAAAGTGCGCCTGCGCAGGACTGCAATGCCGGCCTGGGTGGATGATATAGGACGCGTCATCCACATGGGACTACGAAAAAGGAGGACGGCGATCACAGCAGAGAGCAGGCGCCGGACAGGAGAGCAGCGACTCACATCGGACCGGTCCGCACCGCTGGGGAGTATAATAAAGGTGATGTTTTTATGTTCTACAGAGCGGCCTGGGCTCTTATATACAACATTCTAGAATGTTGTATATAAGAGTAAAATGATGATGGCCGCAGCTTATAGTGACCAAATCTGGAGACAGGTTCCCTTTAAATGAGACCAAGCTGCAAAACCAGACGCAGCCTGTGGATAAGAGGCGCCGTATTCCTTTTTCCAAGCTGAACACTCAGTGGACGGCTAAGGCTGCCTTCACACTACGTTTTTTTGCTGGAAAAGTGGATCCTGTTTTTACAAAGAAAAACGCATGCAAATGCAAGTGTTATTTTACAGGATCCTGCCACTTGAAGTTTATGGGCGGGCATTGAAGTCATGTGATCGGGAGTGAGGGGAACTGAACGTGATAGACTGGGAGCTGGCATCTGACAGCTGCAGACGCTGATAACCAAGGTAAACATCGGGTAACTAAGCGAAGTTCTTTGCTTGGATACCCGATATTTACCTTGGTTACGAGCGTCTGTAGCTGCTAGGAGCCGGGCTGCCTGCTCCCTGCACATGTAACCAAGGTAAACATCGGGTAACTAAGCGAAGCGCTTTGCTTGGTTACCCGATATTTACCTTGGTTACGAGCGTCCGCCGCTCTCAGGCAGGGGAGAGAGGGAGGGGGAGAGAGAGACTGATCACGCCAGGTTGGTTTCTGGGCATGCTCAGTAGCAAGCAGGATCCTGTCTATCAGCATGCCAGCATTCACATGCGTTTCTGTGCTGTTTAGTCAGGATCCAGTGAAAAACAGTATTTGGACGCAGCTCAAAAACGCTACAAGTAGCGTTTTTAAAAAAAGTTAAAAAACTGCAAGTCGCTGGATCCTCACTATAACGCAGGTGAACGTATGCTGACGCGAGTCCATTGCAAATGCATTGAAATGAAAACGCATTTGCACTGGATCCGTTTTTGCGCTAAAAAAAAAAAAAAACCTTCATGACGTATGTTAAAAAAACGTAGTGTGAAAGCCGCCTTACATGTACAATCTTAAGGTCACCAGCCGCTGCCTTCCGTCTCCCGCCCGCTGACTCATACGAGAATGCACAATCCAGAAGAACTTGTCCTTTGCTTCAGATGATAAAATGGCAGAATAACTTGTATAATGAGCCAGTAATTATACCGCTAGGTCTAGATAATTACTACAGATGGAGATCTGCGAATCTTTAGGTTTGCAAAAGTACATTAAAAAACAAAAGCCCACCACACTGTGATGTCCCCCGTGTGCCAGGGCAGGGTTACGTGTCCTTGGCAGCCATACAATTAGCAGATCATGGAGAATAATCCACTGACGGAGCCGTGCCCTCGTTACGCCAGGCAGAGGCAGCAATTGGGGTTGTACTGGAAAGATCTGCACGTCATTGGCAAGTCCGAGCAGCAGCGGCTACTGGCAACCTGGACAAGGGGCGGCCTCGTACATGGATTTTTCTACAGCATTTACTGCATTGGGTTAGAGGAACGACATTAAAGGGGTTGTCCACTACTTTGACATGGATGGTCTATCCTTAGGCTGGAGTCCGACACCCCACATCCCCGCCGATCAGCGCTCCCAGTTCCGCCGGCGGCAGCAGGCAGCTGGAAATGCCCAGTTCTGGCGCAGCCCAGTCTTCTGATCGCGGCTGGGTACTGCACATCCGCCTCCCATTCTAATCAATAGGAGGTGGATGTGCAGTACCCGGTCTAGGCTGCTATCAGAATAAGGAGCAGCGCCGGAACTGAGCATTTCCGGCTGCCGGGAGCAGCTGATCAGCAGGGGTGCGGAGTGTCGGACACCGGCCGATCAGACATTGATGACCTATCCTAAGGATAGGCTATCAATGTCAAAGTAGTGGACAACCCCTTTAAGTTCGGTTTGTGTGAAATATAGGCAAATCAAGTCCTTTTTTTTTTTTTTTTTAATTAGCCGGCCTAGTGGGACATCACATGAACATCATGTCACGTTTAGGACGTCACACCAGACCAAAAAGAGTCAAATGGAGAGTCATGGTCACCAGAAGGTAGGAGACCATTCGCTGGGCAGTAACAGATCAGCAATGTGGCCACTGGATAGAGTCCTGTGCGGTCGTAGTCAGACAGCCGGAGTCAAGGCAACCAGAAATCAATATAAAAGACTAGCGGTCAGGGCCAGGTGGAAGACAAAAATCAAAGGCCAGAATTCAAGCTGGGATGGTAACTGGAACAGCAACTTTGCCCCTACAGGAGCTGAAGGTCTTGCTCAGGAGGTCTGTGCCATCAGACTACACATATGGCCACATCTCCAACCTAAGGTGGCGCTACAGGGTTGAGTACTCAAGATTGGTTGGGGCCCAAATAATAGGACCCCTCACTGATCAGCAAGCCATCACCTATCTAGGAGAGAAGGGTTAGTCACAACTCGATCTGATGAGGACCGGTTGGGAACAACTCGGATTACTCAACTATAAGTTGTGCAGTTATTAGTAAAAGTAGCTTAAAATAAAAAAAAGTGAAAATATTTTTTTAATTAATAAAAATATTATTATTATTTGTATATTATGTATTGTTATTATTATTTGTATTTTCATGAATTGTATTTAAGTGTATTTTTTTTATTATTGTTATTTTTATTGTATATTAATATACAATAAAAATAACTTAAAAATATAAATAAAAATAATAAATAAAAATACACTTAATTGTATTTTCATGAATTGTATTTAAGTGTATTTTTATTATTTATATTTATTAAGTTATTTTTATTGTCTAATTAATTATTATAGCGCTATCAATTCCATGGCGCTTTACATGTGAAAGGGGTATACATAATAGGGACAATAATCAAACAACACAGGCTGGTACAGGAGGAGAGAGGACCCTGCCTGCAAGGGCTCACAGTCTACAAGGGATAGTAATAATAATAATAATAATAATAATAATAATAATAATAATAATAATAATAATAATAATAATAATAATAATAATAAATAAATAATAATATTGGTAATAATAATAAATAAAAATATACAATAAATTATAAATAATAAATAAAAATACACTTAATGAAAATACAATTATTAATAAATAATAATAATAATAATAAACAATAATAAAAATACTATATATAAATTAATAAAAAGTAAAATTAATAATACAAAAATAAATTAAAAAAAAATAAAAAAACAAAAAAAACCCAGCATACTACATCTTGCCCCACTTATCGACAAGAAAAGCCCTGGGGTTCGCTATAGATCCGGATAATTTGCGAAGGATCGGGCTATTTTCAGTCATTTTATAGTACGAAAATAACTTTAGCAGACCCAGATTTAGAGGGGGGAAAAAAAAATAAAATAAAAAACAAACAACAAACATTTGTTGCTTTTCATTGTGTAGTTTTTTCCTTTTTAACTATGTCGACATGTTATAACAATTTCCTGAAAGTAGGTCATCGCTCATAGCAACCAGCAGGGGGAGTCGGCGGCGGCGCTCGTGCGGTGACCTACTTAGCAGCTTACATGAGCACTGCGCGTTACGGTCTTCATTAATTTTTCCTTCTTTTTAGTTTGTACAAAACAAAAAGGATTGAAAAAGTAGAAAGAAAAAACAAACAAACAAACAAAAAAACGTTCTTAAATTTTTGACTCTTCTGACTCTGAAGGAAAGGTAGTGAAATGTGTGCTGGGCGCGTCTGGTGATCTGTGCCGCATTCACTGGTGAACTGGGCCAGGAGCAGCGTTTGCATAACTGGGAGAGCTAAAGAGGTCAGATTATTTAGCAGCCGGACACCCGGGAGGACGGAAAAAAGAAAAACTCCTACGCAGTGTACAGCGCGTATTATACAGTGCAAACTACAGAAATAGTAAGACAACAAAAAGGAAGAAGTTTATATTCTTGGAGGTCAACGGGAGCGTGCAAAACGATGGCCGAGGGGGGGGGATGTCAACGGGAGCGTACAAACGATGGCCGAGGAGATGGGGAGGGGCGGCTGTGAGTGTGCAAAACGATGGTCGAAGAGAGGAGAGCGGGGGTCACAGGGAGCGTGCAAGATGATGGCCAAGGAGAGTGGGGGGGTGTCACCGGAAGCGTGCAAAACGATGGCCAAGTTGAGTGGGGGGGAAGGGGTGTCACTGGAAGTGTGCAAAACGATGGCCAAGGAGAGTGGGGGGGGGGGGGGGGAAGGGGTGTCACCGGAAGTGTGCAAAATGATGGCCAAGGAGAGTGTGTGGGGGGGTGTCACCGGAAGTGTGCAAAACGATGGCCAAGGAGAGTGGGGGGTTGGGTGTCACCGGAAGTGTGCAAAACGATGGCCAAGGAGAGTGGGGGGTTGGGTGTCACCGGAAGTGTGCAAAACGATGGCCAAGGAGAGTGGGGAGAAGGGGTGTCACCGAAAGTGTGCAAAACGATGGCCAAGGAGAGTGGGGGGTTGGGTGTCACCAGAAGTGTGCAAAACGATGGCCAAGGAGAGGAAGGGGGGGGGCTACTAGAAGCATGAAAGACAATGGCCGTGGAGGGGGGGGGGGTCACCAGAGGCGTGCAAAACTAATAACTGGAGAGGTAGTGGGACACCAGATGAGGGCAAAACAGTGGCAGGGTCATCAACCGCATGCAGAACAATCTGCAAGACCAACCACTACAGGCAGTACACTGTGTGCGCAACTTTAGCTCCAATACCTGGACTAGTCACTTATTGCGCCAGCAGGATCCACATCGCTGTACATTACACCATTCATATTGCCTTTCGATTTGCATTGGGTGACATGGGGGCGACAAGCCCCTTACATATAACATTTAGGCACAGATGTCATGTTGGAGGATCCCATTCCATCAGCCAGCATCGCCAACATTCAATACTATATTGCTGCAGGTGACTTTAGCAGCCAGCAGCAGCTAGTTTTTTGTAGAGCAATCAACAGACCTCTGTATCTCGTAAAACGGGTGGTCTCATAACTTATTAGGGCACATGGAAATCATAACTGAGGCACCCATAATCATGAGGTTGTCCTCAAACCTGCTCAGTGATCCAGCCCAGAGTGGTATACTACAATTCGTGGCAGCTGCAGGGAAATACCTGGCTAGTGGTGGGGTGATGGGAGCTGTAAGTCATCCCTTTTTGGTGCCATAAATATTTGGATTTAGTTATTTTACTAGGTCATTGAAGAAAACCCCAAAAATTCATAATATGCCCCCCCCCCAGTATAGACGAGGACTCAATCAGGACACTTGGCTAATCCCGGCTCAGACGGCAATATTCTGCCGGTGGGCTGAGAGTTGATCTCTACAATCTCACATCAGAATAATCCACTGACTATTTTATGTAAAAGTTAAAGTAGTGATGATTGAGAGCAGGGATTTGTTTGTTTTCTTCCCCACCACCGCCTGGAATGGCTGATAACAGAGAACACTTGGATATTTCAACCTATGCAGCAAATATCCCTGTAGGAACATAAAGAGCAATATTAGGCACATGAAGCGCTGCATACAGAGCCAGGGATGACCCCAAACACCCAGTATGAGCTGTGCGGTCATTGAGACCCTCACCTTTCGTGACCATGTCCATGCAACAATCAGGACTGTTGGAAAATATGATCTGGGACACCCCCCCCACCCAAAAAAAAGGGGGGTTGTATAACTTCCCCCTTTCAAATTGAGCCATCACACGCATGTGACTAGCGAGTTGTAATACTAGATTTGGCCTGTAGTGGCCACTGCAAGGAAAACGAGCAGCTAACTGAAAGGACCTATGTGGATCCGGGGAGGACGATGCAGCAGAGCAAAGCAGGAAGAGAGGTATTGACCCATCTATGCAAGAATGGCTGAACACTGCGATACACTAGCTGCATATATAACTGGCTCTGAAAGGGATATTTAGTAAGAGGACTAACGCCGCATTAATGAGAAATAAACCCAAAAAGGTAACTACCATGTGGGAAGTTTCTTGGCTTCATACCCACAGCCAAGATGGGTGTGCACCCATAAAAGCCCGACTAAAACAGCTACCCCCCCACTCCACAAACACACCTTGCTACTCCACCAGGTCACACTCACTGGGGTTCAGGCACTGTTTAATGGGTCTTTAGACTGTACAGCCGCTTTCCAGTATTTAAGGGAATCCATCACCAGGTTTTTGCTATGTAATCTGAGAGCAGCATAATGTAGGGCAGAGACCCCGATTCCAGCGATGTGTCACTTACTAGGCTGCTTAGTGTAGGTTTGATAAAATCACTGTTTTAATCAGCAGTAGGTTATCATTACAGGACTACTTGGCCTGATGCAGGTAGTCCAGCATATTCACGAGCTCTGTATAACTGCCAGATCTGCAGCAGAGAAAACATTGATTTTATCAAAATGACAGCAAACAGACCAGATTCCAGTGATGTGTCACTTACTGAGCTGTGTCTCTACATTATGCTGCTCTCAAATGGAAAAGCAAAAAATTGGTGACATATTCCCTTTAACTAGTGATCAACTACTCACAAGCTGTGTGATCACCACTATAGGTGGCGTTCCAAGTCAGACCCGCACCGATCAGCAGAAATGTCCATTCAAACCAGTGGGGCTGCTTTACTCGGCCATCAACAGTAGTCCCATAGAGAGTGAATGGAGTGGCATTGCCCATTGCGTGACCAAGGTTCATTCAAAAAGGGGCTATGAGCCCCAGATATCTAGTAGCCGTCACTAGCAAATATTTAAGATGGTATCCTCATCTAACAAGTGCTCTGACAAGGGACAATGAGGAATGAGGTCACAATAGACAGAGTGGGAAGGGATGACCCTGTATAATGCATTGAATGGCTTGTTTACTCTGGTAAACACACACCAGGGACATCTTGGGGGTCCAAAGACTTGTAGACATTGACCGACCCCCCATAACATGACAGGGGCTGATGCACAACCAAAAAGCCTTGGCCACTATGCACTTGTTAGAGGATTCATGTGAAAATAAATCAAAAAGATCCCCTGCGATCAGCGATGAATCCTAACAGTAAGAGTTCCATTTTTCTGCAGCGCCTCCACAGGACACATTAAATATTACACTGTACTTTAAAAAGAATGTTCCCGCTTTTATGTGGGCTAGCACTCTGGCCAAGAGATGAGGATCCTGAACAAAGGACCCCCAGAAAATGACCCTCTTAAAATAACTTTGGAGACCACACAGATAGTCTGCATGGTCACAGGTCCTACTCTGAACTGATCCACAATCTCTACTTTACAAAGGTCCTTGAGAAAATTGCAACCAAGGCTATGGCCTGGGTTACAATTTGGGTTGTGTGGGTGTACTGAGATTTATCTGGCAAATTCGTAGAAAGGACATTGTGTAAAATTCCTGAATCTGCATGAAGACGTGCACAAACCAATGTGGAAATCCTACAGAGCGAGAAACTGCCACCGGCGTCCTAGTCACTCATTACACAGAGAGGAAGGTGCTGAGTGCTCAGGGCACGGACAAGTGAAGTGTTTATCCATCTCCTCCGCCATACCGGAGGGAGCGATCACTGGTGTGTGTGTGTGTAGTGTGTGTGTAGTGTGTGTGTGTGTGTGTATATATTATATATACATACATACATACATACATACATACATACATACACACACACACACACACATACATACATACACACATACATACATACATACACACAGGTGTGTGTGTGTAAGTAATATACAAAGATCAGGGTTACATCCAATCCTAGCAGGCAGATGGCGAGAGCCTGGCTGTGGCTTACAGATGGCGCCAACATGGGCACTATCATTTCAGATATAACTGACATATTTGCAAGATATGCCCCCCCTCACATCCACCCCTGGCAGTGAGAATCCGGCCCTGTCCATTTTGGGTTTTTTTTTAATGGGAGTATTAAAAAAAGAGTTGGGTAAGGCTACTTTCCCACATCCGGTTTTTGCTCTGTGGCACAATACGGCGCTCTGCAGAAAAACCGCAACCGTTTTTTTTTGCCGCCGATTGCGGGTTTTTTTTTGCATAGACTTACATTAGTGCCGTATTGTGCCGCATGGGCTTGCGTTCGGTCCGTTTTTTGCCGCATGCGGCAGATTTAGTTGATGCCGCGGCCGGATGGAACGTTGCCTGCAACGTTTTTTGCTCCGGCAAAAAAAACGCATCCGGCTGCTGCGGCGCATTTTTCAATGCATGCCTATGGACGCCGGATGCGGAAAAAAACGCATCCGGACGCCGCATGCAGTTTCTTCCACTGCGCATGCTCAGTAGCATGCCGCAACCGAAAAAAAACGGACGGGCCGCATGTAAAAACTTATGCAAAGGATGCAGTGTTTTCGCCGCATCCGTTGCATAGGTTTCACAGCCGGATTGAGCCGCAGTGCTCAAACCGGATGTGTGAAAGCAGCCTAAGTGTCCTCTCCATTGCCAGCAGCCATGAATGCAGGCCCATTTCTGGGACTTGGTATGGTTTATTCTACAGAACATCAATAGAGGGGGATGAGAATATACCTGTATCTGCCTTTTAGGCACTCTGATAAGAATAACCCCCTTTAATCTAGAAGCCCTTACTTTACTCCTTAAAGGGATCCTGTCACCAGATTTGGTGACTATAAGCTGCGGCCACCACCAGTGGGCTCTTATATACAGCATGTTAGAATGCTGTATATAAGAGCTCAGGCCGCTGTGTAGAATGTAAAAATGACTTTATAATACTCACCTAAACGGTCGGTACAGTGCAGATGGGTCAGATGGGTGTCCCCATTCTCCATTACCGGCGACTCCTCTTTTGGCCATCTTTGTCCTTCTTCTGAAGCCTGGGTGCATGACGCATCCTACGTCATCCACACTAGCCGTCATTGAGGTCCTGTGCGTTCCGGAACCTCAAAACCTGCCTGTGTGGATGACTTAGGACGGGTCATGCACCCAAGCTTCAGAAGAAGGAGGACAAAGATGGCCGAAAGAGGAGGCGCCGGTACCGGAGACACCCATCTACACCGCCCCTTAGGTGAGTATTATAAAGTCATTTTTACGCTCTACACAGCGGACTGGGCTCTTATATACAGCATGTTAGATTGCTGTATATAAGAGCCCACTGGTGATTGCTGCAGCTTATAGTCACCAAATCTGGTGACAGGTTCCCTTTAACCCCTTTAATCAATCCAGGCCATTAATCTGATTGTTCTATGTGCCCCTATATAATGAAGGTAACAGTGATACAGTCTACAAGGGAAATACATCTAAAAACTCCCCAGCGCTGTGCACAGCCATACTGACCACATAGGTAGCAGAAGCTCGGAAGATTGAAGGGTCTCTGTGGCCCTCTGGTGGCCATTGTGCTCCTAGTTTCCCCCATAGCAGCTCTTTTCCATACATACATATATCGGGGCCCTTCTTACTGATCGGCTCTGCAGTAATTCCCTGCGGAGAGCACAGTGTGGCGACACATCAGCACAGCTTTGGTAGTGTTCATACACAATATTAAAAATGTACAAGAATGGAGTAAAAAGCCAGTTGTCGCAAACTTGCTTCTTTCCGTTCAGATTACGATTTTGTGAGACTCTCAACCCTTCTGGATTATCAGATGGTCCAGATTATCAAGCGTCACCTTTAAAAAGGGATTAAAATTGGCTTCGTGCTTGAGTAAAAGGCCCCAAATCTCATCAGGGCACTGCGGGGGCAGTGATCACATCGGTCACATGTCCGTCGTCTGGACTCAACAGAAACTACTAAGTCCATTAAAAAAAATGTGCATGATAAGAGGAGTAGGAGGTAGATTATTAGTAACATTCATTATTAGAGGCTGTACAGCCCCTTTAAAGGGTTAATCTCAACCTAATAAATGAGCAGAGTCAGACAGGGCTACTTTGCAATTTACCACTTCTTAGATATTAACATCTCGTTGCTTTGGAGACCGTCCACTGCTGCAAGACAGACTATTCAGTGCTCGCAAGCTCTTTTCTATTCAGCTTGTAAGCACAGTTTTGAACATATGGTACTCAATATTATCTTCTAATCCCGACCACCTTCAGTGCTGGGCTTACAAACTAGAGCAGCGGTGGTCTGTCTCCTAGGCAACAGCTAAATATCTTAAGTACTGCTGTATATTCTTAAATTAGAAGTAAAGTGCAGAAGTGCTTGTTTTTTCAGCACTATCCACCTATGAAGAGGAGAACCCTTTAATGAGAGCAACATAACTTATGGCCATTATATGACTACCAGCTTCCTCCCTGGCTATTAAGAATGCAGCCTATATCTTTCATCGTCAGTTGTACTGGGTAGAGCCTAGCTGCTATAATGTCTCACACACGGGATTCCTGATATATTCAGGAGTAGCAGCAGCAGCATGGAGGACATTATACAGCAGTACTGAGCAGTGTAGCTGTGAATCCAGATAGCAGCAGCATGGAGGACATTATACTGCAGCACTGAGCAGTCTAGCTGTGAATCCAGATAGCAGCAGCATGGAGGACATTATACTGCAGCACTGAGCAATGTAGCTGTGAATCCAGATAGCAACAGCATGGAGGTCATTATATAGCAGTGCAGCTGTGAATGCATATAGCAGCAGTATGGAGGACATTATACAGCAGTACTGAGCAGTGCAGCTGTGAATGCATATAGCAGCAGCATGGAAGAGATTATACAGCAGCACTGAGCAGTGTAGCTGTGAATGCAGGATGCAGTAGCATGTAGGACACTATACAGCGGCACTGAGCAGTGTAGCTGTGAATCCAGATAGCAGCAGCATGGAGGACAATATACAGCAGTACTGAGTAGTGTAGCTGTGAATCCAGATAGCAGCAGCATGGAGGTCATTATACACAGCTACACTGCTCAGTGCTGCTGTATAATGACCTCCATGCTGCTGCTATCTGGATTCACAGCTACACTGCTCAGTGCTGCTGAATCCAGATAGCACATGCATGGAGGACATTATACAGCAGCACTGAGCAGTGTAGCTGTGAATCCAGCTCTCAAAATAAACCCACTTCTACAATACTGCTGCTTTCTGCATCGCTCACTGCTTCCATACTTTAATAGATGGCTCTAATGTGATCCCTTTGTCACCTGGCAAGGAGTCCTGTTTTGACCAAGCCTGATTCTGATGGGGAGGAAAAGAAATGGTTCATAAGTGGAGAAAGAAGCATAAGTCTATTTCAGTTTTTGTTTTATTTATGCAGAGTTTTTTGAAGTGACCAAAATGCAAGTGTCAGTAATAACCGCGGTATTTCCATTCTATTCGTGAATCAGGATGAGGATGACGACCACCAGTAATTGAAATCAGAAATGTTTCTATATAATTATGCGGCAGCAGAACGTCTTGACTACAGCGGCAGACCTGGCTCCGTCTGCCTCATCCCCACGCCATGCAGAAAACCTACGCACATTTCACAACCCCTCAATGTTTTCCAACTAACGTTACCGTGGCAACCAAACATCTGCCGTTGCGCACAATTTACACTAAGTAGGATGCACACAGCCCATAAAACCAGGCAGACCGTCACTTTTAAAGGGCCAGCAGACCACCGCCACCATGTACAGATGGTTAATGGCTGCGTCTTGACAGAACATAATTGTGGGGTGCGTCGCTGTATGTAAGCGATTAGTCACCATTATGTAACGGACGGCTGATGAAAGCTTTAATACTGAGGTTCTATCCACAGCTCTATCCTAGCAAGGAACGTGCAAATCCCAGAATAGGTCATAGGAGCAAATTAGGGCCATGAAGCATTGGTTACAGAGAAGGATCCCACCACAGAACCGGCAGACGGGGGCTCTCCTCTCCATCGTATCCTTTTAAAGCAAATTCTTCTCTTTTCTACCAGTGATAAAATGGGTCAAAGCTTGAAATCTGAGCAAAGTCAATCATATACAGGGAGACGTCGTCCACTGTTATGTCTGTAGGTACAGGGCGGAAGGGCTCACCCCGACCCGCCATCTATGTAGACAACCTACGGTATAACCTTAAAGATATTCCCATCTCCAAGATCCTATCTCCAATAGGTAGTAGGAATAATAAATAATATTAGCAAATACCTTTAATTAGATATGTAGTATAGTTCTGCTGATTAGCTATGTCTCTTGCCTCATGTGCAGGGCATTGCAGCTTAGATATCTATGGTTACAACCATGAGCAATTACCTGTCAATATATGACAGGATTTAACCATGGATACCTATATATAGTATTAGATTACGTTACAAATGTAGTATAGATCTCCTGATTAGCTATGTTGCTTACCTCATGTGCAGGGCATTGCAGCTTAGATATTCATGGTTACAACCATGAGCAACTAAAGGCCCTGTCACACACAGAGATAAATCTTTGGCAGATCTGTGGTTGCAGTGAAATCATGGACATATTGTTCCATTTGTACACAGCCACAAACCTGGCACAGATTGTCCACAATTTCACTGCAACCACAGATCTGCCGCAGATTTATCTCTGTGTGTGACAGGGCCTCAACTGTCACTATATGAGAGGCTATAACCATGAATGCCTATATATAATAGATTATAAATGTAATATAGTTCTCCTGATTAGCTATGTTGCTTACCTGATGTGCAGGGCACTGCAGATTAGGCATCCATGGTTACAACCATGAGCAACTCTTATATAAAGAGAACTTAACCATGAATACCTATATATAATATTAGATTATAAATGTAGTATACTTCTCCTGATTAGCTACGTCGCTTAACTCATGTGCAGGGCATTGCAGTTTAGGTATCCATGGTTACAACCACACATAGTGACAGTTATTGCTGGTGGTCGTAACCATGGATACCTAAGCTGCAATGCTCCGCACACAAGGTAAGAGACATGACAATATCAGGAGAACTATACTATATTTATAATTGGAGGTATTTGTAAATATTATTACACCAACTACATATTGAGATAGGATTTTGGAGATGGGGAAAACCCTGTTAAAAGGAACCTGACAGCAGGTTTTTGCTATGTAATCTGATGTAATGACAGAGACCCCGATTCCAGCGACTGGCTGCATGTTTTGATAAAATCCCAGTTTTCTCTGCTGCAGATCTAGCAAAGCGGTGCATAACCCCGCCCACACCACTGATTGGCAGCTTCCTATGTACAGTGTACAGCAAGCTGCCAATCAGTGGTAGGGGTGGTTTCACATACATTAGCTGGACTGGCCTGCATGTGAGCCCTAGTCCTTTTATTAATTTCTCTGATTTTATGAAAACCTCCATATACACGCGATTGAAGCTAATAAATACTTTTTTTATTTATTTTTTTTTACAATTGGGTTTCATTAAAATTTGGCTTCTGCAGTCTTTGTTTTAGGCTAGCGCCACACATCCGTGCTGCCGGCACGTGTTTGTCATTTTTTACACGTACCGGCGGCACGGAGACACATTAAGCAATGCTACCCTATTGTAGCAGGCACACACACGTAAAACCACACGGAACGTGTGTCCGTGTGCGTTTGTACGTGTGTGCGTTTTTCAAAGCGCTGACATGTCAGTGTTTTCTCCCGCAGCACGGGTGTTACACGGCCCGCACCCGCACCACACGGGTGTAGTGTGGATGCGGTCCCGTGTGACACGCGCCGGAGAAAACACACATGTCAGTGAAAAATAAAAAAACATTAACTCACCTTCTCCAGCCCTCCTGTCTCTGCCGCTGCTGCCTCTTGCTGCCGACCGCCGCTCATTAATCTCATAGAATATTCACTTCACTGCCTGGCAGCAGCAGCAGCGGGGAGACGGGAGGGCTGGAGACCGAAGATCAGCACCACGGACAGCAGCGCGGACATCAGGAAGGACCAGGTGAGTATGATAATTACCGGTTCTACGTGTGCTATCGCGGATAGCACACGTAGAACACACGTGTCCCGCACGTACCAGAGACACGTACTTACCTGCACGCAACACGCAGGGAAAATACGTGTCTCTCGGCACGTGCGTGAATTTCACGTGAGTGGGGCAGAAGCCTTACTGAATTGCCGAATGAGCTAACTGAGAACCGATCAGGGAAGCTCACCAATCCCACCAAGGTCAACAGCTGCAAGGATCTTATAACCCTTCTTTTTCTGAGCTCCCTGATTTATCTGTCCTTTTCTCCCCCAAAGATGGACACCTCCTTTATACAAACTACATATATTACCAAATAGTCCAATAAATATCAAATTCGCATGATTGTATTCCCGGAGTCAGCCATGTCTTACAGATAAATACAGTAAATGTAAAAATTCATGGCAAGCCGAGCACAAAACATCATTAATAACCTGAGCGGTTCTCGGAGGCTCTTGTTATTGCAGAATATTATGAATAAATGTTTCCTCTTGTGCTGATCACCATTGTGCAGAGCGGGAATAAATGCATGAAACGCGCCGTCCAAGACATCGGAGAGCCGGAGCAGCTGTTCGGGGTCTGAATATGAAGCGACATCCGATCCCACAAGCGTTACAGGACGCTTTACTTACAGGGATATGTTCGGTTCTTCTATAGGGACATCCAAAAACCACAGATCTGAAACTCCCCGACTCCTGCAGAAATGCAAACCGAGCCAGTGTCAGAAAGAATCGGTGAGAAATACCCATCTTCCGAAATATCTGTATGTACGGGGGATTTAATCCCTTTAAATCAGGTTATTACCAACCAGACCACAGCTGTCCTCTATACAGCGAGACACCATTTACATTGGCGACTTCTCCCCATAAGCGAACGCTATTGACTACATACTAGTTGATCGGACCCAAAGTATGGTCAGGGATGGTGTGAGTACCGAAAAGAAGGCATCCAAGTTTAGCCCATCAGGGACATCCCCTTTAATTGATCCCAATGTATACATGTCCCCCTATGTAAATTCCGATGCATGGCAACATTTCTGTAAAGTTACTATCCCTTTAATGTCTCAAGCAGCAAAATCGGATGCACAGGGCAGATGCATTTTGCACAATTCCATCCAGGCCTCATGCCCGAAAAAAAGCTTGTTCTGCCGAAGGCCACCTTGGTATAAGCTCCATGACATAAACCGGATGGCCCCTGGTGACCGAACTCGGACCATCAATGGTTCCTTCGTGCCGGAAAAAAGCTTGCTCGGCTCAAGCCACCCTTGTACTGTGCCATATTATAAAACCGGACGGCCCCTGATGACCGAGCTTGGACCATCACTCGCTCCTTCGTGCTGGAGAGAAGCTCATTCTGCCCAAGGTCATCCTTGTAGAGCGCCATGACATAACCCAGATGGACTCTGGTGACCAAGCTCAGACCATCACTGGCTCCTTCATGCCGGAGAGAAGCTCATTCTGCCTAAGGCCACCCTGGCATAGAACCATGACAAAGTGGACAACCCCTGATGACCGAGCTCAGACCATCAAAGGCTCATTTGTGACAGAGACGCTCGTTCTACCCAAAGCCACCCTTGTACAGCACCATCATATAAACCGGACAGCCCCTGGTGACAGACCTCAGACGATCCGTGACGGAGGGAAGCTCGTTCTGCCCAAGGCCACCCTGGCATAGTACCATGACAAAGTGGATGGCCCCTGATGACCGATCTCAGACCATGAATGGCTCCTTTGTGCCAGAGAGAAGCTCGTTCTGCCCAAGGACACCATTGTACAGCGCCATATTATCAAAACTGGATGGCCCCTGGTGACCGAGCTCGGACCATCAATGGCTCCTTCGTGGCAGAGAGAAGCTCGCTCTACCCAAGGCCACCCTTGTACAGCACCACGATATAAACCGAACGGTCCCTGGTGACCGAGCTCGGACCGTCAATGGCTCCTTCGTGGCAGAGAGAAGCTCGCTCTACCCAAGGCCACCCTTGTACAGCACCACGATATAAACCGAACGGTCCCTGGTGACCGAGCTCGGACCATCAATGGCTCCTTCGTGGCAGAGAGAAGCTCGCTCTACCCAAGGCCACCCTTGTACAGCACCACGATATAAACCGAACGGTCCCTGGTGACCGAGCTCGGACCGTCAATGGCTCCTTCGTGGCAGAGAGAAGCTCGCTCTACCCAAGGCCACCCTTGTACAGCACCACGATATAAACCGAACGGTCCCTGGTGACCGAGCTCGGACCATCAATGGCTCCTTCGTGGCAGAGAGAAGCTCGCTCTACCCAAGGCCACCCTTGTACAGCACCACGATATAAACCGAACGGTCCCTGGTGACCGAGCTCGGACCATCAATGGCTTCTTCATGCAGGACCTGTAACGTCAAGAACTGGACAGGTGTGAATTAGGAGGAAAATGAACATCTGGCAGCTCTTCAGGGTAAAATTAGGGTCCTTGATTCCTTGTCTCCGTCCGCATCCGATTGAGATTTAGATAAATCTGATCAAAGCGGGTGATCAAGAAAGTCACCGGAAGATGGCAAAAATTCATTGCACGAGCCAAATATCTCCTTCCTTTATCCAGTGGGGTCACTTGTTCTCCTCAATCAGGAGTCTCCAGCGCTTCGGCATCCAGGCACTCCCGAATGACAAAGCTGGAGTCTGTTTGCTTCACAGCTGAAAGCACGAGTCTGCCTAGGAGCAAGATGACTCACGGATCCATCACACCCCATTTACGTTAAAGGGCTGGGGGTCTGCGGACTACACTGCTGCCCTTTATGGACCCTAATCTATGAAAGCTCCAGAAGGTGCATTACCTGCATCCTGGGATGTGCCAACCACAACCTACAGAAGTTCTATTACAATGGCTGATAACAGAATACAACAGCAACCCTTCTAAACCCTGGTTAGAATAGGGAATCACTGCTTTTTCTTCAGGTTCTCAGTTGATTCTTGCATTGTTTCCCCCCTCGTTACCTCTTTGGCACATTATGACTTCCATGTCACCATTTCCCCCGACAAGCCCAAAATATCTTCAGGTGAATAAAGTCACAGGATACGAGCAAATACAGAAGTCATTATTGGCAACACTGCCCCATTGGGGCTCACAATCTAAATTTCCTATCTGTATGTCTTTGGAGTGTGGGAGGAAACCCACGCAAACACGGGGAGAAGATACAAACTCCTTGCAGATTGTGTCCTTCGTGGGACTAGAACCCAGGACCCCAGCGCTCGCTGCAAGGCTACAGTGCTAACCACTGAGCCACCGTGCCTGACCTCACTGCTTCACCACCGTGCAGAGCTGCCGCCCGACCCCAGTGCGGAGCTGCCGCCCGACCTACACCTCCCACCTACTGTCTCCTCCCCAAAATCCTATAATGTAAGCCCGCAAGGGTAGGGTCCTCTTCCCTCTGTACCAGTCTGTCTACTGTAATTTGTATATGTATTCTGTATATAACCCCCTTCACATGCACAGCACCATGGAATCAATGGTGCTCTATAAATAAATAATATTATATTTTATTATTATTATTATTATTATTATTATTATTATTATTATTATTAGTGCACCGCCATCAATGTCACATTACCCGGCTCGGCTCTGCTCATCCAAACATCACATGCTGCCCATAGATAGCAGGGGACGGGGCAGTCACAATGAGCATTTTAGTTTTTTTTTTTCCTCCATCTTCCATAATTAAATAATTTGCAGATAAGATCTCTGCATGCTGCCAGTGAATATACAGAAATGCAAGGTGAAGCTCCGGACGCCATTGAACAATCTGGAGCCCCTTATGCTCCAGTATGGACAATAGGGATTCCTCATATTACTGTGCCAATATACCGGGGGTCCCATCACTCACAAGAATGGGGATGCCTCATATTACTGTGCCAATATACCGGGGGTCCCATCACTCACAAGAATGGGGATGCCTCATATTACTGTGCCAATATACCGGGGGTCCCATCACTCACAAGAATGGGGATGCCTCATATTACTGTGCCAATATACCGGGGGTCCCATCACTCACAAGAATGGGGATGCCTCATATTACTGTGCCAATATACCGGGGGTCCCATCACTCACAAGAATAGGGATTCCTCATATTAATGTGCCAATATACCGGGGGTCCCATCACTCACAAGAATGGGGATGCCTCATATTACTGTGCCAATATACCGGGGGTCCCATCACTCACAAGAATGGGGATGCCTCATATTACTGTGCCAATATACCGGGGGTCCCATCACTCACAAGAATAGGGATTCCTCATATTAATGTGCCAATATACCGGGGGTCCCATCACTCACAAGAATAGGGATGCCTCATATTACTATCCGACACCCTGCACCCCCGCCAATCAGCTGCTCTCAGTCCTGGTGGTGGCAGCCGGAAATGCCCCATTCCGGTGCTGCTTCGTCTTCTGATTGTGGCCGCGGTCGGGTACTGCACATCCACCTCCCATTCTAATCAATAAAAGGTGGATGTGCAGTACCCGACCATAGCCAATATCAGAAGACGGAGCAGCACCGGAACGGAGCTTTTTCGGCTGCCGCCGCCGGGACCAAGAACAGCTGATCAGCAGAGGTGCAGGTGTCGGACCCCCGGCCGATCAGACATTGATGACCTATCCTAAGGCGGGCTTTGCACGTTGCAACATCGCAGGTGCGATGTCGGTGGGGTCAAATCGAAAGTGACGCACATCCGGCGTCGCAGGCGATATCGTAGTGTGCAAATCCTTTTTGATACGATTAACGAGCGCAAAAGCGTCGTTATCGTATCATCGGTGTAGTGTCCGACATTTCCATGATGTCGGTGCAGCGACAGGTTGTTCCTCGTTCCTGCGGCAGCACACATCGCTGTGTATGAAGCCGCAGGAGCGAGGAACATCTCCTTACCTGTGTCCCAGCTGCTATGCGGAAGAAAGGAGCTGGGCGGGATGTTTACGTCCCGCTCATCTCCGCCCCTCCGCTGCTATTGGCCGCCTGCCTTGTGACGTCGCACGACCCGCCCCCTTAGGAAGGAGGCGGATCGCCGGCCAGAGCGACGTCGCAGGACAGGTAAGTGCATGTGAAGCTGGAGTAGCGATAATGTTCGCTACGGCAGCTATCACAAGATATCGCTGCTGCGACGGGGGCGAGGACTATCGCGTTCGACATCGCAGCATCGGCTTGCGATGTCGCAGCGTGCAAAGTACCCCTAAGGATAGGCCATCAATGTGAAAAGTAGTGGACACCCCCTTTAAGAATAAATCCCATCTCATTTCTGCTTACAAGAACCAAAACTGGCCGTGTGAACAGATCCCAAGATGCCGCCGCCGCCAGTGTGTACTGCAGTATAATCAAGTGCCATATGTCTAACCATACATGACAGGCTGGTGCCACATAAGGGTAAAGATTCTTATGGAAAAATCATAAGACATATTCTTATGGGAAATGGGGTCACAGGGCACCTTGCAGCCATCCCAAAAAGTCTGACCGTGCAATGCAAAATCTCAACTTTGTTTCATCCAGACTGAAATAAGTCCCCAAGTACCGAATATTGGAGAAGTTTAAATATTGGTTCTACTAGGGGCAAGGGATACAGTACGGAGACGGAGAGGTGCAGACAAGTTTAACTTCTTTTGGATCAATTATGCTAATTACACTGATCAGAGTTTCACAGATGTGGAGAAAACAAAAATAAATAAAATATATAAATAAAAAAATAAATAAGATCAAATATAATATATATTATATGAATAAATAATAATATAATATAATATAAATATATATAATATAAATAAAATATAATATAATATATAAATAAAAAATATTATATATTAATATATATATATATATTTTATTTATATATTATATTATATTTTATTTATATAATTTATATTATATATATTTATATTATATTATATTATTATTTATTCATATACTATATATTATATTTTATTTTATTTATTTTTTTATTTATATATATACACACATACATATATAGTAGTAATAATAATTTCCCATTCTGTCTGTGCATGAAAATCAGACATCCAAGGGTGGTCTAATTTTTTCCCATGGACAGATTAACTTGCATGGCTGAGTGAGATCGGATTTATGCAGGCAACGCAAGACATACGTTGATATTTTTTTTAATTTTTTTTTTGCATCGGACAAACTTCATCTACCGAAAAAAAAAAAAAAAATCAAAAGGATTGGTGCACTTTTGCATGAAACAATAATTGGTTGAAGAGTAAGATGTTTTGTTGGACAGTAAGCATGATTGTCTGCACCTGATTAGCATCTCTAAAAACGTATACATAATCCGCAAACAAAAAAAAAGGACCAAACTGACGACTTTTACAAACAGATCCTTTTCTGGGTTCTATATAGCACTAGTGAAACTACATCTCCCATCATGCTTAGGGGTCTATCAGATGATGTGAAAATGTGGCTCCTGAGCTGTGCGGGAGTGCTGGGAGCTGTAGTTTTCGATCAGATAAACCCCTGGACATGCCGGAGACGTAGTTTTGACAACAGCGGTGGTGATAGAGGAGTCAGAACATCAGAGAAGATTCATTTATTCTCATAGGTCTGACATGACAGCAGCAATACAAGAAAGTACAATGGAATCAGCAACAAGCAACAGCAAAAACAACAAAAAAAAAAGTTCTGCACACATCCTCGTTACACCCTTTTATGTAACTCAGCCTGACTCTCCCATGTCACAGCAGATCCAGCGCAGATCCAGCGCAGCCCCGGCCGACCACAGATACTCCGCTATAAGCTGCAAACATCCCAGATGGCAGGGGCTGTTACGTGGGCACCGAGTGCCAGGGGTGAAGCCAAGGAAACAATACCAGGACCAAGGACATTACAGGGAACTGCCGGCGCAGGCGTGGGTGACCTACATTACTGCCATATCCAAACTTTATTTCTGAAGCCATCTGGTGGCAAATATGTGAACCCTCCCATCCCCCACATTATATAAAGACACAGCCATCTTTATTTAGAGATATTAAAAGCTAAACAAACAAAACAATTATAGAGCAAATCCTAATATGAGAAAAGAATCTAAACAAAAAAAGTAAAAAAACAATAAAAAAAAGTTCATATTCATGACAATTGTCAATTCAAAATCCATAGAAACAAAATGTAAAAACAATATATATTCTTTAAGAAAATTTCATCAAAGAAAAAATACAAACCCAAAATTAATTTAAAATAAAAATATATATTTTTTTAAATACTTAAAAATAAAAAGGTTAATTTAAATGGTAAAAAATTGCAATAAAATCTATATAAAATAGAACCTACACAGATATATAAATATAAAAAATATATATTATATTTTATATTTTTTTAATATATGCTTTTTATGTACATTGTATTACAAAATTGTTTAGGGTATAAATTAACTTTTTTAATATTTATTTTCTATATTCAGTTAAAATATATTTTGATCGTAGTTAAGTTTTTTGGACTAATATATATTATTTTTTTATTATATATATATATATATATATATATATATATATATATATATATATATATATATATATATATATATATATATATATATATATATATATATATATATATATATAAAGAAAAAAAAGACAAAAAGTTTGGAGCAGCACAAACAGACTTTAGGGTACATTATTCCCACCTTGTGGTTTCATGAAAAAGACAAAAATAGGCAGGCAGAACTCCACAGATTTTTAAATTACCTAACCTTTATTGGTCACATAGGTGCATAGTGACGTTTCGGTTCCCACTTGAACCTTCTTCTGACCAGAAGGTTCAAGTGTGAACTGAAACATCACTATGCACCTATGTGACCAATAAAGGTTAGGTAATTTAAAAATACGTGGAGTGCTGCCTGCCTCTTTTTGTCATATACTGTATAAATAAATATATATATATATATGATTTGTAAAGTAAACCTCATTTTTTTTTTTCATATTTATAAAAAAAATTTTTTCTATTCTGAGGTTTTTTTTTGCTCAATTTATGGAGTTTTTAATATATATATATATATATATATATATATATATATATATATATATATATATATATATAAAAAAAATAAATTATATAATATATATATATATATATATATATACACACATACATACATACATATTAAAACCTCCAGAAATTGAACAAAAAAAAAAAAAACCTCAATACAAAAAAAATAATTTTATACATATGAAGAACAAATATGGGGTTTACTTTACAAATTACCATATATATATATTTGTAAAGTAAACCCCATATTTGTTCTTCATATGTATAAAATTATTTTTTTTGTATTGAGGTTTTTTTTTTTTTTTTGTTCAATTTCTGGAGTTTTTAATATGCATGTATGTATGTGTAATATATATATCTTGTTCCATGGGGAATGAAGACTTATTGATCTCATCCGTCTATATATGGAAGAAGTTCAGCTCTTTAGACAGGTCAGTAGGAAGCCCCTAGAGGGGGCGGGGGACCCAAACTAAGTCTGACCCCAGTTATCATAACTTTCTGGAACCCTAATGGGCCATGAATCCTATTGCTTTACTCCGTCACATAATGAACGGGTTCCTTGAGCACGAGCAGAGTTTTTGGGGCGTCCAATACACTTAGGGTGGTCCTAGCTCCGTGACCTCTAGGGACGGTCTCTCTCTAAATAACAAGTCCTATTAAAGATGGAAAATCCCTTTAAGTGGTTACACCCCATTGTTGGGGCCATTTCCCTCCCATCGGGGTGCCCACACCTCTTACCTCCACCTGTTGATGCCCACATTGGACGATCCGGCGAACCAGGGGTCCAGGATGTAGACGCAGCGGACGGTGTCGGCCCCCTGGATACACTCCTTCAGGGCTGGGTTGTCGTGGAGCCGGAGCCCCTTCCTGAACCAGTGCACTGCATTCACCCCCATTTTTGGGTTTCTTCTTTTTTCGGAGGGGGATTGGTTAGGGCTGGTGCACCTTGTCCAGTACCGGCTGTTGCTGCTTTCAGGTGATGTAGGGAGTCAAGTCCAGCTCAGGGTCATTGTGTCCAGTGGAAATGCTGGTGGAAGTGGAGGGGGACCCTCACTGCGGAGTTTTGGGGGGTGCTTACCCTCTACGACCCTCCTCTGTAGCTAAAATACACAATGGGGGTTCTGCCTGTATATTAGAATGCAGCAGTGGTCTCCCTAACATTGTGTGCGCAGAGGAAAAGCAACTCCAGGGCCGAGAGTACCCCCGTAACTAGATAACAGAGAGCGCCCACCTCCACGGACTGTCCCCAGCCAAGTGCGCACCGATCCCACAGCACACCGCACTGCACGTCACCTAAGCCCCGCCCGCTTCTCCTGATTGGACGGACGCTGATCACGTGCCCACCAGCGCTCACGTTTCTCTAGTGTGTTTGCCGCACAACGCCCACACTGTAAAAACAAATCCCTCCGCCCTTCAACCGCCGCTCGTTATTACTGTTATCGTTATTTACCGTGAACCTAAGCTTAGCTACAATACTACAGGCACCGGCGGGCTCCGTTTTCCCTCAGTTCATGTTCGGCTGTTACGGCCGGTGACGTCAGAGGAGGGAGTAGCTTAGCGAGAGCGGATTGGTCGCGCTAGAAAGTTCCCGGATGAGCACGTTGACTTGGGACGCGTCTCTCTTTTTGTGAAGTGCGCATGCGCAGTAGTGAAACTAGGCTAGCGCTGGTGTGGAGAGCTGCGCACTAGGTCGGGGCAGTCTGAGTGCACATTTCAGGGGGTGAAGTGCAGATATTGGGGGGCAGCGCGGCTCCAGCACCTGTATCCCCCCAGTAATCCTCTGTCAGACCCCCAGTATAATCCCCTGCTGCCCTGGTTGTTGCTATTAGTAGCTGCTGGCAGGCTGCAGTTATGTAACCCTCATTCTGGACACACCTGCCCTGCTTCTGATAAACAGCAGACTTGTTTCACATGTAAGCAAATGTCGCACCATCAATTCCAGGGGTATTTACCCCCCAAAATGACATAAAACCCCCCTAAAAACATAAAAACCCTGAAAATATAAAAGATTTAGGTCACAAAGGCGTAAAAATCATTCCCCTGGCCTTGGAAACTCAGGCGCCAAATACGTTGGCTGAAGATGGCGGCGTCTGGCGAAATCACGTAGTACCACCATCCTGTCACTGATGTGTTCCCATGGAAACCGACTGAAGACCCCCGTCATCACCATCTTTAAGGCTGCGCTTCATAGGAGATGGTCATTTCTTCTATTTGCAGGTTGAGGACCCCCAGGGGGACTAAAAAGGGAAAAAATGGCTACGTTAATAATTAGTAATTATCCTCCCATTTGCCAGATAAAAACAAAACAAAAACACTATCGCCGCATCCAAGAAAGTCCGAAATGTAAAACTCATTTAAGATAAGGGAAAAAACTACTTTGGTTATCACTGTCCCATCGCTGCTACAACAAGCCACAAAGTACAACTCGGATATTTGGTGGTTCCAGCACTGAGATATGAGCCATCATTTCGTTAATTTTGCTACATCACTGTTCCAACCCTGCTACACTGCCCCTCCATTAGAAACTTAGCTCTGCTACATTGGTTGATCATTGCTGAGTCCACTCTGCTACATTGGCTCTCCGTTGCAAGCTGCAAGTTCTTCATCAATAAGTCAAACCTGCTACATAACTGCTCTGCTACATTGATCCTCTACTGGAAGCTCAACTCTGCTACATTGATTGATAATCGCTGCGTCAACTCTGCTACATCTGTGTTAGCTCTGCTACATCAGTTCCTCATCAATGAGTCAATTCTGTTACATCGCTGTGGCAGCTCTGCTACATCAGTTCCTCATCAATGAGTAAATTCTGCTACATCGCTGTTGCTGCTCTGCTACATCAGTTTCTCATCAATGAGTCAATGCTGCTACATCACTGTGGCAGTTCTGGTACATCAGTTTTTCATCAATAAGCCAATTCTACTAATCGCTGTCTCAGTGCTGCTACATCAGTTCCTCATCAATGAGTAAATTCTGCTACATCACTGTGGCAGCTCTGCTACATCAGTTTTTCATCAATGAGCCAATTCTACTACATCACTGTGGCAGCTCTGCTACATCAGTTTTTCGTCAATGCTGCTACATCGCTGTGGCAGCTCTGCTACTTCAGTACCTCATCAATGAGTCAATGCTGCTACATCGTTGTGCCAGCTCTGCTGCTATCATTCCAGTTCTGCCTCATTTGCCACCATTGTTATACCAGCTCCACCGATCCACTCTGCATTAGAACTGCTCATTCAGACAAAGGAATTTGAGGAACAGAGGCCCAAAGTCACAGGATCATGAATACAGCGATGGTCCCGTCTGCCTGTCTCTATTCACTTCTATGGGAGTGTCAAAAATTGCTGACAGTGCGCTTAGCTATCTCCAGAAGACTAATGAAAGGGAATAGACACATCTTCACCGTTCGTGGTGCTGCCAGAAGAGGCAACCTAGGGGTCAAAGTAGATCGGTGAGAAAAGCGGCACTAGAGGCGCCTGCCAACTGCTTATCTCTTACTATGGGCAGTCGTTCAGCTGACAGGATCATGTCTATGGCCAAATTAGTGACCATTGTTTTGTACAATAGGTGCTTGCTCCCAGGACCCACCACATAAGGCCTTGTATTACACTCATAGTTGACTCACTGGGAAGCCTTTATTGAATCACATAACTAAATTAGACCAGTATGTGCAAAGGAACTACTGATCTTCCATCAGGCAACAGGTATGCTAATTAAAGGGGTTGTCCAGGTCTTAGCTCCTTAGGATAGGTCAGATCAGTGATAGGTGCTTGTTGTGTCCCATGAATGGGAACAACCTGTTGTATATATTTCTTGTATTGCATATTTTTCCTCCTATCAGGAAATTCCTTATTGTTACTAGGTAGATTTAGACTGTATGGAGTTTGTCCCTATATTCCTCCCTTAGTTGGCTTCTGTATAGAAAGCTCCTCCCTTCTCCTCCAGTTTAGTCTAGAGAGGAACCATTGCTGAAGACATGTCTACAACCCTGTACAGATTATTCCTTTTCACCTGCCTTTACTTTGTACTTAATACAAGATTCTAGAAGAAAACTACAGCGTTTCTCCTTGTCTTCCTACAAGTCGTCGTTGGGCTGAGTTAAAACTATCTGTGGATGCCGGTAGTGTGAGTACAATCATACAGTTATCTAAGGGACTGATAATTAGAGCGGTTGGATTCACAGCTACCAGGAAGAGACAGAATAGTGCTACCACCATCATGGTGGCCAAATGTTCACAGTGTACAGAGCCGATACACCACAGCTGAAACAGTGTAGTGTCCGTTCTAGGGCACTGCAGCTATTAAAGGAATAGAAGCTGAGTTGCAATACCTGAGAACGCCCACTACACAAGGTATGGCGCTGTCCTGGCTCCAAACACCATTTGGACATACAGTATGGACACCTTTGAAGGGTGAAAGGGTAGACTTTTTAATTTGATTTTTTTAATATTGACATGTATGCATTTTTTTCTACATTTCTTTTCTGCAATTGGAGTTTTTTTTAATGATGTTGGACTATTCAGCTTCTACAGCCTCTATGTATCACAGTACATAGCAGACTGTCAGGGAATTGACAAGAGCACCTGTACATCTCATTTCCCGTCTCCTGAGACATCAACAAGAGGATGATAGCAGAATATGTCACGCTTTTAGACGTGGCATGTGCATTCAGACAAACATGTCTGACGTACAAGAAAAAAACTCCACAACAACACCACAAACAAGGGGGACACCAGGAATACAATAACAATGGTGGGCCCTGGCACTAATAAGTTGGTAGATGGGACACCTCCTGCCCTTACCTGTCGCTGTACCCTGCACTCCTAGTCAGACCCTATACAGGTTCTTTACCTGTCGCCAAGCAGGAACCTGAAGCCCTGAAACGTCCTACTACAGTCCTGGCTAGTGAGTGAGAAGGTAAGGTTCACTAGACCCACCGCTGCATTAATATAACCCAAGGGTAGGTGAGACAAACGGGAAAAATAATCAAATTGGATAAGATACGATTTCAGGACGAATCCACCGCAGCTCCTTCCACCAAGGTGGCCAGAATACAAATGTTTTTGTATAATCAGCAAAGATTGCTGGGAAACCCTACTACTTAAACACAAAGGGGCATGGCTATAGAGCAGCTGCAGCTGACCTAAACTGCTGGGAAGCTACTAGCAGCAAAACTGACATTAACTGTTAGAGCACCAAGAGAAACAAAACAACATTTAAATGTAGGTTCCAAGATGGAAATGAGGGATCCCATCCCTGATCCTGACCATGACACAGAAGGTCTGTATTTTAGGGACAATTTCCATAGATGGTCTTCTATAAAGATTGCTGATCTTCTTACAATACAGTATATTCTGTGAGTTCCGCTGTATTTATACGATCGCTTACAGCCACACAATAGCGATAAAGTCTATTTCAGTTTCACTTACAGGCTTCTGATTCACAAAAGCTAATTTGTTGGCCTTGGATATTCCGCTGAGCTGCAGGTAAGCCTCTGATATAACCCACTCCCACACAAAAAAGCAGATCAGTCACTGTCCTTTACCTGGTGGGTGCTTCTCTGGCTGTTGGATTTGCTTTACTTTGACTACAAAAATATAAATAGATAGATAGATAGATAGATAGATAGAGGGATAGATAGATAGATAGATAGATAGATAGATAGATAGATAGATAGATAGAGGGATAGATAGAGGGATAGATACAGTTAGGTCCAGAAATATTTGGACAGTGACACAAGTTTTGTTATTTTAGCTGTTTACAAAAACATGTTCAGAAATACAATTATATATATAATATGGGCTGAAAGTGCACACTCCCAGCTGCAATATGAGAGATTTCACATCCAAATCGGAGAAAGGGTTTAGGAATCATAGCTCTGTAATGCATAGCCTCCTCTTTTTCAAGGGACCAAAAGTAATTGGACAAGGGACTCTAAGGGCTGCAATTAACTCTGAAGGCGTCTCCCTCGTTAACCTGTAATCAATGAAGTAGTTAAAAGGTCTGGGGTTGATTACAGGTGTGTGGTTTTGCATTTGGAAGCTGTTGCTGTGACCAGACAACATGCGGTCTAAGGAATTGAGGTGAAGCAGAACATCCTGAGGCTGAAAAAAAGAAAAAATCCATCAGAGAGATAGCAGACATGCTTGGAGTAGCAAAATCAACAGTTGGGTACATTCTGAGAAAAAAGGAATTGACTGGTGAGCTTGGGAACTCAAAAAGGCCTGGGCGTCCACGGATGACAACAGTGGTGGATGATCGCCGCATACTTTCTTTGGTGAAGAAGAACCCGTTCACAACATCAACTGAAGTCCAGAACACTCTCAGTGAAGTAGGTGTATCTGTCTCTAAGTCAACAGTAAAGAGAACGCTCCATGAAAGTAAATACAAAGGGATCACATCTAGATGCAAACCATTCATCAATTCCAAAAATAGACAGGCCAGAGTTACATTTGCTGAAAAACACCTCATGAAGCCAGCTCAGTTCTGGAAAAGTATTCTATGGACAGATGAGACAAAGATCAACCTGTACCAGAATGATGGGAAGAAAAAAGTTTGGAGAAGAAAGGGAACGGCACATGATCCAAGGCACACCACATCCTCTGTAAAACATGGTGGAGGCAACGTGATGGCATGGGCATGCATGGCTTTCAATGGCACTGGGTCACTTGTGTTTATTGATGACATAACAGCAGACAAGAGTAGCCGGATGAATTCTGAAGTGTACCGGGATATACTTTCAGCCCAGATTCAGCCAAATGCCGCAAAGTTGATCGGACGGCGCTTCATAGTACAGATGGACAATGACCCCAAGCATACAGCCAAAGCTACCCACGAGTTCATGAGTGCAAAAAAGTGGAACATTCTGCAATGGCCAAGTCAATCACCAGATCTTAACCCAATTGAGCATGCATTTCACTTGCTCAAATCCAGACTTAAGATGGAAAAACCCACAAACAAGCAAGACCTGAAGGCTGCGGCTGTAAAGGCCTGGCAAAGCATTAAGAAGGAGGAAACCCAGCGTTTGGTGATGTCCATGGGTTCCAGACTTAAGGCAGTGATTGCCTCCAAAGGATTCGCTACAAAATATTGAAAATAAAAAATTTTTGTTTGGGTTTGGTTTATTTGTCCAATTACTTTTGACCTCCTAAAATGTGGAGTGTTTGTAAAGAAATGTGTACAATTCCTACAATTTCTATCAGATATTTTTGTTCAAACCTTCAAATTAAACGTTACAATCTGCACTTGAATTCTGTTGTAGAGGTTTCATTTCAAATCCAATGTGGTGGCATGCAGAGCCCAACTCGCGAAAATTGTGTCACTGTCCAAATATTTCTGGACCTAACTGTAGATAGAGGGATAGATAGATAGAGGGATAGATAGATAGATAGATAGAAAGAGGGATGGATAGATAGATAGAGGGATAGATAGATAGAGGGATAGATAGATAGAGGGATAGATAGAGGGATAGATAGATAGATAGATAGAGGGATAGATAGAGGGATAGATAGATAGATAGATAGAGGGATAGATAGAGGGATAGATAGATAGATAGATAGAAGATAGAGGGATAGATAGATAGAGGGATAGATAGATAGATAGATAGAGGGATAGATAGATAGATAGATAGATAGAGGGATAGATAGAGGGATAGATAGATAGATAGATAGATAGATAGTGGGATAGATAGATAGAGGGATAGATAGATAGATAGATAGATAGATAGATAGAGGGATAGATAGATAGATAGAGGGATAGATAGAGGGATAGATAGAGGGATAGATAGATAGATAGAGGGATAGATAGATAGATAGAGGGATAGATAGATAGATAGATAGATAGATAGATAGAGGGATAGATAGATAGATAGATAGATAGAGGGAGGGATAGATAGATAGATAGAGGGATAGATAGATAGATAGATAGATAGATAGATAGAGGGAGGGATAGATAGATAGATAGATAGATAGATAGATAGATAGATAGATAGATAGATAGATAGATAGATAGATAGATAGATAGATGGATGGATAGAGGGATAGCTAGATAGAGGGATAGATAGAGGGATAGATAGATAGATAGATAGATAGAGGGATAGATAGATAGATAGAGGGATAGATAGAGGGATAGATAGAGGGAGGGATAGATAGATAGAGAGATAGATATAGATAGATATAGATAGATAGATAGATAGATAGATAGGTAGATAGAGGGATAGATGGATAGATAGATAGAGGGATAGATAGATAGATAGATAGATAGAGGGAGGGATAGATAGATAGGTAGATAGATAGATAGATAGATAGATGGATGGATAGAGGGATAGCTAGATAGAGGGATAGATAGAGGGATAGATAGATAGATAGATAGATAGATAGATAGATAGATAGATAGATAGAGGGATAGATAGAGGGAGGGATAGATAGATAGAGAGATAGATATAGATAGATATAGATAGATAGATAGATAGATAGATAGATAGGTAGATAGATAGAGGGATAGATGGATAGATAGATAGATAGATAGATAGATAGAGGGATAGATAGATAGATAGATAGATAGATAGAGGAATAGATAGATAGATAGATAGATAGAGGGATAGATAGATAGAGGGATAGATAGATAGAGTAGCAATCCAAGCTCCCATCACCACAAAGCTCTGATATATATACGTGGGTCAGATGAACCAGGACCCCTGGCACAGCTCTCCCAAACCCAACTGGACAAAATAACCAATCACACCAGCCTGACAAGAACCAGAATCAGGAAGATGGTAGACGAGGGCCAGGAGAGGTATGTCAGTGACTGGAGGACCGACATCAACACCTCACAGAAACTGACCACGTACAGGAGACTACAGAGAGACTACAGACTGGCCCCATATCTGGAAAAACTCCCGGATCCCAGAGACCGCAGGACCCTGAGCCGATATAGACTCAGTGCCCACAGTCTAGCCATCGAATCCGGCCGTCACAAGCAGAGCTACAAGCCCAGGGAGGACAGACTGTGCCAACACTGTGACCTGGAGGCCCTGGAGGATGAAACCCACTTCCTGCTACACTGCACCAAGTACTCAGCAGTGAGGGACACTCACTTCAGGAGACTCTCCCATCTCTTCCCGGATTTCAGCTCCATGAAGGAGGAAGAGAAAACATATATCCTGCTGGGGGAAGAAGAGAGCGCAGTGGAGATAGCAGCGCGGTATGTGAGCGAATGTCATAGACTTCGAGAAAGAGAACTATGATAAGCCATGGACTTCCATAGCCCCCCATCCCAGATGTGGCCCCCCCCAATCCCCACCCTGGATATGCCCCATCCACCGTTACCACAGTCCCCACCCTGGATATGCCCCATCATAAGCCATGGACTTCCATAGCCCCCATCCTAGAAGTGCCCCCACAGTCCCCACCTTGGATGTGCCCCATCCATCCTTCCTACAGTCCCCACCCACCATCCCCACAGCCCCAGTCCCTAATGTACACCTGCTTTGGCAAAACTAATTTGTATTTGGTCCTGCCAATAAAGCTTATTTGATTTGATTTGATTTGATAGAGGGATAGATAGATAGAGGGATAGATAGAGGGATAGATAGATAGATAGATAGAGGGATAGATAGAGGGATAGATAGATAGATAGATAGAGGGATAGATAGAGGGATAGATAGATAGATAGATAGATAGATAGATAGATAGAAGATAGAGGGATAGATAGATAGAGGGATAGATAGATAGATAGATAGAGGGATAGATAGATAGATAGATAGATAGAGGGATAGATAGAGGGATAGATAGATAGATAGATAGATAGATAGATAGATAGTGGGATAGATAGATAGATAGAGGGATAGATAGAGGGATAGATAGATAGATAGATAGATAGATAGATAGATAGAGGGATAGATAGATAGATAGAGGGATAGATAGATAGATAGATAGATAGATAGATAGATAGATAGATAGATAGATAGATAGAGGGATAGATAGATAGATAGATAGATAGATAGATAAAGGGATAGATAGATAGATAGATAGATAGATAGATAGAGGGATAGATAGATAGATAGAGGGATAGATAGATAGAGATATAGATAGATAGAGGGATAGATAGATAGATAGATAAATAGATAGATAGATAGATAGATAGATAGATAGATAGAGGGATAGATAGATAGATAGATAGATAGAGGGATAGATAGATAGATAGATAGATAGATAGATAGAGGGATAGCTAGATAGAGGGATAGATAGAGGGATAGATAGATAGATAGATAGATAGATAGAGATATAGATAGATAGAGGGATAGATAGATAGATAGATAAATAGATAGATAGATAGATAGATAGATAGATAGATAGAGGGATAGATAGATAGATAGATAGATAGATAGAGGGATAGATAGATAGATAGATAGATAGAGGGATAGCTAGATAGAGGGATAGATAGAGGGATAGATAGATAGTGTCACGGCCGGGCGGTCGGGCAGACCCAGGAGGTGGATCCACTGGACCGAACTCGAAGATGGTGGTAGGGAGTCCGGCAGCTGAAGCACTGATGGGCAGCAGAACAGTCCGTGCAAGTGAAGGCAGCGGAGGAGTCCCTGGGACCACGGAGTCACAGATGGTAGTCCTGGTGACGTAGCTCAGGTTCGGAAGCCGAGATGATATCAGGCGGGGTCCGGAACCTCAGGAGCGAGATGACGGGTCACCGCAGGGATCCGAGATGGTACGGACTGTCAGATGGCAGACGGACAGTGTGCGGGGTTCAGGATACGGCTGACTGGATGGCGAGGCAGGTACGGCTCTACAAAGAGAGATAGGTGAGTACAGGCACATAAACACCAGGAGACCTGACTCCTAGCTCAGGGAACACGAAGATCAGGCCCCGCCCCCTTGGACAATAACCCCCTTTATACCCAGTACCTGTTCAACCTCATTTCCTGTTAATGGACGCTGGCCCTTTAAGAAAGGGTCAGTGACCGCGCGCGCGCCCTAACGCGCATGCGCGCCGCCCGGGTGCCAGAAGCCAGGGAAGGAGGCTGAGAGGAGGACGCAGGAGAGCCGGCCAGGTCCTGGGAAGCCGTCGGGCGCCGGGATCGGGGACCAGGGGGCCTGGGACGGACGGAATCCGGGGGCTGAGGAGCGGGCAGCGTGGCAGGTGAGCCGGGGAGCGGGGGTGAGGACCCGGGGAGCGTGACAGTACCCCCCCCCCCACGCCCCCCGCCCCGCAACCGGGACATGAAGGCACGGATAAGAGGAGTGCCCACGTTCTCCCTGGGCTCCCAAGACCTATCCTCAGGACCATACCCTTCCCAGTCCACCAGGAAGAACTGCCGACCTCGAACAGTCTTCATGGCCACGATATCCCTTACCGCATAGATGTCGTCATCGGCAATAGGTGGAGGAGCCGGACTGGCAGCATCGGAGAAGGGACCAAGGATAACCGGCTTGAGCAGGGAGACGTGGAATGAGTTGGGTATCCTCATCGTGGCCGGGAGCTGTAGCTTGTAGGAAACCTCATTGATCTTGCTGAGGACTTTAAACGGCCCAATGTAGCGAGGACCCAGCTTGTATGATGGTATCTTCAGGCGGACGTACTGGGAAGCAAGCCAGACGAGGTCTCCAGGAGAGAAACACGGAGGGTCCAGACGTCTCTTGTCGGCGTGTCTTTTCATCCGCAGGGAAGCACGCCCAAGGGACGATTTGACAGAGTCCCAAATGTTTGCAAAGTCACGGGCTACTGTATCTGCAGCAGGGACATCCGAAGAGGGGGATACAGGCAATGGGATGGAAGGCTGAAGCCCGTAAACAACATGGAAGGGAGAGCTGGAGGACGACTCACTGAAGTGGTGGTTGTGGGAGAATTCAGCCCAAGGTAGAAGGGCGGACCAGTCGTCATGATGGGCATTGACGTAGTGACGTAAGAAAGAGGTCAAGATTTGATTGACCCTCTCTACCTGGCCATTAGACTGAGGATGGTATGCAGATGAAAAGTCCAGAGTCACTCCCAGATGGTTACAGAGAGCCCTCCAGAAGCGGGAAGTGAACTGAGTTCCTCTGTCTGATACGATGTGTAATGGAAAGCCATGCAAGCGGAAGATGTGTTGTATATAGGCGTCCGCGAGTTCCTGAGCAGAGGGCAGTCCAGCCATAGGGACGAAATGGGCCATTTTAGAGAACCGATCCACCACGACCCATATGACTGTGTGTCCGGATGACAATGGCAAGTCCGTAATAAAGTCCATAGCTATGTGTTGCCACGGAACTGAGGGTATCGGTAGAGGCAGAAGACGGCCATAGGGCAGGTGTTTGGGCGTCTTGTTCCTGGCACAAGAGGAGCAGGCAGAGACAAAGGCGGCGACGTCAGTGCGAAGGGATGGCCACCAGTAATGGCGTACAATCGCACCCCATGTTCTCTTCTGGCCTGCATGGCCGGCTGTTTTTGAGGCATGACCCCAGTGTAACACTTTTAGCCTGTCGGTCTCCGAGACATAGGTCTTCCCGGGTGGTATTTGGGCCAGAGTGACGGGAGCCACCGGAACAATCTTGCTAGGAGGGATGATAGGTTGGGTAGTCTCTTCCTCCTGCTCCATGGGCATGAGGGACCTAGACAAGGCATCGGCGCGTACATTCTTGTCCGCGGGTCGGAAGTGGAGCTGGAAGTCAAACCTGGCAAAGAATAAGGACCACCTGGCTTGCCGTGGGTTCAGTCGCTGAGCGGACCGCAGATATTCCAGGTTCTTGTGGTCCGTGTAGATGGTCACGGGGTACACTGCTCCTTCCAGGAGGTAACGCCACTCCTCCAGAGCTAGTTTGACCGCCAATAATTCTCGGTCACCGATGGTGTAATTCCGTTCAGGTGCTGAGAAGCTCTTAGAAAAGAAACCGCAAGTCACCATCTTCCCGGAGGAGGATTTTTGCATGAGCACTGCTCCGGCTCCTGAGGAGGAGGCATCCACCTCCAAGGTGAACTGGCGGTTTAACTCCGGTCGGTGGAGTACAGGAGAGGAGGCGAAAGCTCGCTTCAAAGAGCAAAACGCGGCGTCGGCCGCAGGTGACCAGTCCTTTGGTTTAGCCTCCTTTTTGGTCAAAGCGGAGAGAGGAGCAGTCAGGGCGGAGAAGTGCGGGATAAACTGGCGGTAGTAGTTGGCGAATCCCAGGAACCGTTGGATTGCCTTCAGTCCAGAAGGAGGAGGCCAGTTGAGTATGGAGGAGACCTTCTTTGGATCCATCTGCAACCCAGTACCCGAGATGATGTATCCCAGGAAAGGAAGAGAAGACTGCTCAAAGACGCACTTCTCATATTTGGCGTAGAGACGATTCTCTCTCAGTCTTTGTAGAACCAGCTTTACGTTCTCTCTGTGGGTCTGGAGGTCCGGAGAGAAGACAAGGATGTCATCCAGATAAACTACTACACAGAGGTAGAGGAGGTCCCGGAAAATGTCGTTCACCAGTTCTTGGAATACGGCAGGAGCGTTACACAGACCGAAGGGCATCACGCAGTATTCGTAGTGCCCGTCGCGAGTATTAAATGCGGTCTTCCATTCGTCCCCAGAGCGGATACGAACTAGGTTGTAGGCACCCCGAAGATCCAGTTTGGTGAACACACGGGCTCCTCTGAGCCGGTCGAACAATTCGGGGATGAGCGGTAGGGGGTACTTGTTTTTTATGGTGATCTGATTCAAGCCCCGGTAGTCAATGCATGGGCGAAGGTCACCCTCTTTCTTCTTAACGAAGAAGAAGCCTGCTCCCGCAGGAGAGGAGGATCTCCGGATGAATCCCTTTGCCAGGCTTTCCGTGATGTATGTGGACATGGCCCTGGTTTCAGCTGGAGACAACGGATATATCCGTCCTCGAGGTGGTGTTGTTCCTGGGAGCAGGTCGATGGCGCAATCGTAGGGACGGTGTGGCGGAAGTACCTCAGACTCCTTCTTGTCAAAAACGTCCGCGAAGGACCAATAGGCCGAGGGCAGTTCCGGTAGGTTCTCTGGAGCCGGGGGACGTCGGATTGGTTGTAGGGACTTTAGACATCTCTCATGACAGGCAGAGCCCCAACGAGTGATTTCGCCAGTACCCCAGCTGACTGATGGTTCGTGTGTCCGCAACCAAGGAAGTCCCAGCAGGATTTGATGGGACATGTGTGGAAGGACGTAGAGAGCGATGTTCTCGGTGTGCAGAGCACCTATACGCAATTCCACCGGCTTGGTGATCCAGGAGATGGTATCAGAGAGGGGTCTCCCATCCACCGAGGCAATCACTAGGGGCTTATCGAGTGGAGTAACAGGCAGCTGGTACTTGTCCACCGTGGCCTGCTGGATAAAATTGCCTGCTGCTCCGGAGTCGAGGTATGCCTCAGCCGTGAAGCGCGTCTCTCCTGTTGACACTTGTACCGTCCACATAACTGGGTCTGAGAGAGTCCCAGCACCTAGGGTGGCCTCTCCTACCAACCCTAGGCTTTGGAGTTTCCCGGCCTTTCCGGACAGGAGCGTACGAGATGAGTGCCCTCTCCGCAGTAAAAGCAGAGGCCTTTGGCGAGCCGCTCTGCTCTACGTTGGTCAGACTGTCGTACTCGGTCAACCTGCATGGGCTCGTGGACAGGAATCCCAGCTGTTGATGAGTGAGGCACAGAGGACTTCTGTGGAGGAGGGGAGTGCCGTACTGCACGTCTCTCACGATACAGCTCTTTGGAGCGTTCCTGGAAACGAATGTCCACTCGAGTGGCTAGGGCAATCAGGGCATCTAGGGTGGAGGGCACGTCACGACCCGCCAACTCATCCTTGATGCGACTCGAGAGTCCTTCCCAGAAGGCGGCTGTCAGGGCCTCATTATTCCACCCGAGTTCAGAAGCCAAAGTACGGAAACGGATGGCATATTGGCCCACCGTCAGTGTTCCTTGACGTAGGCGGAGGAGGGATGAAGCAGACGCAGAGGCGCGTCCCGGCTCGTCGAAGGTGCTGCGAAAGGCCTGCAGGAAGTCTTGAAGGTTCTTGGTCATGGGGTCCTCCTTCTCCCACAAGGGGTTCATCCACGCCAGCGCCTCGCCCTCCAGATGAGACATTATAAAGGCGACCTTGGCTTGGTCAGAGGCGAACAGATGTGGCAGCTGCGTGAAATGAAGGGAACACTGGTTTATGAAGCCCCTGCAGGTCTTGGGATCTCCAGCATAACGAGGTGGTGACGCCAAACGGAGACGGGAAGCATCTGAAGAGGCTGCCACTGGTGCGGGAGCCATGGCTTGCCTAGCTGGGGACCTGGGTGCCGCAGGCGTCATTGATGCTTGTAACGTGTACAGGCGGGTGTCCACGGAGGTCATAAATTGCAACATGCGGGTCTGGACTTCATGCTGACGTTGGAGTTCCTCTTGCAAGGCCGCTAGTGCTGCAGCGGGATCCATGGCCTGATCTTACTGTCACGGCCGGGCGGTCGGGCAGACCCAGGAGGTGGATCCACTGGACCGAACTCGAAGATGGTGGTAGGGAGTCCGGCAGCTGAAGCACTGATGGGCAGCAGAACAGTCCGTGCAAGTGAAGGCAGCGGAGGAGTCCCTGGGACCACGGAGTCACAGATGGTAGTCCTGGTGACGTAGCTCAGGTTCGGAAGCCGAGATGATATCAGGCGGGGTCCGGAACCTCAGGAGCGAGATGACGGGTCACCGCAGGGATCCGAGATGGTACGGACTGTCAGATGGCAGACGGACAGTGTGCGGGGTTCAGGATACGGCTGACTGGATGGCGAGGCAGGTACGGCTCTACAAAGAGAGATAGGTGAGTACAGGCACATAAACACCAGGAGACCTGACTCCTAGCTCAGGGAACACGAAGATCAGGCCCCGCCCCCTTGGACAATAACCCCCTTTATACCCAGTACCTGTTCAACCTCATTTCCTGTTAATGGACGCTGGCCCTTTAAGAAAGGGTCAGTGACCGCGCGCGCGCCCTAACGCGCATGCGCGCCGCCCGGGTGCCAGAAGCCAGGGAAGGAGGCTGAGAGGAGGATGCAGGAGAGCCGGCCAGGTCCTGGGAAGCCGTCGGGCGCCGGGATCGGGGACCAGGGGGCCTGGGACGGACGGAATCCGGGGGCTGAGGAGCGGGCAGCGTGGCAGGTGAGCCGGGGAGCGGGGGTGAGGACCCGGGGAGCGTGACAGATAGATAGATAGATAGATAGATAGATAGATAGATAGATAGAGGGATAGATAGATAGATAGATAGATAGATAGATAGAGGGATAGATAGATAGATAGATAGAGGGATAGATAGATAGATAGATAGATAGAGGGATAGATAGATAGATAGAGGGATAGATAGATAGATAGATAGATATATAGATAGATAGAGGGATAGATAGATAGATAGATAGATAGATAGAGGGATAGATAGATAGATAGATAGAGGGATAGATAGATAGATAGATAGATAGATAGATAGATAGATAGATAGATAGAGGGATAGATAGATAGAGGGATAGATAGAGGGATAGATAGATAGATCGATAGATAAATACAGTCGCACACTATAGTGGCAGAGATATGAACTACTAAGAACCAAGTCTTTTAGAGGTGTTTGGCATATTAGAATGGCTATTGTAATACCTGCCCAGCAGTCACATCACGGCAACCTCCATTGCTGGGTCCTACTCTACTCTACTCTACCGGAGCAGAAATTGAATAGAAACGCACTAAATCCTTCTCAATGTATTAATGTATTGATGCTGGTTCTAGTGATGTATTCATGAAAGTACCCCATTACATTTTTTTGCAGCCCTTGGGGTTGGTTCAGTTTGGCGATGTGGCCCTTCAACCGAAAAATGTTGTGCACCCTTGTCCTAGAACCCACTCAAGGTTAGCTAGATATGATATAACATACTATGGAGGGGGGGGCTAAAATTCAGAGGTATAAGACAGTATACCCCACACAGCGCCACTGATGGTTGTGTTTTTTATTGCGGCAGTATCCCGTTTACTTTTCCGTCCCTTCTGGAGATCAGCATGGTCACCTGGCAATATTTCCTATCAAGATTGGTTGGAAGACCTTATTAATCTCCATCGAATGACAATTGTTGAATCAGATTGGCGAGCTCTCAGTCAGTGAAGGGGTTAAGGCCGAGCTGCGAGGAGCCTTCAGCGGTGGCGTTCACTATTTCCTCTGTTATGTGGTGGTGTGATTCAGTACGCTCATCCGCTGTTACTAGGAAACTCTGTATATGAGGAGATTACATTCATGGATGTGTTACGGAAATGGTGCCTTCATTGGATAGAAGTGGGCTGATTGCAGATCACCAAATCACAGCCGTTATTTAATAATCCAATTACAGGTGACCAGACACAGATGGATACGTCTCAAGTCAATTTTGGGGGGCTTTATCTCTGCAGGAACCAATCAAAAGCCGTCCTGTCAATCAGATGAATGCCAAGGCTCCTGTCCCCCCCAATAATTAGCCAATTTTGATGGAGGACGCAAGTTAATGCCTTTATGGTTGTCATCTTAGATGTATGAATCTTCAGGATTGTGGTTCTCCACAACTGCATTTATTTCTCTTCTCCACCATCTGTCACGGGTGTCTTTGGTGAACCAATGGAAGCCTATAATGGCCCTAAGGCTTGAGCACCTGCGCTCACACTAACACCCAGAGGTATCTTTAATGGTAGGGAGGTCCGGGCCTCCAACCTAGGCCCTATCTCCTGTCCTTGTCCCTGATGTTATGACCCCCTCCACAACCCACCCCCCCAGGGGGATTGGGCAGGAGCAGGCGTGAACACTTCACCAACAAATTGTTACGTCACCAGCGGAGTCCGCTACATTGACTTCTACTTCGATCGCCAGGCGACGCCGTGTTCCTGCCGTGGATGGTGCTGGTGATGGGAGAGGAGTCGATGCTAGCGGTGCCGGTGGGCGCAGGCTCCGTTCATCCACTGGGCTGGGTTATCTTGGGATCTGCAGTGCCACTGGCTGACTTTAGGTGGCGGGTGTCTCCCAGCTGAAGTACCATCATTCAGCTACAGCCTATGGGAATACACCACACCCTTTTTAATGCCCCTCCTGTCTGCTGACCATTGCCAGAGATAGTTCTGAAAATTCTGGCTCCTGTTTGTCCTGTTCTGTGATTTCTGTGATTTCGTGTGCTGATTACCACTTGTTTTCTGACTACCCTCCAGCCTGCTGTTTTTGTACCTCTCTGCCCGATCCAGTTTTGACCTCTGCTTGTTTCTGATTACGTCCTTGCCTGCCGATTCTGTCCCTGTTCCGCAATTCCTGGTTTGACCATGACTGACAACTACTCTCTCGGACTGCAACCTTCCACAGGTAGTGATCACCGGGGCCCTGTGTAATTCCAAATCCCTGTAAAGGGGTTAAAGGGTTAAGGGTTCTGGGGGTCCTGCTTGGTGAGTGGCTTCCCTCTAGCCTGCCCATTACAGCCCGTCTGAGTCTGTGGATCCAGGCAGGCGTTACACAAATATGGACACACAGGGGTAGCAATAACAACAAAACCTACTCGTACACACGGCAACCACACACAAAGGAGCTGCAAGCAGACTACTGCGGAACTTCCAAACCAGAAGAAACACACCTGACAATGCTGCAGCAAACTCCAGTGCTGCAGCCAACAGAACAACTATGAGAGCGTGAATAACAGCTCCTTCTACCTCCTGGCCAAGCTTCCTAATGATAGAAAATAATTGGCACCCTCTGGTGGATGAAGAAGGTATTTAAAGAACCTGGGCGTGGTCCTCACCAGGAGTCAGGAGCTTCTGGAAATAACCCTCTCCTCCCCAAAGGAAAGAGAATTCATTTAATCTGCAGAGTCCCACAAGACAAAATGAGACTCTGGAATTAACCCTCTCCTCCCCAAAGGAAAGGGAATTCATTTAATCTGCAGAGTCCCACAAGACAAAATGAGACTCTGACCCAGAACATGTCACCAAACTCCGCAACAGAGGAAAGTCCATGACACCATTGCAGCCATCCTCAAAGTACCATCATTACCAGTACAGTTGGTAGCATAAGGATGCACTCAGGACTCAGGAGGCCTGGAAGGATCCTATGAATGTCTACAGGCCACTTTTGGGGAACGCGTCTACCAATCCTGAATGTCCCCAAAAAAATCTGTATTGTTTTAGAAAAAAATTATCGATTCCGATACAAGCTGCACCATACTGTCCACCACCCCATGGTTTACAATGTCATGAGTTCTGCCTCATCCATAAAAACAGTTCTCACAAAAGTGTCAACGTTACCCATAGCACCAAATCGATTAGAACTATTTCTTATCGCTGATTATGCCGAGGGCAGAAGTTAAAACCGACTGCCGCAGAATACCAGACTGGACGCCAGACCATTGCAATGCAAATCCAGATTGCTCATCTCTAGTACAGTTCTCATTGGTTGCTTTGGGCAACACCGACACTTTATGGTCAATTAGTTTTTGTGAATAATGTGACGCAGTGAAGAGTTTGGGTGTAGATGGGAGAAATATTCATCCTAGCAAGTGCCTTTTGCATTAGGGAGCAGCTAGGAAGGGATCAAACCCTGGCCTGGACCTTCTCTGCTAGTCCAGGTTTTTGGGTCAACTCCCGAGTTGCATATCGGCAGGATTAGCACAGCATAAATGCAGCCAGAACTTCTCACTGTGGTGGATATTGGGCTTGGAAGCTGAAGCAGGTTCTGTGGGAATGATATACCCAAATGGACTGACACTTCCGGGGCTTATGCTATGCTGTTTGACAAGCCGGACTTTTCCTTTGCTTTCCTGTCTGAAGAAGAACAGTGCATTTATGTTTGTTACAAGTGTGAATTAAACACTCAGTTTTGGACTGAGAACCTGTGTGCCTCTTCACTGCGTCCCTGCCATTACCTACCAGAGCGGATTCCCTACAATAATTAGAAAAGTAAGAACCAAATGATAATTTTGGGTCTCATTAGACCATAAAATTCTTTTTTTTTCAGTATCAGTAAGAAAAAATAACCTTGTTGTTAAATCAAGTGACTGTCAAACATATCATTTATTAGATTTTGGTGGGGGGGTTCCATATTTTTCATATCAATATCTATAAGTTGGAAAAAAAATCTGGTTAGTGAGCCTCAAAATATATAGATAAATTCTGCGATCTCTTTGCAGAAGTCATTTCATTATCATCACAGACACATAGATAGAAATTAGATAGATAGAGGGATAGATAGATAGATAGATAGATAGATAGAGGCATAGAGGGATAGATAGAGGGATATATAGATAGAGGGATAGATAGATAGATAGATAGAGGGATAGATAGATAGATAGATAGATAGATAGATAGATAGATAGAGGGATAGATAGATAGATAGATAGATAGATAGATAGATAGATAGATAGATAGATAGATAGATAGATAGATAGAGGGATAGATAGATAGATAGATAGATAGATAGAGGGATAGATAGATAGATAGATAGATAGAGGGATAGATAGATAGATAGATAGATAGATAGATAGATAGAGGGATAGATAGATAATAGATAGATAGATAGAGGGATAGATAGAAGGATAGATAGATAGATAGATAGATAGAGGGATAGATAGATAGATAGAGGGATAGATAGATAGATAGATAGAGGGATAGATAGAGGGATAGATAGATAGATAGATAGATAGATAGATAGATAGATAGATAGATAGATAGATAGATAGATAGATAGATAGAGGGATAGATAGATAGATAGATAGATAGAGGGATAGATAGATAGAGGGATAGATAGATAGATAGATAGATAGATAGATAGATAGAAGGATAGATAGATAGATAGATAGATAGATAGATAGATAGAGGGATAGATAGATAGATAGATAGATAGATAGATAGAGGGATAGATAGATAGATAGAGAGAGAGATAGATAGATAGATAGATAGATAGATAGAGGGATAGATAGATAGATAGATAGATAGATAGATAGAGGGATAGATAGATAGATAGATAGAGAGAGAGATAGATAGATAGATAGATAGATAGATAGAGGGATAGATAGATAGATAGATAGATAGATAGATAGATAGATAGAGGGATAGATAGATAGATAGATAGATAGATAGAGGGATAGATAGATAAATAGATAGAGGGATAGATAGATAGATAGATAGATAGATAGAGGGATAGATAGATAGATCACTATCATTTCAGGCTCACCTGCAGAGTAGCAATCCAAGCTCCCATCACCACAAAGCTCTGATACATATACGTGGGCCAGATGAACCAGGACCCCGGGCACAGCTCTCCCAAACCCAACTGGACAAAATAACCAATCACAGCAGCCTGACAAGAACCAGAATCAGGAAGATGGTAGACGAGGACCAGGAGAGGTATGTCAGTGACTGGAGGACCGACATCAACACCTCACAGAAACTGACCACGTACCAGAGTCTACAGAGAGACTACAGACTGGCCCCGTATCTGGAGAAACTCCCGGACCCCAGAGACCGCAGGACCCTGAGCCGATATAGACTCAGTGCCCACAGTCTAGCCATCGAATCCAGCCGACACAAGCAGAGCTACAAGCCCAGGGAGGACAGACTGTGCCAACACTGTGACCTGGAGGCCGTGGAGGATGAAACCCACTTCCTGCTACACTGCACCAAGTACTCAGCAGTGAGGGACACTCACTTCAGGAGACTCTCCCATCTCTTCCCGGATTTCAGCTCCATGAAGGAGGAAGAGAAAATATATATCCTGCTGGGGGAAGAAGAGAGCGCAGTGGAGATAGCAGCGCAGTATGTGAGCGAATGTCATAGACTTCGAGAAAGAGAACTATGATAAGCCATGGACTTCCATAGCCCCCCATCCCAGATGTGGCCCCCCCAATCCCCACCCTGGATATGTCCCAACCACCGTTACTACAGTCCCCACCCTGGATATGCCCCATCATAAGCCATGGACTTCCATAGCCCCCATCCTAGAAGTGCCCCCACAGTCCCCACCCTGGATGTGCCCCATCCATCTTTCCTACAGTCCCCACCCACCATCCCCACAGCCCCAGTCCCTAATGTAAACTTGCTTTGGCAAAACTAATTTGTATTTGGTCCTGCCAATAAAGCTTATTTGATTTGATTTGATAGATAGATAGAGGGATAGATAGATAGATAGATAGATAGAGGGATAGATAGAGGGATAGATAGATAGATGGATAGATAGATAGATAGAGGGATAGATAGAGGGATAGATAGATAGATAGATAGATAGATAGATAGATAGATAGAGGGATAGATAGATAGATAGATAGATAGATAGAGGGATAGATAGATAGATAGAAGGATAGATAGATAGATAGATAGATAGATAGATAGATAGATAGATAGATGGATAGATAGAGGGATAGATAGATAGATGGATGGATAGATAGATAGATAGATAGATGGATAGAGGGATAGATAGATAGATAGATAGATAGATAGAGGGATAGAGGGATAGATAGATAGAGGGATAGATAGATAGATAGATAGATAGATAGATAGATAGATAGATAAATAGATAGATAGATAGATAGATAGAGGGATAGATAGAGGGATAGATAGATAGAGGGATAGATAGATAGAGGGATAGATAGATAGAGGGATAGATAGATAGATAGATAGATAGATAGAGGGATAGATAGAGGGATAGATAGATAGAGGGATAGATAGATAGATAGATAGATAGATAGATAGATAGATAGATAGATAGAGGGATAGATAGAGGGATAGATAGATAGATAGGTAGATAGAAATTGGACAGATAGATAGATAGATAGATACCGTATTTTCCGGATTATAAGATGGGAATCAGTGCGTGCGTGCACAGATGGAGCTCTTGGATGAGAGCTCCATCTGCACACGCGCAGCTCCGGGCGCCATAATTTGAAACTGGGACTGCTTACAGACTGGGACACTTGCCGTACCGGCCTGCTCCACCACTAACCCGCCGCTGCCACCACTGACCCACCGCTGCCACCACTGACCTGCCGCCAGCACAGCCTCTGCCACTGCGTCCACCACTGCTGCCACCCCCCTCCAGTAAGACAACACCGGAGTATAAGACGGACCCCATTTTTTAAAAAAAATTTTTTATCTATTTATTTTTTTTACCTTTTTTTATCTCTAAATTTGGGGTGCGTCTTATAATCCGGTGCGTCTTATAAAACGATAAATACGGTACGTAGATAGAAAAAACAAGAACCATCATTCACAAAAAGTAATTGTGACGCCCTAGCCGGGCCAGGTAGCCACAGATAGGGCCCCGCATTACACCTTTCCCTCACAAAGGTAACACACAGCTAACCATATACTGTACACCCTAGTCACCTCCCTCAGGGCTGATGGACACACCAGGGGGCGGAACCAGGCGGTTGGAAGACGCCCACCAAGGAGTCCTGATAGCCTGAGGCAGGAGAAAGAAAGGAGTCTGGTTTTGAGAGTTCAGTAGTGGTCAGGCCTGTGTGGCAGGCCTGAAGCAAGCAAGCTGACAGGTGCCAGGGTTGGAGCCCTGCTGCCTTGGTCTATGAGCTAGACGGTGGTCTCGTCTGCAGGTGTCGGGAAGACGGCTCGGTGGAACCGAGGTGGACCGAGACTGGGTTGTAGCAACCCGGGGAACCGATCCGGAAACCGGAGCACAAAGGGGGTACTCAGACCCTGAAGCTAGGTCCAGAAACTACTGGGGACTAGTTAATTAACTCATTGAGGCCAGGACTCTAGGTCCTGTCCCACCCAAAGTCCCGAAAGAAGACAACAGTCCACCGAGAAGGGATAGAAGGTCACCGCCACGGCTCAGAGATCCCACAGGCCAGCGTCTGCGGGCAAGGGCTCCCTAGGCCGTCACAAGCTGGGAGCGGACTCCTCAGGTTTCAGGCTCAGGTAGTCCAACGTTCACAAAGGTGCGGGAGAAAGACAGAGACCACCAGCCGGGTGGGGGACCGTAACTCAGCCGGCTGCGGACACCGACCACCATCATTTTGGTTTACCAGAGACTTGTGTGTTCAATAATAGTGAGTACAACAGCACCCTCCGGTCGCCCATCTCCCTGCACCAACGCCCACCGGGTCCCGGGGCCACCATCCCTGCCCACGGAGGGGTTAACAACTTGCTGCACAACATCTCCCCCGGGTGCCCCGTCACAGCAGCGGTGGTGTCCAACCTCACCACACACCGTGGGTGGCGTCACGAACTCTAATACGGCCCAGCCGTACATATACGTCCAACCCCCCCACCTTTTCATTCGGAGTGTCCGCAGGACCCCCCCCCCCCCCCGGTCCAGGGACCCTCGAGCCACCACTTCCTGAAGGCCCAGACCCGAGGGGGCGGCACATAATGATCACACCTCCCCTTCTACAACCTTCCTGCACGGTGACCTCTGCACAGATCACTGAGCATGTCCACAACACTTCCATAAAGGTATTTCTAAATGGTGTTGATCTGACAGTTCTGTCTTTTTAGACCATATGGTCGATATGGCCACATTGGTTATGTGTCTTGAGTATAGACCATCAATGTCGGATGGGATAAGACTCCCTGCACCACCACGATTGACGCTGTCAAGGAAACTGTCACAGCGCCATACAATATGTAGTGGCCATGAACGGTACTGCAGGCTCTTTCCCATACAAGTGAATGGGAGATAACTTAATATTTACGGCCAATACACAATGCACTGAGCTGTAACATCTCCAGTGCTCTATGGCCCATTAATTACTTGGTCAGTTAAGGTGAAGGAAATCAGAAATCGAAAAATCTAACAGTATTGATAGGTGTCCTAGAACCACCCATTAGGGGACCTTTTATGGAAGGAAAGAAGACTTCCAGTATTAATTAAGCAATTAATTAGCAGTGGTTGCGGATGAGTAGTATGCCTTTGATCCCCCCACACTATGTGCTGCACATCACTCCCTGTCCTGAGTGCCTTCTACACAACCCTTTTATCACATTTTTATTCCGGACCCCTCTTCACTTTTTTATTGTCCTATGTGTCACCGGTGCAGACCGCTCTCCTCCATGTGATCCTTAATGTGTAGTCTGAGGAAGTGTCACAAACAAGCTTTGTCTTCTGAAATATGAAGTGTGGTCCTCCAAGAAGCCGCTGCCCCCGTTCCACTCACCGTCACTGAACGCCGGATAATGGGTATATTTTGCAAGAGGATGAGCCTTTGATTCACAGATTTCTAATATGTGTTTCTTTCCACTAGCATTGTGTTATCTTCATTACAAAAAGAAAGCTTATGTAATTTACTAACATACTATAGGGAAGATTTATTAATACTGGTGTATAAGTGGCATTCCTTCTCAATAAGTAATGCATATTACATCACAGGGATTATTCCCATATTCACAACTGATATTGTTGGATAGTGCTTGTAAATATAAGCAATTTACTGTTTATTAAAATTTGCAGACATTCTACCTAGTGATGAGCGGGCACTACCATGCTTGGGTTCTCGGTACTCGTAACTAGTGATGAGCGGGCACTACCATGCTCGGGTGCTCGGTACTCATAACTAGTGATGAGCGGGCACTACGATGCTCGGGTGCTTGGTACTCGTAACTAGTGATGAGCGGGCACTACCATGCTCAGGTGCTCTGTACTCGTAACTAGTGATGAGCGGGCACTACCATGCTCGGGTGCTCGGTACTCGTAACTAGTGATGAGCGGACACTACCATGCTCGGTTGCTTGGTACTGGTAACTAGTGATGAGCGGGCACTACCATGCTCAGGTGCTCAGTACTCGTAACTAGTGATGAGCGGGCACTACCATGCTCGGGTGCTCGGTACTCGTAACTAGTGATGAGCGGGCACTACCATGCTCGGGTGCTTGGTACTGGTAACTAGTGATGAGCGGGCACTACCATGCTCGGGTGCTCGGTACTCGTAACTAGTGATGAGCGGGCACTACCATGCTCGGGTGCTCGGTACTCGTAACTAGTGATGAGCGGGCACTACCATGCTCGGGTGCTTGGTACTGGTAACTAGTGATGAGCGGGCACTACCATGCTCAGGTGCTCAGTACTCGTAACTAGTGATGAGCGGGCACTACCATGCTCGGGTGCTCAGTACTCGTAACTAGTGATGAGCGGGCACTACCATGCTCAGGTGCTCAGTACTCGTAACTAGTGATGAGCGGGCACTACCATGCTCGGGAGCTCTGTACTCGTAACTAGTGATGAGCGGGCACTACCATGCTCAGCTCAGGTGCTCAGTTCTTGAAACTAGCAAGTTGGACACTCAGATAATCGCGACTCAAGTACCGAGTATAATGTAAGGTGATGGGGAACTGAAGCAATTTTCCAGAAGATCTTCCCATTGACTTCCATTATATTTGGTAAAAGAGTCAAGTACCGACTGAGCACCCAAACGTGGAGTCGCGTAAAATGTTGCTTATTTTTGGCTTTCTGGGGGGAAAACGGTTAGTGTCAGATTCCGCAAAAGTGCCAGAAATGCTACTCCAGTCAATGACAGTAGTAGCATTTCTGGCACGGCGCACAAACGCACGTCACTCAGAAGAGGCGCTGAGTTTATTAAGTGATGTGCGCCTCTTACTGAATCCCAGTGAGTCCTTTATTGACACTGGCGTGTTTCCAGTTTGAATGAATCGTCCACTTCGTTGTCAGTATTATTTAAAGGGGTTTTCCTTATTTTGGGAGAACCCCTGTTCCCCAACTGTAGTTTGTTTAAAAAAAAAACCCAAACAAACTGCTTTACTCACCCTCCCAGGGTCCAATGCTATTGTGTGCAGCTCTGCAGCCAATCAGTGAGCTATTTCTGTATTTTTTCCACTACTGTCATTATGAAATATGTCCCGTGTGCCCACACTGAATACATAACGTAGCATGGTGACATCAGCCGCCGTACGGTGCACATTGCAGCCCGCCATGGGCAGACGGTGCCGAGGCTTCATTGCTTGTTTGTTTACAGGTTACACAATTACGCTGTGCGCTATCATTGACTTCACCGCACAATGACTCACGTAGGCTTTGTTGTATCCGTCCCATCTGATTTGCTAGTGTTTGGGTAATCTAATCCCAAAGTGTAAAAAAAAAAAGAAGTCTCGCAGCGACGACGTCTCATAATGATCGTCAGCACATTAGCATGCAACCAGGTTTCTTACCCATTGTGCGGGCACATGGGAAACACGTGTGAGAACAGCGACTCTGTCTACAGGAAATTTGTGTGTATTATCAATGGGGTTATCCAGATATAGCAGATTAGATGTGGTCCGAGACCCCCCAAGCCATCAACTGTCAGACTTTCTGCAGTATAAAACAAAAAGGAATAAAGCAAGTGTGAACAGGTACAAGCTGCTATGACTGCATAATACACAAACAAAAGAAGACAGCAGCACTAAAGGTGGCATCACACGGTACGATATATCGCGCGATCTGTCGTCGGGGTCACGGATTAGGTGACGCACATCCGGCATCGTTAGAGATGTCGTTGCGTGTGACACCTCCGAACGACTGTTAACGAGCAAAAATACTCACCTTATCGTTGCTCGTTGACACGTCGTTCATTTTCATAATGTCGTTCCTCCTTCTGCACGCCGGTTGTTCGTCGTTCCTGAGGCAGCACACATCGCTACGTGTGACACCCCGGGAATGACGAACACAGCTTACCTGCGGCCGCCGGAAATGAGGAAGGAAGGAGGTGGGCGGGATGTTACGTCCCGCTCATCTTTGCCCCTCCGCTTCTATTGGGCGGCTGCCGTGTGACGTCGCTGTGACGCCGAACGTCCCTCCCCCTTCAGGAAGAGGATGTTCGCCGCCCACAGCGACGTTGTTAGGGAGGTAAGTACGTGTGACGGTGGTTAACGACTTTGTGTGCCACGGGGAATGAATTGCCCGTGATGCACAAACGACGGGGACGGGTGCGATCGCTCATGCGATCGCCCGATCTATCGTCTCGTGTTACGCCGCCTTTAGATATAAGCAATATAGAATATATGAAATGTAACCTGCATAACTGCTATATGGAATATACTTAGAAAAATGAAGGTACTTAGCACATAAATTCGGTCAATTCATGTGAGCCCATCAACCATGGCACGGTGGCCTAATTAAAAACAAGCTTGAGCTGATGGGGGGTGGCAGCACAGTCAAAAAAGGATTCTCTCTATATCTCTAATATATACTGCAAAAAACATAAACAACTTACCAACACCTATAAAAAAAAGTAGTAAAGCAAGTGTGAATGGGTGCAAGCTGCTAAGACTGCAAAATACACAAACAAAAGAATATAGCAGCACTAAGATATAAGCAAATATAGAATATATGAAATGTAAGCTGCATTATTGCTATATGGAAAATACTTAGAAAAATGAAGGAACTTAATGCATAAATTGGCCAATTCATATGAGCCCATCAACCACGGCAAGGTGGCCTAATTAAAAATAACCTTTGGCTGATGGGGGGGCCAGCACAGTCAGAAAAGGATTCTCTCTATATGTGGCGCCACTGAGGCATCGGTCGCCACAGGGTACTGCACCTCAGTTAAGGTGCGGTATTCATCTCTGGTAAGTGGGGGTTAACTAGCGGTGTTCTCCACACTCCAACTTACACAACAGTTAGGAGCCATCTCCACAGGGGGCTGGACTAGGGTAGGCAGAGCGTGGCCATCACGATGCATGGGACTTTCAGGTCACTAGTGCGAACCATCTGGGGGGGCGACACCACTTGGGGTAGATATAGGTGCACAAACACACTTCCTGGCAGTCTAGTCAGGACCGTAGTTCTGACAACAGGACACCAGCATTCTTCTTCCTTGGGGCCTGTGGCTTGGAGCTGGAGCTCAGCCCAGGTACCTTTATTCTTGCAAGGGACTACTCTTGGGAAAGGACACTTTTCACCCAAACACCTTTACTTATCCGCGATCGTCCGAGGTCCATCACGGCAGGTGACCGGGACTCTGTAGGCTGCATACTGACTGTGAGTAAAAGACCTGGAACCGCAGCCACTGACTGAGTCTCTTCTTTGCCGGAGTCGCCGCCCTGTGCTTCGGCGCCAACGGCCAAGTTCCCCAATGACCACTGCCTCCATCATCCTCCCTGGGGCCTGCTCCACCTGCGGCGAGCGAAAACATCTTGGCTGCGAAAACACCATCTGCTCCAGAGGACAGCAACCATAGCGGCGGCTAAATCCCTGGCCGCATACCGTAGGTGGCGTCACGAGACAATCACCCTATCATCATTCCCTTTTTATTCCGGGGCACGGAATCGGGCAGGGCCACCCGTGACATCCCTGACCTGCAACAGTCCCGCGACGAGTACAAGGTGGTGACAACAAGAACCCTTGCCCCCTGGGTCCGAGAGCCCCCCACACTATCAACTGTTAGACTTTCTGCAGTAAAAAACAAAAACTGACCAGTACCTCCCAAAGGAATAAAGCAAGTGTGAACAGGTGCAAGCTGCTATGACTGCATAATACACAAACAAAAGAATACAGCAGCACTAAGATATAAGCAAATATAGAATATATGAAATGTAAACTGCATCACTGCTATATGGAATATACTTATAAAAATGAAGGTACTTCGCACATAAATTGACCAATTCATGTGAGCCCATCAACCATGGCAAGGTGGCCTTATTAACCTCTTCACGACACATGATGTACTGGGTAGGTCATGGATCATTTCAGGGTAATCATCGCCGGCTGCTGCACATGTCAGCTGATTTGAACAGCTGACATGTGCGGCTTTCAGGCGCGGGTGAATATTGCCAGAAGTATGCAAATTGTCTTCTTGTGATCACATGACCGTACACTCTCATCAGCCATGTCAGTGCATCCTGACAGAATCAGGAGTCAACCCCTTTAAGTGTTGTATAGAAATCAATAGGTTGGAGAGAGGTGGCTGGGATATTAGGAGTTAACACCTCTTTTGGAATGTAACTACAGTGCTCTATTGGCCAAGGTCTGGTGGCCGAGCTTCATGGAAAATAGCTGTACACCATGACAGACAAAAGCTCTTATTGCAAGGGAATATCAGCAGATGGAAAAAACAAGTCTAATCTCAGCAGCGTACTCCTCTCTCCCTATTGAGAACACATTCACAATGTCAGAATTTCATATTTTAACTACTCCCTCCACCAAGTTCTAAAATCTTTGGTGGTTAATGAAAAACAGGCCTCTACCCAAATAGGGCGGGGCTTATAGATGATCCAGAAGGGAGAGGCTCCTGCTGCAGCCACTTGTCTTATAGGACAGAGCGGAGGAGGAGGAGAAGACAAGGCTGAGCTTCTACAATAAAATGTTAATGTAAGAGGGATTTGCTTGGTTATTTGAAGAATTTTAAGGACCAAAATTGTATGTATGGGTCATTAATGCCCTTAGACATTGGTGCAGGGTAACGTTTTTAGGATTATACTCTTTTATGCAAGCTCATGTCGCAGAATGACTAAAGTGCTTGAATTTCCTGATATTAATATTTAACGTAGGGGAAATTTGTAATACTTTGTGGGGGTGGATGGTAGAAAGCTCTGCATCGTGAATGACAAAGAATGACATAACAAATGCATTGCCGGTTACAAAGGTAGCCTCTGGATATGAGGGGTGTTTGCAAATTGCCACGGCTCACATGGGGGGTGATCGCCTTCTGTGCCATAGGGAGTAATGGTGTGCTAGATATATGCTGACATGTCAGAGGGCAATGACAAAGAGACAGTCACATGCATATTAATGCAGAGAACAGGTAGGTGGGCAATGTCCTCCTCTCCGCAGGTTTACGTGGGCACACGCATCCACACCCCAAACTAAAGCAGCCCCCGCAGCAGGCACAGACGCATCACACCTGCATGATTCACACACAAGCATTAGGGGCAGCCAAGCATACGGAGAAGAGAGGGGACTGTGCAGAGGCAGGCGGGTGGCAAAAATTGGAAGTGACTCGAAAAAGTATTGGTAAACACTCAATGCACAGCCACATCTCAGGTCACTATACTACCTAAGATGATCTCTAAATTGGGGGATGGGTATCTCCATCTCTGGAGGAGTTCCTATTAGGTCAGGTTATGCCAAAAGTGACTACCTTCTCTAGCATCTATGAGTCCCTGTGAGGCTACTATAGATTGCATCAGTTACTTAATGGGAAATCGTCCCCAGCTTCCATAGGTCTTTCTAGACAGGAATGAAACAATCGCGGTACCAGGGATCGCAACTGCGACCGGGCACGGGGGTGCAGGGAGCCTGCCAGCCCCAGCCCATGCTTAGTATATACCAGGAGGGGTCCAGGAGAGGAATACTTACCATAAAGGTCCCAGGAGAGGGACAGTATATACCAGGATGGAGGAGATACCAGGATGGGGGGCATATATACCAGGATGGGGGACATATATACCAGGATGGGGGACATATTTACCAGGATGTGGGATATATTTACCAGGAAGTAGCCCAGGATGGGGTATATTAGAACAGGACGAGGGACATTACCACATTATGGGGGGGATGGCACCTCGTATGCCTTTATTCATTTAGAACGCTATAGCTATACATACATATACAGTACAGACCAAAAGTTTGGACACACCTTCTCATTCAAAGAGTTTTCTTTATTTTTAGGACTCTGAAAATTGTTGATTCACATTGAAGGCATCAAAACTATGGATTAAAACATGTGGAATGAAATACTTAACAAAAAAGTGTGAAACAACTGATGATATGTCTTATATTCTAGGTTCTTCAAAGTAGCCACCTTTTGCTTTGATTACTGCTTTGCACATTCTTGGCATTCTCTTGATGAGCTTCAAGAGGTAGTCACCGGAAATGGTTTTCCAACAGTCTTGAAGGAGTTCCCAGAGATGCTTAGCACTTGTTGGCCCTTTTGCCTCCACTCTGCGGTCCAGCTCACCCCAAACCATCTTGATTGGGTTCAGGTCTGGTGACTGTGGAGGCCAGGTCATCTGGCGTAGCACCCCATCACTTTCCTCCTTAGTCAAATAGCCCTTACACAGCCTGGAGGTGTGTTTGGGGTCATTGTCCTGTTCAAAAATAAATGATGGTCCAACTAAACGCAAACCGGATGGAATAGCATGCCGCTGCAAGATGCTGTGGTAGGCATGCTGGTTCAGTATGCCTTCAATTTTGAATAAATCCCCAACAGTGTCACCAGCAAAGCACCCCCACACCATCACACCTCCTCCTCCATGCTTCACGGTGGGAACCAGCCATGTAGAGTCCATCCGTTCACCTTTTCTACAAAGACACGGTGGTTGGATCCAAAGATCTCAAATTTGGACTCATCAGACCAAAGCACAGATTTCCACTGGTCTAATGTCCATTCCTTGTGTTCTTTAGCCCAAAAAGTCTCTTCTGTTTGTTGCCTGTCCTTAGCAGTGGTTTCCTAGCAGCTATTTTACCATGAAGGCTGCTGCACAAAGTCTCCTCTTAATAGTTATTCTACAGATGAGAAGGTGTGTCCAAATTTTTGGTCTGTACTGTACATACATCTGAGCAACATGCGGGGATGGGGGGGGGCAGGTCTACATTTTGCACAGAGGCCCATCGAACTCTAGTTACGCCACTGTTCATAGACACTACAAAACTACAAATTTTATCAAATTTTAACTTGTACCCCTCACTCTGATAGTCTTTGAATTGTAGGGAAATGGACAGTGGGTACAATGGTAAATCCATCCATGTGGAAAGTGTGCCCTTTGCCTGCTCTGATCAGCCAAGGTTCTTGAAATCAGCCCCCTGGCTTGTCTTATGGCAACCTGCAAACAGACCCACCGCTCTGCAGTACACGCAGCATGTCCCTCAGCACTATCAAGGGTCATCTCCACCCTCTTATTGGACCCATCCTAAACAGTAATGTCGTGGCACAGTGCTCAGAGCTATAACAGTGCCCCTTAGTCAGCGTTAAGCCCTGTGGAGCCTACACTACGACCGGACTCCTCTTACAGTAAACTTGTAGCCAAAAAACTAAAGCGTAAGAGACCCTGGCTCAATTTGGCAGCAACACCACGCATATGCCTGATGAAGGTCAGGACAAAAATGTCAAGTCGGCAGGCCACACAAAAAGGAACAATCTCACACCAACCGGGTCATAAAGAAATACAAAGGGGAACATAAAAATGCCTTAAAGAAGAAATTACCCCGCTCGATACAATACGCATGAGACCTGCTGACCGGTGAATACGCCATGAACTTCTCAAGATTTCCCATTGGAAGAACTTCAATTTTCTTGTGATAAAGGTTAATCTGGGAAGCTTCCAATGTCTACATAATGTTTTATAACTAAAATGGAGGCGGTGGGTGAGTGAGCACCCCGTATGTCCTAAAGGGTATATGCACAATGGGTGGCTTGAAATGAACTTTTCAGCTGGTTACCCTCCCCCGAAAATAATGGAGTTAAAATAGTTTTCCCAAGATGGAAACTTATTCTCCATGCCTAAATAGGAATAGAAGAAAATTTTTAATTTGGAAAAACCTCTTTAGAGTAACAAAAAATGACTCTCATGAAAAAATACAGACATTTCATTTTTGTAGCGCTGGCGTCCCTGCAGAAACGTCAACTTACTCAATGCTTCTACTGGGTTGCGTCCTCCCCCACTCCCCTGCGGCCGTCCACGTGTGCTCCTGCTCGTTCCTCCTCCCGGTGCCTGTGGATGCCACACAGGCTCCCCAGGAATATGCTTAGGGCACATGCACACAAGGGCTCTCCTCTTAAAGGGCTCACGAGCCATTTGGCTGAGAGGCACTATGTATTTAAGGCACCCTCCCATTAGAGAAGGTGCCTGCGCAATGTCCTATGTTAGTCAGTCTGCTAGCTAATTTTCAAGTACTGTTATCCCCATGTCCTGTACCTGCCTTCTCATACCTATCTACCTTGTCGTGCCAACTAAACCTGTCCTTCCCCATCTGCCTAAGTCATCCCTCTACCTGAGTCCATCTCCTGTCCTGGGGGTCAGCTGCCTCGGTCCAGGTCACTGTCCTGGGCATGCTTCCTGGTGTCGACTTTGCAGCAGGTGCCGCATTTAAGCCCCTCCAACTGAAGGGTAAGCTAGGGTTCCCCTGTGGTCCAGTGGGTCCACTCCAACTCACCGCCTTAACAACACCGGCAGTGAGCGTTACCATTTTTGTTATTCAACTTTTTAACTCCACTTGTTAGAAGGGTGTCAACACAATACTCTTGTCTTTAAGACTTCTTCTGCAGGGACCATCAGCGATCAGCTGTAGTTTTTGAGGAAACCTGACAGTAAGTTTTCAGATTTCGACTAGTGCCACCACAGGGGATATGAAGCATTGCACTGTGCCCTTTAAAAAGAATGGGTCACACGCCTTTTTCCAGTAATACAGGTATTCAAGGAGTTCGGAAACTATTTTCACGTCCATTCTTCATCAAATGACTAAAGTGCAGGACTAATTTATTGCAATTTTATCGAACAATGATGTGATGTCATCCAGGCTGAAAATGATTAAAATGACTGTCTATTGAAAAAGCAGAAAAGGGAAAGTGGCGCTATGATGTTCTGCTGCTAAGCACAGAGTAAAAAGACCCTTAGAAGAAGAATGTAGCTATTTCTGGATATCAAACATGAAATGTGTTCTTACCAGCTGTGAGACAAGTGTAATAATACAATGATTGGGTCAGAATGATCAGTAATCTCCTACCACAAATATAAGAAACTTTATATTTCTTATCAGATAAATTTGCTTCTTTCTCCACTTAAGAGCCACTTCTCCTCCCGCTGCTTACTGACCTCTAAAATACAGCTAAAATCCATTTGGTCAGGAAAATAGAAACTGCCAGATGTCTGAGGGATCAGATTACTGCTGCCTATTGAAGTCTATGGAGAGGGGAGAAGGAGCAAGGAACATAGAAAAATAAATAGGCAGAGATCTCTCTGTTATAGGTGGAATGGCAACGACCAATCCGGCCGGGGCAGGAATGTGGATCGACTGGACCACGGATCACAGGCTTACCCTGGAGGGAAGTGACTAAGAGCCTACTGGAGCCACTGATGGTGTAGTTGGACTTGGCTGCCGGTAAACACGAGGTACCACTCCTAGGCAGTCCTCGGATCCGTGGAAGCTAATACTGACTGAAACAGATTAGATGGAGTAGGTGCTACTGCCAGGACATGATCAGGATAACCAGCAGGGTGGAAGCTTATACAAATATAACAGATGGGACTGGATCAGGTATGGGTTCAGGTTCAGGCAGGCAGGTCCAGGGACGTAGGAATGGATTCAGAAACTTAGGCGGGTACCGAGACTTAGGAATGGATATAGGAACACAGGCTGGTACCGGGATACAGGAACAGATTCAGGAACTCAGGCTGATACCAGGACAGTAACACAGTCTGGTACCGGGACATAGGAATGGATTCAGGATCTCAGGATGGTACCCGGATACAGGAATGGAATCAGGAACTCAGGTTGGTACCGGGACACAGGAATAGATAGAGAAACACAAGCTGGTACCGGGACACAGGGACGGATTAGGAACTTAGGCTGATACCAGTAAAGGAATGGGTCAGGAACATAATCAGGAACTCAGTAATCAGGCTGCAACTGGGAACTAGTAACAGGAACTCAGGCTAGGACAGGGAACAAGGGACGAGATCAGGAACTGAGGCTGGAACCGGGTACCAGGAACAGGATCAGGAACTCAGGCTGGAACTGGGAACCAGGAACAGGATCAGGAACTCAGGCTAGAACTGGGAACCAGGATCAGGATGTTACGTCACCACCGGAGTCCGCTCCATCGACTTCTACTTCGATCGCCAGATGACGCCGTGTTCTTGCCGTGAATAGTGCTGGTGATGCGAGAGGAGTCGATGCCAGTGGCGCTGGTGGGCGTAGACTCCGCTCATACACAGGTCTGAGTTTCCTGGGGATCTGCAGTGCCAGTGGCTGACTGTAGGTGGCGGGTGTCTCCCAGCTGAAGTACCATCATTCAGCTACAGCCTATGGGATGACACCACACCCTTTTTAATGCCCCTCCTGTCTGCTGACCTCTGCCAAAGATAGTTCTGATATTCTGGCTTCTGTTTCGTCCTGTTCTGTGATTTCATGTGCTGATTACCACTTGTTTCCTGACTACCCTTCTGCCTGCTGTTTTTGTACCTCGCTGCTTGATCCGGTTTTGACCTCGGCTTGTTTCTGATTACGTCCTTGCCTGCTGATTCTGTCCCTTTTCTGCAATTCCTCGTTTGACCCTGCCTGATGACTACTCTCTCGGACTGCAGCCTTCCACAGGAAGTGATCTCCAGGGCCCTGTGTAATTCCAAATCCCTGTATAGGGGTTAAAGGGTTTCAGGGTTCTGGTGGGTCCTGCTTGGTGAGTGGCTTCCGTCTAGCCTGTCCATTACAGCCCGTCTGAGTCGGTGGACCCAGGCAGGTGTTACACAGGAACTCAGACTGGAACTGGGAACCAGGAACAGGATCAGGAACTCAGGCTGGAACCGGGAAAAAGGAACAGGATCAGGAACTCAGACTGGAACTGGGAACCAGGAACAGGATCAGGAACTCCTGAAGGGACTTGGACCCCCGGGAGCAGGTTCTGGCTCTTGGAACGCTTTTGAATATAGAATCAATAGCAGATCAGTCATATGGGTGAGTATTGCATTTGGACCAGGATCCAGGCACCAGACAATAAGCTAGTTAGAGTCTGCAGAGGAGAAAAATGTATGAGTCAAGTCTTGTAATGGCCAGAAATAGTGATATTACTCATAAATACACAAAACAGCTTATTCTGCAAAATTATCTGAAATGACAAGTGTATTTAAATTGCGGTACTAGGTCTGTCTTCCTGACATAGCACTTCAATTCAGTATAGACAGATTTATAACAAAAAATTAGACTGTTTATAGCCTCAATTAGGGGAACTTACTACCTTCTACACTGAACTGAATGATAAAACAGTTCAATCTGCTACAGAGTTGTGCTACTCGGAATCTATGGATTCAGGGAAAATCTTACCCGATTGCAAATTAGGTTTATTAAAACCTGGTAGTGGCTGGATGATATCTCTGCTGAAGCATGTGGTGGTGGCTCGTTGATGCTTACAGTGAAACACTTAAGTGGCTCGATGATGCCCATAGTGATGCATGGCGATGGCTTGGGAATGTCTACAGTGAAGCATGGTGGTGCTTCTGTAATACTTACAGTGAAATATTAAAGTGGTTCGGTGATGTCTACAGTGAAGCATGGTGGCTCAGTGATGTCTACAATGAAGTATGGCGGTGGTGCAGTTATGCCTATAGTGATGCATGGTGGTGGCTTGGAAATACCTACAGTGAAGCATGGCGGTGGCATGGAGATGTCTACAGTGAAGCATGGCGTTAGCTCGGTGATGCCTTCAATGACGCATGTACACTGTAGGAAATATGTGTGACTTCTGTCTGTGCTTCTGAGAATGTCCAGTGGAAAGATGCAAGAGACACAAGATATTTCTTGCAGCTTATTTTCTATGCATTTAAAGGTATTCACAACCTCTCCATCAGGAAAAAGCACATTACCTATTACCCATTCTTGTGTGACCACAGCAGCTAATATATCTTGAAGTTGTTGTGTGCTACACAACTAAATCTGATGAGCTTGCAGTCCTTGTCTATACCCTATTGTAGTATGTTATTAACCTATTTCACTTTTTCTTGCTCCCTTGTTTTTCAGTGAAGCATGACAGTGCCCTGGTGATGCCTACAGTGAAGCATGGTGGTGGCTCGGTACTGCCTACAGTGAAGCATGGCTGTGGCTTAGTGATGTCTACAGTGAAGCATGGTGGTGGCTCATATAAGTCTACAGTGAAGCATGTTGGTGGCTCTGTGATAAGTATTATACAACTTTGTGAAGACTCAGTGATGCCTACGGTGAAGTGTGGCTGTGGCTTTGTGATGTCTACAGTGAAGCATGGAAGTGGCACGATGATGCCTACAGTGAAAGATGGTGATGGACAAAATAATGTACAGTGAAGGATATTGGTAGCTCTATGATGACTATTATAAAGCATGATGAGTGCTCAGTGATGCTTACAGTGAAGTATGGTGGAAGTTTGATTATGCCTATTGTGACACATGATGGTGGTTTTGTAATCCCTACAGTGAAGCATGGTGGCGACTTTGTGATGCCTACAGTGAAAAATGGCAGTCGCCAGCCAAAAGAGACATGTAATCAAGGGAGTGAATAATTCTGAGCCTGAAGAAGTCAGTAAAAGTGGCATTTTGTGCTGAATTTCAAGAAAACACTTATTATATTAGATGTGTTGAGCTATATACATTGTTTTTGTATCACTGATTAATTGCAGATATCACAAAGTTTATCAAATTTGGTAATAAGCATAATTTGCAATGGGAGAATATTAATTTTAATTGCAAACGTGTAATTTATGCCTTCAATGGATGTTTTGCGCCTTTCTAAAGCAGGCAGCTCGGCATAAACTTGGAAAAGCACTCGACTATACAGGTCAATGTGCTTAGATAACAGCTGTGATCACATTCGTAATGTAACTGCAAGGATTGCTATTGTATGGCTTATGTTAATAGGAACAGATGTTTTTCAAAGCCAAGTGGGGCAGTTACCAAAGAAATAATGACCTCTTGACCAAGGCACATGACCAATTTGTCTAATGACTGTAGTGCAGCATATATACAAAATTAAAATAATTACAGTAATTTGCAATTTGGAAAAACACAGATTAATTCAATATATGGAGACTTCAGGGTTTTCCAAGAATTAAAGAAAATGGCCCCCATCACATAATTTAAACAGCAGCTCGTCCTAATCATGTGTCAGGAGTGACTGTAGTATGAAGAAACACTACCATTCCTGAGGCCTGGGTTTCAACTAACAGATAAGCTGTATCATATATGTGCCGCCCCTGCAGCAGTCTGACTGCTCGGATCTGGGATTTGCTGTGGCTCAGGGTCCCAGTACCTTGGGCTCAACGGCCGCTCAATTAAGAAAGGAAAGGGGGGATATTTACAGGGAAGAGTTAGTGACACCCCCCGTGGTGTGCAGTAAGGGAGTACCACCACTGCCGATGGGAGTACCCGGGGAACGATGGAGTGGGGCAGCCAGATGGTGATCCCTCCACGGGTAGGGGACTCTGGAGGTACGTGGCGGATAGTGTTGTGCAGGCTATGCGAGCAGGCAGGAAGCAGGGTGTGCAGCGTACTCACTCAGGCTGTGAAGATGTTGGTGCAATCATTACTCTCCAGGACAGGAGACAAACTCTAGCGCAGCGCCACCTATTGGAAGTAGCGATCCTAAAAGTTAAATGTGGATTTTTAACAATCCTTTCAATATAACTTAGGATATATAAGCCAGATCAGAATCTCAATTTGCAGACACGGTGTTTCGGGGTGCTTGCCCCTCGTCAGTGCAAAGTATGGGGTGTCTGATCTGGCTTATGAGAAGCTTTGTGGGACCACGGGAGAACACTATTCTCCTTATGGAGACTTTGCAAGCCAGTCTGACTGGATGCTAGTAAGGGGACTTATAGCTGCCATGCCCCTCTGCAAAATATTCAAATTTTCTCTCCAGGACAGGAGACAAACTCTAGCACAGCGCCACCTATTGGAAGTAGCGATCCTAAAAGTTAAATGTGGATTTTTAACAATCCTTTCAATATAACTTAGGATATATAAGCCAGATCAGAATCTCAATTTGCAGACACGGTGTTTCGGGGTGCTTGCCCCTCGTCAGTGCAAAGTATGGGGTGTCTGATCTGGCTATGAGAAGCTTTGTGGGACCACGGGGGAACACTATTCTCCTTATGGAGACTTTGCAATCATTAAGCAGACTCTGACACAGGAGTAAACCAAGTCTCTGGGTGCCGCTGCCACTCTGGGAAGCTTGTCCGGGAATCCGTCCCGACTGGTATTGCTTAGTGGTCCGAAGCCTGCCTCCATGCACAATTGTGAAGATGTTCCTGAGTGACCCTTGGTCCTGAAGCTGTCAGGGTCTCGCTCCCTATAGTGATATAGTGGAGCTCTGCTCTCGATGGCTGACACTTGGGATTTCAGTGGGCTGCATAAGCTGGAAAGCCCTATCCCCCTCATTGTGTTGATGCCTTCGATCTCTAAGCTCTTGGGGAAAGTTCATAAAGAGACTATCCTCCACACAACCTGATTACAGAAGAGCACCTTCAGCAACCGGCTAATCCTTCTGAGGTGTAAGAAGGAAAAATATAGGAAATCATTTGTGCCAACTGCTATGGGAATGTACAACAATAACATTAGTGTTAAATCATCAAGGTGAAGGTCTACTTTATTTCTTCTACTTTTAGTTCACCCGCTGTGTATGACCTTATCCAATGTATAATGTTCTGTCAACTCTACTGTCTTATCAATTATGTAATTCATGTTATTATTTAAGTTGTGCTGCTGTGATACCATAATTTCCCACGGGATTAATAAAGTGTATCGTATCGTATCGTATCGTGAAGCTACTCCCTGATCTAGGGTCCTGTACCCCTCTGTGATCGGTACCGGTCCGGTTACTGTGTGAAGCCCCGCAGGTGTTGTGTCAGTGTCGGTGCATTACCTTCAGGGACTCCACGGTCAGTCTGGATCTCCGTCACTGGTAGGAAATCTTCTTGTTTGATCGTGACGCCACTCTCAGTATTGCGGTCAGTGGGGACCGCCACTGCAGGTTGAGGGTCGCCTGGGGCTGATGGTATGTGCAGTTAGATGTAGGAGCCTCCTGAGAGTGAGGCGAGCCCCAGGGCCCTGTGTAGGTGCGTAGTACCACAAGTCGCAGAATGACCACACAGGCAGGATGTCTTTCAGGGTTTTTACTCACTTCAGGTGGCAGGGTGAGTAACCCGGGCGTAGCTGAGATGAACCAGGTAGGAACCAGGTATCCTTCAGGCTGGCTTTATGAGGGTGACTACTGACTCGCCTTCCTTAGCCCTTGGTGGTTTGGGGTAACCCCGACTTTGAGTCCCTATGGGGGTCACCCAGGGAAGATGCTCCAAGCCTCTCTCCCCTTGTTGTTTGCCGTTTGCTTGTTCCCCGGACCAGGCCACTCCAGCTTCTTGCCTCCTATGACCTATGGGCCCTAACTTGCGGTTACGTGGCTGCGGCTTTTGTAGTTGTGGTGTGGGCTGTAAGAGCCCCACACCGGCAGGTTTAGCAGGGAAAGGTGAATCTATCCTCGCTTCGGGATCTGACGCCCGGTTGGGCCTGGTGCTCTCTAGCAGTCTCCTTACTTCCCACTCCGTGCACTCTCTAGCTGAAGCTGGCTTTCAGGCAGCACTCCTAGTTGACCGTTCTCCCCCGTCTGTAGCCACTGCGCGGGCGCTGTTAGACAGCATCTGCCCCACAGGTCTGCTCCTCCCTGAGCCCTATGGAGTTCTGCTCTAACTGACTCACTGCTCCTCCTCTCCTGTTCTTGCCTACGCCACCTAGCAACCAGACTCTCCACCACACCCCTTGAGAGGAGATGGAGGCTCTACCCCCTCCACTATTCCAGTGAAGGTGAAGGCTTGCCCCCTCCTGGGATCCCCAGGGGTCCTCTCATGGGTACATGTGTGAGACCTGGTCACTATGCGCCTGTGTTCCACACCCCGGTCAGCCATCTGGATTACCTGTATTGTACTGTCCCCAGCATGGGTGCAGTACTCAGTGGTGCCTGACCAGGTCAGGGGCGCCACATTCCCCCTTAGTTATCACCAGCACGTCCTCGGGCTGCAAGACAACATTTTAAAATGCATAAAACATTAAAACATGGTAAAACATTTAAAAGCACCAGTTATCGTACATCACCACCCTCCACCCACAAGTCCGTTAACCCACCCAAAACCCTCTCAAGTTGGCCGCGGCTTCAGCCACTTCTGGCAGGATGTAGAGGCGGCTTTCATGGGCTGGTGGTTTCAGGGTATACCTGGCCTGGTGGATCCGCGCCTTCAGCCTCTTCTGGCAGGATGCAGAGGCGGCCTCCACAGTTGGTGCTGACCAGGTACCCTCTTTGTGGTGGTGAGCCAAGGCCCCATAAACAGGCGTGCTCTCTGGTCGCAGGTGAGCCAAGGCCCTTTTCTACGGACGGGCCCCCCTGGTTGCAGACGAGCCAAGCCCCTAAACAGGCTGGCCCTGGTGGTGGTGCCATTGGTGTAACTATTTACACTGCGAGAGTTTGTGGCTATAGCAAGTTCATAGCCTTAAAGTTTATTTCTCACAATAGTTTTTGTGGGCACATACTTGAACTTGAGAACGTTGCAAAACAAAACTGGTCAAAACAGTAACTTCCTTCTTTACTTTACTTTACTCTTTACTCCTCATTTTCACCAGGGCGTGGGCACGTAGGGCACTGGCACCTGTGACTTTCTTGCTCTCCGTCGTCGTCTGTGGTTGTTTCATCTGTAGGATCTTTGTCTTTCCTTTCTTGGTCTTCATCTGTTTCTACAGCTGGTTCTTTATCTCTGTCTTTTCTTTCTTGTCTTTCCTGTCTTTCTTGTCTGGGACATGGTGCTACATCAAGCGCATACAATCCTCTTTCGCCTTCATGCATGGTGAACTGTACTACTTCTCCAATTTTCAAATTTCTGCCAGGGTGTCCTCTGGGCAGGTGGGCTTGAACATCTCTCCGATTCACAAATATGCCCTCTTTTATTCCTTTTACTACAATAAAGCCGTATCCGCTTTTCAGGTTGAAGTCCTCTACTATTCCTCTGTAAAGGGGTCCTCTGGCCTGGGCTTTAGACCTTCTCAGTAATCTTTTCTCCTGCAGGTCTCTGGCTGTGACCTCTCTCTGCTCTGGAGACTGTGGTGTTGGAGGATGCTTTGCTCTGCTGCGCCGTGTCTTGCGGGCTGGGTTCATGCCTGTGGGCTCCCAGGTGAGGTCTTTGGGTTGATCTTCATCAGCAGATGGGGTTAGGTCTTCCTCATCCCAGCGAGAATAGGGCAGCATCTCTGGCTCTGGGTATGGGTCTGCTGCGGTTGGCGTCGGAGTCAGCCCTTCTGCTTCCTGGCCTCCTCTCCCCCTTAGTTCTTCCTGGCACTCCTGCGGTGGCAGCGCCGGGGAGGGATGCTCTTCGGCAGGCCCAGGTGGGGGACTCTTTGGCGGGGCTGCAGGGGTTGCCTGAATCTCCTTGGGGGTGCGCGGGGGCCGCACGTACTGATCCACCAACCACTTCGGAAACTTGGCCTCCATGTCAGCCCTCAGCCGCCAGTAGTCGGACTCCTCTCCTATCATGGGCTTCCGGTCAGGGACCTCCGTGGACTGGGGAGCAGTGTCAGCTCTGGCCTTGCAGGCCGGGGAAAATGGTAAGTCTGTCTTGTCTTGGCGGGCCGCGCCTGGCATGGCGGCGGCCTGGTCTGTGCGGGCCGGGCAGGGCATCGCTGCGGCGGCCTGGTCTGTGCGGGCCGGGCAGGGCATCGCTGCGGCGGCCTGGTCTTGGCGGGCCGCGCCTATCATGGCGGCGGCCTGGTCTTGGCGGGCCGCGCCTATCATGGCGGCGGCCTGGTCTTGGCGGGCCGCGCCTGGCATGGCGGCGGCCTGGATCAGCGTCGCTGTTGCAGTGGGCTCTGTGCAGGCTGAGCTGGGCGTCGCTGCAGTGATCGGGGCTTGGCGGGCCGCACCCGGCGGGGCTGCGGCCTGGTTCAGCATATCACTTGCGGCGCGGACGAGCGTCGCTGCTGCGTTGGGGTCTTGGCGGACCGGGTTCAGCAGGGTGGCAGCCTGGGTCAGCGTCACACCTGCAGCACGGATGAGCACTGCCGTGGTGGTCGGAGCCCTGCGGGACAGGCGGGGCATGGCTGCAGCAGCCTGGATTTGGCGGGCCGCTTCTAGCGTGGCTGCGGCCTGGTCCTGCGTCGCCGCGCCGGGCGCCTCTTCTGGGACCGCAGGCGTGGCAGCAGGGGTCGGGGCACTTGCGCTGGCCGGGGCATCTCTGGACTCACCCACCGGTGGCAGCATCGGGGTCTGCGTCGTCGCCGCTCGGTCTGGCAGGCGTCGCGCGGCTCCCTCCTCGTAGGTCCGTACCGCCGCAGCCATCTCCAGGAGCTCCGTGCGTTCTTCTCTGATCTGCTCTATGACCCGGGTCTCCAGTCGGTCACAGAACTGGGCCAGTTCCCGATACCACCAGGCAGCGGAGCCTGGTTCTGGGTTCCTGCGGTCAGACGCCATTTCTTCTGCGCCGTCTTCTGCACGATCTCCCAGCAGTGGACTCGTCGCTGCCTCCTGTAGCAAGCTGTCCAGTTTCTGCTCTGCCTCTTTCAGCAGCTCCTCTCCCAGCAGCAGGCTTGTGGCTCCCTTTCTGTTCCGCCGTTTCTCGACGCTTCCACTCTCATAGCTGGCAAGGTCAGAACTCTGCAGGGGATCTCTGGGTAGCCACACCTCTTCGTGGGCGGTAACTTCTTCCAGCGCGGGCTGCTGTTGTTTTTCAGCGCGCTTTTCATGGTGGCAATATGGCGGCGCTTCCAATTTTTCAAGCGGACCGCCTAGGCACATGGTCACCTGTCTGAACAGGTCTAGTCCTTATCCTGTTCGTGACGCCAGATGTGAAGCCCCGCAGGTGTTGTGTCAGTGTCGGTGCATTACCTTCAGGGACTCCACGGTCAGTCTGGATCTCCGTCACTGGTAGGAAATCTTCTTGTTTGATCGTGACGCCACTCTCAGTATTGCGGTCAGTGGGGACCGCCACTGCAGGTTGAGGGTCGCCTGGGGCTGATGGTATGTGCAGTTAGATGTAGGAGCCTCCTGAGAGTGAGGCGAGCCCCAGGGCCCTGTGTAGGTGCGTAGTACCACAAGTCGCAGAATGACCACACAGGCAGGATGTCTTTCAGGGTTTTTACTCACTTCAGGTGGCAGGGTGAGTAACCCGGGCGTAGCTGAGATGAACCAGGTAGGAACCAGGTATCCTTCAGGCTGGCTTTATGAGGGTGACTACTGACTCGCCTTCCTTAGCCCTTGGTGGTTTGGGGTAACCCCGACTTTGAGTCCCTATGGGGGTCACCCAGGGAAGATGCTCCAAGCCTCTCTCCCCTTGTTGTTTGCCGTTTGCTTGTTCCCCGGACCAGGCCACTCCAGCTTCTTGCCTCCTATGACCTATGGGCCCTAACTTGCGGTTACGTGGCTGCGGCTTTTGTAGTTGTGGTGTGGGCTGTAAGAGCCCCACACCGGCAGGTTTAGCAGGGAAAGGTGAATCTATCCTCGCTTCGGGATCTGCCGCCCGGTTGGGCCTGGTGCTCTCTAGCAGTCTCCTTACTTCCCACTCCGTGCACTCTCTAGCTGAAGCTGGCTTTCAGGCAGCACTCCTAGTTGACCGTTCTCCCCCGTCTGTAGCCACTGCGCGGGCGCTGTTAGACAGCATCTGCCCCACAGGTCTGCTCCTCCCTGAGCCCTATGGAGTTCTGCTCTAACTGACTCACTGCTCCTCCTCTCCTGTTCTTGCCTACGCCACCTAGCAACCAGACTCTCCACCACACCCCTTGAGAGGAGATGGAGGCTCTACCCCCTCCACTATTCCAGTGAAGGTGAAGGCTTGCCCCCTCCTGGGATCCCCAGGGGTCCTCTCATGGGTACATGTGTGAGACCTGGTCACTATGCGCCTGTGTTCCACACCCCGGTCAGCCATCTGGATTACCTGTATTGTACTGTCCCCAGCATGGGTGCAGTACTCAGTGGTGCCTGACCAGGTCAGGGGCGCCACAACTGGACTTCTAATGCCGACCGTTCTCCAAGACTAAATCTAGGCACCCTCTCCCAATATCCTGTGACCGGGTCTCCGACTCCTCTGGTCCCAGACCACCGTCTGCTACCCAACCAAGGTCACACAGGGAGCTCCAACTCCCTCAGCTCCTCACTCTTTGAGGGCTACTCTAAACTAAACTGACTTCCTTCCCTCCCACCAGTCTGCCTGACCCCTAGGTGGGTGGCCCTATTCCAGCTAGACCGCCCACTGGTGTGCCTGACAGGGTGTGGTGTGAGGTGTGGTTAGGATTTGAATGCTGATGGAAGCAATACCAGTGTGTAGGAACCAAGAACCATGGAGGGTGGGTTCTGCATTAAGAAAAAGGAGAGTGCAGTTCCCAGTGACACCCTGATAGAGTCAGGGGCGTCACATATACACATACAGTTGAAACCAGAAGTTTACATACACCATCTAAAAATACACATCTACATGTTTTTCTCACTATCTGACATGAAATCACAATTAAACTTTCCCGTTTTAGGTCAATTAAAAAATTATTTCTATTTGCTAAATGCCAGAATAATGAGAGAGAGAATGTTTTAAGGCATCTTTATTACTTTCTGCAAAGTCAAAAGTTTACATACACTAAAGGGTGCTTTACACGCTGCGACATAACTACCGATATATCGCCGGGGTCACGTCATTAGTGACGCACATCCGGCGCCGTTAGTGACATCGCAGCGTGTAAAACCAATGAGCGACGATCAATGAGCGCAAAAACGTGAAAAATCGTTGCTCATTGACACGTCGTTAATTTCCTTAATATCGTTGCTGATGCAGGTACGATGTTGTTCATCGGTCCTGCGGCAGCATACATCACTGTGTGTGACACCGCAGGAACTACGAACAACTCCTTACCTGCATCCACCGGCAATGAGGAAGGAAGGAGGTGGGCGGGATGTTATGTCCCACTCATCTCCGCCCCTCCTCTGCTATTGGACCGCTGCTTAGTGACGCCGCAGTGATGTCACTGTGACGCCGAACGCACCTCCCCCTTGAAGGAGGGATTTTTCGGCGGTCTCAGCGACGTCGCACAGCAGGTATGTGCGTGTGACGCTGCTGTAGCGATAATGTTCGCTACGGCTGCAATCACCACATATCACACCAATGTCAGGGGCGGGTGCTATCGCTCGCAACATCGCTAGCAAACGCTAGCGATGTTGCAGCGTGTAAAGCCCCCTTATGAGTACTATGCCTTTAAACAATATGGGACAGCCCATATGATGATGTCATGTCTTTGGAAGCTTCTGATAGGTTTGTTGGCAACATCTGAGCTAATTACAGACACACCTGTGGATGTATTGTAATGCACACCTGAAACACACTGCTTCTTTGTAATGCATCATGGGAAAGTCAAAAGAAATCAGCCAAGATCTCAGGAAGAGAATTGTGGACTTACACAAGTCTGGTGCATCCTTGGGTGCAATTTCCAGATACATGAAGGTGCCTCGTTCATCTGTTCAACTGTTGTTTTTCAATAGGTCCAAGCATTTATTTTTTAGGTAACACTTTCATGGTTGACTGAGCGTAGTTTGCTTGTGTGTAGGTTGTCTTAGAAGAATTAGCTATCACTAAACAAGTGATTTTCCAGGCCATTATATAAAGTGTAATGCCAGAGTTAGAAACCATCTTGATGTAACATATTCCAGATATATGTGTCACATGGAGGTTTCTACAAACATCACCGACTGTCATGGCGGCATCGGAATCTGTTCAGACTACTAAATCTGACACTCTGCCTGATAACGCCTCTTAGGTCTGTAATCAGCACAGGCTGACTTGGTCTTTGACCAACAGGGTAGTACTTAATAGGCAGGCTAGCAACAGTTAATCTCTGCCGGTCTCCTAGTGAGTCACCTTTGATCACATTTTGTGCTGGGAGCCAATCACATCTGATCCCCTCCTATGTATACTGGCTGTACACTTCCATTAGTGCCAGCTATAGTTTATCTTACCTGGGCTGGTGAGGTGTTGTGATCAAGACTAACTGGTGGTTGTAGTAATTGTTGCTGTGTTCAGTTGTGGGGTTAATCCTTGTTGTCTTTTTGTTGCTACCTTCCTGCTCTTGCTTTTCTCCTGAGTCTTTTATTGTTAGTTTCTGTGTGTTTTCAGTGTGTCAGCGTTTTGGATTTCCCCTGTCTGTCTTTATCTGTGTTTTCATCTCAATGGTGGGAGGAGGAAATAAGGTTCTGGTTAGGTCGCTTAGCCAGGCACGAGACTCAGGCATCTCCACCATTACGTATAATCCTAAGATTAAGGATAGCCTAGGGACCCCTAGAGTGAGGGACAGCATAGGAGCCCCTGTTCTTCACGTTGCTAGAGTCACATCGTAATAATATGCCAGATGCTTCAAGAATAAAGCTAACTAGATACTTTAAATAAATGATGGTGTAGTGCCCCTGAGCCACTGCTTCCTCACAGATATGAAGGGCCTACCCCCAGGGACCTGGAACATCAGTGCCTGCAATACCTAGACACACCAAAATCCTAGTTACCACTCTACACCAAGAGTAATTGGTTAGTCAGATACAAGGGATGGCCACCTAGAGGGCAGAGCCATACCAGAGGACTAGACAACCTGGTGGGAGGGGACAGCAGTCAGTCTACAGAAGTCGGTAGTAGAGAGTGGAAGTGGAAAGACGTGCCTAGAGCTGGGTCGTGTAACGGTGGCCCGGGGGCACAGGAGAGTGGTCGCCAGGGCAGGTACACCCGAGTACCGCTTGGACCAAAGCACCGACGGGCATAGGGCCCTAGGTCAGGCGACAGTTTCAAATACCTGCACAGTGAGGGTACCTTCACGGACCTCATTGACCCACAGATCCAGGGGCACTAGCAGTAAAGCAAGGATCAGGGTTCGGGACACAGACAAGCCCTACAGGGTCCACACTGCCCGCCGTACGGACAAGGAGACTGCCAGAAAAAGGGACAGTCAGGACCCAAACTGCTCCACGTCACGGTGACCCAACCACACTGAGGGTGCTGGGGACAGAGCAACTGAGTCATCAACTAGCACTGGAAATACAGGGACCTGAAGCAGCCATCCAAGGGTCCAGAGTGAGTAGAGACTGTTAACTACAACCCACGGTGTAGCCTCCCTTATTAGTCCATCATACATCTCCCAGGCTCAGCCCTACCTGCGGAGGGCCCACCACCACAGCTGCCATTACCACCAGCCCTGGGGATAATCTACTCAGCAGCATCGGTTCCCCCATCTTAACCGCAACCCGCAGGTGGCATCACACAAATGACTTTAATCTCCCCTGTAGATACCCCCCCATTAAAAGGCACCCAGGGCACGGGACCGGGCAACGGCCACCAGAGTGACATTTCCCATTGATACACTGCCCGGGACCGAGTACCCCATTCCCTGGGCGACACAATGGCGAATGCTCATTCAGCCGGCAGTCATTTCTCTCGACACCCTCCATACACATGCATGATCAGCTCAACCAAGTATGTATGTGTTCTGAATGGGGAGTTCGAAGCTACTAGAGTTCTGGTGGAACAAAATGTCCATTTCTGATGGGTGTAGTGTGGATTCATTTTAATTGTCATATTATGGCTTAAAAAACAGACTCATGTGGGGCGTTATTAAGCCAAAACTAGTCCAGATATTGCTTCCATATTACAGACATATTAGGAATAGGGGTCCCCATATAGCAATACAACAACTAAGACTGGGCATGATTTAGCCAAATTGGTCAGTAAGACCATTGCACAGACTCAAAAATCACATAAAAAATAGGAGAAGAGTCAGAAAGTGCAGAAAATCAGTGTTTTTTTATTATAATCATTAGAATATTTTTTATATATGTATATAGGTGCAGCCAGCAAAAACGGGGAGATTAAAAGCACAAAGGGTGTGAAACACATACACAGGGCTACCCGGCAGATGGTATAACAAAAATGACTTGACGAGACATGACATAACAAGCAGAATGGGTGTCAGGGATGATACAGGTAATAAATACGTTATAAAGTGCAAATGCATAAACTAAAAAAATGCTAGCTCAGTAAACCCATCAAGCACCCACAGATGAACATAACAAAACCTGGTCAAGTCACAAAAGGAAATATTTGGCAAGGTAAAGTAAAGTGGCCAGTGCATTTAAAGTGGCCAGTGCATAGACCTGAGAATGTGAACAAAGAGCTCCCCCATACCCCACCGACGTACGTTTTGCCTAATTGGGCAAAGTGCCCAAGTTCGGCTTCCTCATGGAGGGAGAAGGTAGCGCTTTGCCCAATTAGGCGAAACGTACGTCGGTGGGGTATGGGGGAGCTCTTTGTTCACATTCTCAGGTCTATGCACTGGCCACTTTAAATGCACTGGCCACTTTACTTTACCTTGCCAAATATTTCCTTTTGTGACTTGACCAGGTTTTGTTATGTTCATCTGTGGGTGCTTGATGGGTTTACTGAGCTAGCATTTTTTTAGTTCATGCATTTGCACTTTATAACGTATTTATTACCTGTATCATCCCTGACACCCATTCTGCTTGTTATGTCATTTCTCGTCAAGTCATTTTTGTTATACCATCTGCCGGGTAGCCCTGTGTATGTGTTTCACACCCTTTGTGCTTTTAATCTCCCCGTTTTTGCTGGCTGCACCTATATACATATATGAAAAATATTCTAATGATTATAATAAAAAAACACTGATTTTCTGCACTTTCTGACTCTTATTCTCCTATTATTTACATATTACAGACATGTAGTGGTGGAGCGAGGGGGAGAGGAATTTGAGAATGCTAAATCCAGACAACAGTAAAAACGACAGAGCCAACATTTTTAAGTGTTCTTCTGCGTTTTATGAGAATAGACGTGGACAAAATGTTCTATTGCGTTCATACAACGATGACGGTGAGGCTCGGCTACAAGAATGTGTCGGCAATCTACCAAATCTGACCGAGTGGTGGTTTATATAAATTAACCACCCCAGCACTTATTGACGGACTACAATCGTTGAAACTAGATTTTTCAAGTTTTCCAACTATTTGTGACCGGAATAGAACCGGATGAGAAGTAAAAACCCGTCATTCCCCATTTAGAACCGGTAGACCGCTGCTTATGATGTAATTGTCAACTCCATGGAAAACTGAAGAGCACTTGCATTCATTGTAACGCTGTAAAATAGCGTGGGTTTCCGAAAGAACAGAACTTGGCTTTTATTTTCTGGCACAATCTGCACAAAACAAAACCTTGAACATTTCGTATTTACTGCCAGTAACGAAAAGGAATCATTGTACCCAGGTAATACAAGATTGTACAATTGTGATATGAGCAACCATAGAAAGAGCATGTTCCGTACAATATAATAAATACAATATTTTTATAAAATAGCACTTTGTATAATATAATAGATAAAGTATATATCTGTGTATATATATATATATATATATATATCACAGACCAAAAGTTTGGACACACCTTCTCATCTCTAGAACAACTATTAAGAGGAGACTTTGTGCAGTAGGCCTTCATGGTAAAATAGCTGTTAGGAAACCACTGCTAAGGACAGGCAACAAGCAGAAGAGACTTGTTTGGGCTAAAGAACACAAGGAATGGACATTAGACCAGTGGAAATCTGTGCTTTGGTCTGATGAGTCCAAATTTGAGATCTTTGGATCCAACCACCGTGTCTTTGTGCGACGCAGAAAAGGTGAACGGATGGACTCTACATGGCTGGTTCCCACCGTGAAGCATGGAGGAGGAGGTGTGATGGTGTGGAGGTGCTTTGCTGGTGACACTGTTGGGGATTTATTCAAAATTGAAGGCATACAGAACCAGCATGGCTAATACAGCATCTTGCAGCGGCGTGCTATTCCATCCGGTTTGTGTTTAGTTGGACCATTATTTATTTTTCAACAGGACAATGACCCCAAACACACCTCCAGGCTGTGTAAGGCCTATTTAACTAAGAAGGAGAGTGATGGGGTGCTACACCAGATGAACTCGTCTCAACAGTCACCAGACCTGAACCCAATCGAGATGGTTTGGGGTGAGCTGGACCGCAGAGTGGAGGCAAAAGGGCCAACAAGTGCTAAGCATCTCTGGGAACTCCTTCAAGACTGTTGGAAGACCATTTCCGGTGACTACCTCTTGAAGCTCATCAAGAGAATGCCAAGAGTGTGCAAAGTAGTAATCAAAGCAAAAGGTGACTACTTTGAAGAACCTAGAATATAAGACATATTTTCAGTTGTTTCACACTTTTTTAAGTATTTCATTCCACATGTTTTAATTCATAGTTTTGATGCCTTCAATGTGAATCTACAATTTTCAGAGTCCTGAAAATAAAGAAAACTCTTTGAATGAGAAGGTGTGTCCAAACTTTTGGTCTGTACTGTATAGATATACAGTATAATATTATTTTTTTCCCCCGTAAATCAATAGTACATATAAAAATAAGAAACGTTGTAATATGTCTTATCAGAGAAATCCACATGTTCCTCCTCCTGGATGGATCATTCATCCTCAAAATTCTCAATTCATGGGTAAAATCTGTCTTCAGTGAATACAGACTTTCCCATTACTGAAATAGGAGATGACATTTGGTGCTCATTAAGTTCTATGGAGAGGGAAGATGAGGCAGAATGTCTGTCTAACTGTCACGGATGTTATTGAGAAAGCTGGGGACAGGGACTCCTAGACTGGCCCTTAGGCTAGGGGATCCTAGCTTTCCATGATCTCAGAGTTACCTCTGAATGTGAGGATGTCTGAGCCACCTTCCTGGCCTTGCTTCTGACCAGCTCTGATCTTATACTCTTCCCCCCTCCACCCCAGGAAAGGGCCGGTAAAGGAGTGTGATTAAGCCAAGAGAGATAGACAAATAGGACAAACCAAAACTCACAGCACGTTCACACAGATGTATAAGAAAAGAAGAGATAAGGAGGAAAATAAAAGCAGGGAGAAAACAACAAGACAATGGGAGAACTCCAAAACAACTCCAAGCACCAAGCAATATAATCACCAGCAGGGCCGGAACACAACAGCACACGGACCAATACAGCAATAAACTATAGTCGGCGGAGAAAACCAGATTCCACCATCTTAAAAAGGTGGGAAGCAAATATTATAGGTTTCAAACAACATGTGATCCCAGAAGTAACCAGCAGGCTAAGGAGGTTAACTCTTGCTAGCCTGACCATGAATGAGCACACAACTGGTTGACGAGCCTGCCTGTGAAATTTGAAAACACCAGAGAAACCATAGGGTGGAGTGTCAGAATCTGATGCATCTGATGCCACCATCACCATCACCCTGGGTTGGGGTACATGGGGTCAAGGCCTGACAGGAGACAGGGCCAGGTTGGGAACTCGGACCTCCCTACGATTAAGGGTACCTCTTGGGCGAGGGTGAGCGCAGGGGTCCCAGTCTTAGGGCCAGTAAAGGTCCGCCTGTGTCCCCTAGTCACCCGTGACACCATGATACATATTGCCTGCTCGGTAATGAGAGACGAAATGGTTCAACAGATTTACTGTTGGGCAGATGTTTCTTAACTTGTCCGTGGGTACGAATTAATTGGAAACATAGAACTCTTACAAGATGCTTCGCAGAGCACCAAGGACGGAAACTAAGGTAAAACACAAGATCAAGAAATCAGTAGGCAAGTCAGGCTTCGTTATCTTGCATGACGTAAAACTACTTTCATGACTGGTGACTTCCTGACTTCTATGGAGAAGATTGTCATGGCAACAACAAATTTAATCCTGCACTTAGTATTATTTCTTGTTGATCATCTATAAATCTGAAACTTCTTTTCTCAACAATCTACAATTCTCAGTGGCTGGTAACGAGGAAATAAAATGCATGTCTGATTGTTATTTTAACATATCCTATGTACAGTATATCTATTATATAAAACTGAGTGTATGTATGTATGTGTGACGCCCTGGCCTATCAGGTCGTCACAGGGTATTGTGCAATCTGCCCTTCTGCACGGTATCCAATCCTCCTTGGTTACGGATCCCTGGCCTTCGGTGTTGCTAAGAGCAGAGCCAGTCAAAACCCTAGGAACAGCCTGCACCACACCCACCGGACACATCATTGGGGGGCCTTAAGGGAATAGGGCCACCCACTTGGGGGGTTGGTAGGGGAGAGTCAGAGGTGTTAGGAACAGGAGAGTGAGCGGTGACTCTCGAGAGGAGAGGTCACAAGTAGTTGGAGGAGGTCAGGAGCAGGGCTCCCTGTAGAATACTAGGTGGCAGACGTTGGTCTGGACCTGGTGGGGGCTGGAGCCCTGGTTGCAGGGTATCGTGTCAAGGGGCATGGATCTGCCGAGGAGGGCAGCCGGCGGCCTTTAGCCATCTCCGGGCAGGGGCCAGGGCATGACGGGGTACATGGACCCTAGGCCAGGAAGTAGCTTCACGCATCCTGGTAATTTACCCAACGAGGGTGAAGTCTTCAAAATTCATCCTCCACCCGCTCCAAAATCGGGGTACTAGCGCAACGAGGGGATAGGACTTCCCCAATACATCGTCCAGAAAATCCCAAGCGTGAACCCTGAGAACAAGCTCACTCTGTTAGCCATACTGGTGAGCGGGACCCGACTAGTTCCACACTACAGGGTCCAAATAGTGAAGAAAATGCCACGGAAAAGGTTACAGGCTAACAAGCAACACCAAGGGGCACGGATCCACGTGTGCTCCCTCCCTGCTGCAGCGGTGCTCAGAATTCTGGTTTACAAGGTGTCGGTCTCAGTATTCTTGGACTGAGTGAGTACGCAGAAAACCCTTTCCTCCTCAATGGCACCCCTACGCTACCATCACCGGGCCTCGGGGCAAACCCCCTACCCACGGAGGGGTTAAACACCTTGCTGCCATACCACCGCCACCGGGCGCTCCCAACAGCAGCGGTGGTACTCCATCTTACCACACACAGTGTGTGGCGTCACAAACTTCTAACTCCCCTGTACATATCCCCCGCTTTTAAATTCGAGTGTCCACATGACCCCCAGGTCCGGAGACCCCTCGAGCCACCGCAATTCCGGATCCGAGTGGCTCGGCCGCTGACACGGGAGCGGTACATATGTATGTATGTGTGTATGTGTGTGTGTGTGTATGTCCGATAAAGGAATCCAAACCATCGCATGTACAATCAAAAAATTTTGCACAGAAAACGCATTTGACTCAGCGTTATAGACTACACTACAGTTCAAAAGTTTAGGGTCACTTAGATATTTTGTTATATTTGAAAGAAAAGCACATTTTCTTTCAATGAAGCTAACATTAAATTAAACAGAAATCCCCTCTATATATTGTTAATGTAGTAAATGACTATTCTAGCTGCAAACGTCTGGTTTTTAATGCAATATCTACATAGGTGTATAGAGGCCCATTTCCAACAACCACCACTCCAGTGTTCTAATGGTACATTGTGTTTGCTAACTGTGTTATAAGTCTAATGGATGTTTAGAAATCCCTTGAAAATCCTTGTGCAAGTATGTTAGCACAGCTAAAAATAGTTTTGCTGATTAGAGAAGCTATAAAACTGACCTTCCTTTGAGCTAGTTGAGAATCTGGAGCATTACATTTGTTGGTTCCATTAAACTCTTAAAATGGCCAGAAAAAGAGAACTTTCATGTGAAACTTGACAGTCTATTCTTGTTATGAAGGATATTCCAAGCGAGAAATTGGGAAGACACTGAAGATTTCCTACAACGGTGTGTACTACTCCCTTCAAAGGAGAGCACAAACAGGCTATAACCAGAGTAGAAAGAGAAGTGGGAGGCCGCGCTGCACAACTGAGCAACAAGACCAGTACATTAGAGTCTCTAGTGTGAGAAATCGATGCCTCACAGGTCCTCAATTGGCAGCTTCATTAAATAGTACCCGCAAAACGCCAGTGTCAGCATCTACAGTGAAGAGGTGACTTCGGGATGCCGGCCTTCAGGGCAGAGTGGGAAAGAAAAAGCCATATCTGAGACTGGCTAATAAAAGGAAAAGATTAATATGGGAAAAAGAACACAGACATTGGACAGAGGAAGATTGGATAAAAGTGTTATGGAAAGACAAATAGAAGTTTGAGGTGTTTGGATCACACAGAAGAACATTTGTGAAATGCAGAACAACTGAAAAGATGCTGGAAGACTGCCTGACACCATCTGTCAAGCATAGTGGAGGTAATGTGATGGTCTGGGGTTGCTTTGGTGTTGGTAAAGTGGGAGATTTGTACAAGGTAAAAGGGATTTTGAATAAGTAAGGCTATCATTCCACTTTGCAACGCCATGCCATACCCTGTGGACAGCGCTTGATTGGAGCCAATTTCAGCCTATAACAGGACAATGACCCAAAGCACACCTCCACATTATGCATGAACTATTTAGAGAAGAAGCAGGCAGCTGGTATTCTATAATCGAGTGGCCAGCCCAGTCACCATATCTCAACCCTATTGAGCTGTTGTGGGAGCAGCTTGACCGTATGGTGCGCAAAAAGTGCCCATCAAGCCAATACAACTTGTGTGGGGGAAGTATGGAGTGAAATATTTCCAGATTACCTCCGCAAAATAACAGCTAGAATGCCAAAGGTCTGCAAAGCTGGAATTGCTGAAAAGGAGCAAAGTGTGAAGGAGAAAATTATTATTTCAAGTAAAAATCATTATTTCTAACCTCGTCAATGTCTGGACAATATTCTCTATTCATTATGCAACTCATTTGATAAATAAAAGTATGATTTTTCATGGAAAAGACAAAATTGTCTGCGTGACCCCAGATTTTTGAACTGTAGTGTGTGTTTTGAGGGGAAATTTTAATCCCGCGCTTTACAGTTATTCACCAAAAAATTTGCCTCCATTAAAGTCAATGGACTTGGGAGCCACAATACAGCCAAAACTTCAGAAGAATGTTGGTGTGTCACAATGTAGCCAGGGAAAGAGATAGAGCGACAAACAGGGAAAGACAGACAGAGACAGACAAAGAGATAGAGACAGACATTGAAAGAGACAGACAGACACAGACAGAGATAGAGAAACAGAGAATTGGAGAGAGGTAGAGAGATGAGTTACTATCCTGGGCAACGCCGGGTACTGCACCTAGTATACAATATAGAGGATGTACCATACATACACACTCTACAACATTGTTATTACAACACCAAAAAGGAAAAGTTGAGGAATGATGGACATCACAGGATGGATAGATGTGTTACTGATATGCAAATGATGAAAAAATGTGAAAAACAAATTTGAAAACATCTCGATTAACTCAGTATGGGGTATGAGCGCCTCGGCTGCAATGGCTGAGGTTATTAATGGTCTTCTGAGGAATGTTCTCTTCCGATCAATGTATGTCATGCCTGGGATCTAGGGAGTGACTGGATGGGGACTCCTAAGCTGCCCCTTAGACTAAGTACACCCTGAACTGACCGTCAACTCAGAGGTACACTCGATGGTAATGAGTTCTGAGCCACCAGCATCTCCCTGTCTCATATTCAGGCTCTTGTGTAACTCCCTCCACACCCACCATCCAAGCCATGGACCAAAATAGTAGTCTAAATCCCACAATGGACACCCACAAAGGAGGTGAATCCAAATAAAGCACACCACTACCAAATACACAAAGGAAGATACAAACAGTACTAAGGAGGTAAATAAAGAAAGGGAGAAAGTTACAAATGACCGGGTAGCTTTTACACAAAATACAGCAGACAGCAGCTCAACCACAACCTTCACACTCCTGGCCTAGCTCCAGAATGAATTCTAAATAACCATTGGGAGCAGAGGGTATTTATCCAAGTTAAGAGTAGTCATCAGCAGAACCACCTGAACAGAGGTAAAGATCAAGCAAAACTGACATTAACCCCGTGCATGCCAAGAGGAAAATCCACATTTACTGTGTAGAGTCTCAGATGGTAATAAGAGATTCTGGGCTTGAGCCTGTCAAACAGACATGATAATTTACAGAAATCATCAAAATCCGCTGCTGGCAGCTGCTTGTGTAATTGCCAAATAATGACATCCTAAATGTGTTCTCCAGGCCGCATGTTGGTTATGCTACTGAGAGCAACCTGTGGGGCCTATATGTGCTAACATGGCGTGCAGTGTCTCCCATCGAGAATATCTGGGATGTGACATCATTGATTGATAAAAGCAAAAGGAGCTGCCAGCAGCGGATCTTGATGATTTTCTGCAGTGCATTCAGCGCTGCAGAACATTCCTCAGGTGACCATTAGTAACATTATTTATAGCAGGCAAAACTGTAAGCGCGTGAATTTCCACACATCGCGCTCATACTCCATACTGAATAAATCGAGATGGTTTGAACGTTTTGTTTCCCTTTTTTCATCTTTTGCAGATCAGTAACCTGTCTATCCATCCTGTGATTTCCATAAGTTCATGACTTTTTCTTCTTAGTGTTGTAATTATAATGTTGAGGAGAGTATATGTTTATTTAGATATGTTGAGAAAGACGCTAATGGAATTAACTTGCAGTTGTGAAGCTTTCTGACTAATGACACCTATTTATAATGTCGCCGTATGTCTGTTTTATCGACGTGTCTTTTATTAAATCAGTGTGCTAGATCCAGGGCTTTGTGACTCACTGCGCTATGAGTCATGAGGTTTTGAAAGATTTGTTGGGTTTTCCTAGCTGAAATTTCATTGATTCTGCAGAGCTTAGCAAAAATTTCAATGGTGTACTATGAAGGTTGGATGGTCTCTTTGAATATTATGATACCCTCTAGGAGGTCCTAAATTTATTGTATGGTGGGCTCCCAGGTGAAAATGTTTTTTATTTACAACAATTGCCTTTTCTAACCTGGGCTGACCCACAACCTAGAATTACACTTGAAGGTAGTGACGTCTGAGCCCCCAACCTCTCCCTGTCTCCTATACTGGCACTGCTGGTGTAAATGTTTTTTATTTACAATTGCCTTCTCTATGCAAAAAAAAAACACATTAAAGAAGACCTGTCACATGCACTAAATATGTAATTTTTTTTTTCTGGAAATACCGCTGTTTTTTTTTTAGTTTTTATTTTCTCTTTTCTCTATAGTAGTTTTATAGGAACAAAATAATCTGACTTTTTCCTTCAGCTACACAGAGATATATGTATATATCTATCTATATCTCTATGTAACTGAATAATTTACTTGTGGTTTCTTTGCCTGTAATACAGGTCAAGATTACCAAATCCTCCTATGTTTCCCAGTACAGGCAGTAGCTCAATGGTAGAGCTGCTGCCTATGGACAAAGAGCTCATCATAAGCATATGAGTTCTAGTCCTCTCCTGGGAAATCAGAACAGATGAGAATTCAATTTATGCACTACAATGAGTTAATATATTCACTGAGCTAAGGGGAGGAGCCGGGACAAGAGCTGTGAACAGCGGGACTACGGGACAGAGCTCTCAAATCGGGACAGTCCCACTGATTCTGGGACGGTTGGGTTGTTATTTTTTTCCCCAGTATTTGGTTACCCCTCCCCAAGTGTCTTTTTGTAGTTCCCTTGTGGTGGTTTTTGAGCGTGTGAGTGTTTCAGTTATAGTCCCTGTTCATTGTTATTTTTTTGTGGGGTTTTTGGGATCTCTGACCCGGTCTGTCCCGTTGGCTCGTGGGGGGTGGAGGGGACATTACCAGCAGTGCCAGTATAGGAGACAGGGAGAGGTTGGGGGCTCAGACGTCACTACCTTCAAGTGTAATTCTAGGTTGATGGTCAGCCCAGGGTACCTCCCTACCTTGAGGGTAAGCAGCAGGGGACCCCCATCCAGTCACTCTCCCAACCCGTTACGCCAGCGTGACAAGGTCCTAGACTGAATTGCACCTATTATAGGTTACTTTCCCATATTTGACAACAGCTCCAAATTTTCCCTGGACTGTCATAATTTTTTTTAAAAATAGGGATTTTATAAACTCAGCCCAAGAGTGGCCAATGTCTTTGGTGTCAGACATTCTGACGCCAGTTTTGGAGGGTGGATCTTGAACAGCCCTAGATTACCAAAGATGATGTCGGTAAGAATGTTTGCTAATTTGGGTTTGCTAATTTAAGATCGTTAGGATGTCACAGTTGTCGAATTCACTAGGTATTATCTCCCCTCCATATTCCACCTAAAATAAGCTTTCTGACCTCCTATTCTACATCCATAGACATTAACACAGAGTTGATCTCTTTGCAGGAATAATAGTTTCCACTCTTGGGAAGACTTTTTACAAGATTTTGGAGGTGTCTGTGGAAATTTTTGCCTTTTCATCCAAAAGAGGTTGGGCTCACAATCTCCGTTCTAATTAATCCAAAGGAATTGGATGGGGCTGAGGTTCGGTCATGCTCTTCGACACCAAATTCTCCCTCCATGTTGTCTTTAGGGAGCTTCTGCACTGGGGTACAGTAATGAAAAGGGCCTTCCCCAAACTGTTCCTACAAAGTTGGAAGCTACAATTGTCCACGTTGTCTTATATGCTCAAGTAAGATTTCCCTTTATTGATACTAAGGGGCCGAGGCCAACCCCTGAAAAACAACCCCATAACACAATGCAGTTAGGTAGGTAATGTTCATGTGGCATATGACAAACTAAAGTGGGCTTTACACGCTACGATATCGTTAATGAATTATCGTCGGGGTCACGGTGTTTGTGACGCACATCCGGCTTCATTAACGATATCGCAGCGTGTGACACTTTTGAGCGACCTTAAACGATCGCAAAAGCGGTCAAAATCGTTTGCTGCGGAGAGGTCGTCCTGAAACAAAAAATCGTCTGGTCAGTAGCGATGCTGTTCCTCGTTCCTGCGGCACCACACATCTCTATGTGTGACACCGCAGGAGCGACGAACATCTCCTTACCTGCCTCCACTGGCAATGCGGAAGGAAGGACGTTGGCGGGATGTTACGTCCCGCTCATCTCCGCCCCTCCACTTCTATTGGACGCCTGTCGTGTGATGTCACTGTGACGCCACACGAACCGGCCCCTTAGAAAGGAGGCGGTTCACCTTCCAGAGCGACGTCGCAGGGCAGGTAAGTCCATGTGACGGGGTTAAGCGAGGTTGTGCGCCACGGGCAGCGATATGCCCGTGTCGCACAACCGACGGGGGCGGGTACGCTCGCTAGCGATATCGGTACCGATGTCGGAGCGTGAAAAAGGACCTTAAGACTCGTCAACCAGGTGCCAGATAGATGTCACGTGTATAAGGACAGGCTCAGGATGAGAGTTCTTTATTACCATCTGAGGCCATGCACATTTAAATGTTGCTTTTTTCCTTTGGCCATTTTAGGGTTAATCCCTTCCCTGGTACAGCAGCAGATTTACTCAGCTGTCGGCAAATGATCATTTCCGGCCTGTATATAATCCCTTTGCTTTCTGGAGAGGTTGTTGCTTATTCAACTCAGTTTGGAGCTAGCCCAGGAGCAGAGAGGATGTGATTGTTGCTGTCTGCTGTGGTTTGTCGATTGTTGTCTGTTTTTGTTATTACCTGCATTCCCTTGTTACCCCTACCCTTATATCTTTGGTTTCTCCCTGGTGTAGGTTGTAGGTGTATATGAGCTTTTATTTTACCCCATATTTAGTGGAGTTTTAGGGATTTCTGTCCTGGTCGGTCCCCTGGGTGGTGTGGGTGGTAGGGACTCTGTCATCAGGGCCAGGACAAGAGGCAGGGCCAGGTTGGGGGCCCAAACCTCCCGAACCTTAAGGGTAGCTCCAGTTGTGAGCTCAGGGACCCCAGTCTTACGATCTGCATAGGGTTTCCTGTGTCCCCTGGCCATCCATTACACACCCAACCCTGACAATAGAGAAGTGTGATTCTTCACTGAACAGAGCATGTCTCCTCCAGAGTCTAGTGGTGGTGGCTTTACACTGCTCCATCTGACGCTCGGCATTGTGCTTGGTAATGTACGACTGCAGCTGCTCGGCTCTAAAGCTCCGTCAGACACAGTGTTTATTAATACCATAGATGGTTTGGACTCTGCTTTTGGTGACTTTTCTTCCCTCTGTTCCTCGGCACTTGGACCCCCGCGCTGTAAACGTTGCTTTACACGCTGCAACATCGCTACGGCAGCGTCACTCGCACATACCTTATCAGCGACGTCGCTGTGACCGCCGAACAATCCCTCCCTCAAGGGGGAGGTGCGTTTGGCGTCACAGCAACGTCACCGCGACGTCACTAAGCGGCCAGCCAATAGAAGCGGAGGGGCGGAGATGAGTGGGACGTAACATCCCGCCCACCTCCTTCCTTTCGCATTGCCGGTGGATGCAGGTAAGGAGATGTTCCTGCGGTGTCACACACAGCGATGTGTGATGCCGTAGGAACGACAAACAACATCATACCGGCAGCAGCAACGATATTAAGGAAAGGAGCGACGTGTCAACGATCACCATTTTTGGACGATTTTGCGATCGTTGATCGTCGCTCCTTTGTGTCACACGCTGCGATGTCGCTACCGGCGCCGAATGTGCGTCACTAACGACGTGACCCCGGGGTCTCCACTTCATGGCTGAAGTTCCTTCCACTTGAGAATGATATCTCTCACAGGTGATGGGGGAAGATTTAGGAGCAAGAATGTCATGAACAGACCTATTACACCGCTGACTGCTATTACAGGACGCACTGGTATCGGTGAGCTCTGCACCAGGTAGAGGGGGATCACACTACACATAGCATTGTGAGGGGGGCACAGGCAGATTTGGCATGGTCCTGTCATCTCAGATTGGTAGGACGCCACACATTACACAGAGTGAGTCTAGCTCCTCTTTACTGAAAGAGTTAATACATTTTTGCTGGGAAAATAGACAAGTTTAATTGACGACTGATAGAAAAGTGGTAATTTTTTTCCTCCATTTCAGCAATGTGTAGGGGAAATAACATATTTTGCCGAGTGCTAATGGGCAGGAAATAGATTTTTTCTATAATGCATACTTTCAACCGCTATACAAAAACGAAGCGCGACCAGTTCTCTTTGCAAACTCTGTTACCGTAGCGATTACAACGTCATATGATACGCACAGTGGCTATATCTGGGCATTGAAAAACAAGTGGCAGAATGAGAGATGTGATGTACCGCAGACATGAGCCTATAGCCTGTGTGTGACAGACGATTATGTAGTCAGCCCACTTCTTCATCAATTCAGACTTTTTTTCAGTTGTGGCCATTTGAGGTGATGTGTATAGGACGTTACTTGATGTTATGGCCATGAGATGCCGCTTTATTCATTGTCTTTGTTAATGAAACAATAGTCGAGGTCGGCTGGTGCGTCACCACCATGTAGAGACGAGCTCAGGTGGACTCGTGTGGATAAATCTGAAGCGCTCTGATATTCAGAATTATTTATTGGTGTTTTCCAGCTAAATGGTCACAATTCAAGAGCCCACTCCTCCATAGAGATCGTGTCCAGATCTTTCAGTTCACTCCTCCATAGAGATCTTGTCCAGATCTTTCAGGTCACTCCTCCATACAGATCTTCTCCAGATCTTTCAGGTCAGGCCTCCATATAGATCTTCTCCAGATCTTTCAGGTCACTCCTCCATACAGATCTTCTCCAAATCTTTCAGGTCACTCCTCCATACAGATCTTCTCCAAATCTTTCAGGTCACTCCTCCATACAGATCTTCTCCAAATCTTTCAGGTCACTCCTCCATACAGATCTTCTCCAGATCTTTCAGGTCAGGCCTCCATATAGATCTTCTCCAGATCTTTCAGGTCACTCCTCCTTACAGGTCTTCTACAAATCTTTCAGGTCACGCCTCCACACAGATCTTCTCCAGATCTTTCAGGTCACTCCTCCATACAGATCTTCTCCAGATCTTTCAGGTCACTCCTCCTTACAGATCTTCTACAAATCTTTCAGGTCACTCCTCCTTACAGATCTTTTCCAAATCTTTCAGATCACTCCTCCATACAGATCTACTCCAGATCTTTCAGGTCACTCCTCCTTACAGGTCTTCTACAAATCTTTCAGGTCACTCCTCCACACAGATCTTCTCCAGATCTTTCAGGTCACTCCTCCATACAGATCTTCTACAAATCTTTCAGGTCACTCCTCCACACAGATCTTCTCCAGATCTTTCAGGTCACTCCTTCTTACAGATCTTCTACAAATCTTTCAGGTCACTCCTCCTTACAGATCTTTTCCAAATCTTTCAGATCACTCCTCCATACAGATCTTCTCCAGATCTTTAAGGTCACTCCTCCATACAGATCTACTCCAGATCTTTCAGGTCACTCCTCCATACAGATCTTCTCCAAATCTTTCAGGTCACTCCTCCATACAGATCTTCTCCAAATCTTTCAGGTCACTCCTCCATACAGATCTTCTCCAGATCTTTCAGGTCACTCCTCCATACAGATCTTCAGATCTTTCAGGTCCCTCCTCCATAAAGATCTTCTCCAGATCTTTCAGGTCACTCCTCCATACAGATCTTTTCCAGGTCTTTCAGGTCACTCCTCCATACAGATCTTCTCCAAATCTTTCAGGTCACTCCTCCATACAGATCTTCTCCAAATCTTTCAGATCACTCCTCCTTACAGGTCTTCTACAAATCTTTCAGGTCACTCCTCCACACAGATCTTCTCCAGATCTTTCAGGTCACTCCTCCATGCAGATCTTCTCCAGATCTTTCAGGTCACTCCTCCTTACAGATCTTCTACAAATCTTTCAGGTCACTCCTCCTTACAGATCTTTTCCAAATCTTTCAGATCACTCCTCCATACAGATCTACTCCAGATCTTTCAGGTCTCTCCTCCATACAGATCTTCTCCAAATCTTTCAGATCACTCCTCCATACAGATCTTCTCCAGATCTTTCAGGTCAGGCCTCCATATAGATCTTCTCCAGATCTTTCAGGTCACTCCTCCTTACAGGTCTTCTACAAATCTTTCAGGTCACTCCTCCACACAGATCTTCTCCAGATCTTTCAGGTCACTCCTCCATATAGATCTTCTCCAGATCTTTCAGGTCACTCCTCCTTACAGATCTTCTACAAATCTTTCAGGTCACTCCTCCTTACAGATCTTTTCCAAATCTTTCAGATCACTCCTCCATACAGATCTACTCCAGATCTTTCAGGTCTCTCCTCCATACAGATCTTCTCCAAATCTTTCAGATCACTCCTCCATACAGATCTACTCCAGATCTTTCAGGTCTCTCCTCCATACAGATCTTCTCCAAATCTTTCAGATCACTCCTCCATACAGATCTTCTCCAGATCTTTCAGGTCAGGCCTCCATATAGATCTTCTCCAGATCTTTCAGATCACTACTCCTTACAGGTCTTCTACAAATCTTTCAGGTCACTCCTCCACACAGATCTTCTCCAGATCTTTCAGGTCACTCCTCCATACAGATCTTCTCCAGATCTTTCAGGTCACTCCTCCTTACAGATCTTCTACAAATCTTTCAGGTCACTCCTCCTTACAGATCTTTTCCAAATCTTTCAGATCACTCCTCCATACAGATCTACTCCAGATCTTTCAGGTCTCTCCTCCATACAGATCTTCTCCAAATCTTTCAGATCACTCCTCCATACAGATCTTCTCCAGATCTTTCAGGTCAGGCCTCCATATAGATCTTCTCCAGATCTTTCAGGTCACTCCTCCTTACAGGTCTTCTACAAATCTTTCAGGTCACTCCTCCACACAGATCTTCTCCAGATCTTTCAGGTCACTCCTCCATACAGATCTTCTCCAGATCTTTCAGGTCACTCCTCCTTACAGATCTTCTACAAATCTTTCAGGTCACTCCTCCTTACAGATCTTTTCCAAATCTTTCAGATCACTCCTCCATACAGATCTACTCCAGATCTTTCAGGTCTCTCCTCCATACAGATCTTCTCCAAATCTTTCAGATCACTCCTCCATACAGATCTACTCCAGATCTTTCAGGTCTCTCCTCCATACAGATCTTCTCCAAATCTTTCAGATCACTCCTCCATACAGATCTTCTCCAGATCTTTCAGGTCAGGCCTCCATATAGATCTTCTCCAGATCTTTCAGGTCACTCCTCCTTACAGGTCTTCTACAAATCTTTCAGGTCACTCCTCCACACAGATCTTCTCCAGATCTTTCAGGTCACTCCTCCATACAGATCTTCTCCAGATCTTTCAGGTCACTCCTCCTTACAGATCTTCTACAAATCTTTCAGGTCACTCCTCCTTACAGATCTTTTCCAAATCTTTCAGATCACTCCTCCATACAGATCTTCTCCAGATCTTTCAGGTCACTCCTCCATACAGATCTTCTCTAGATCTTTCAGATCACTCCTCCATACATATCTTCTCCAGATCTTTCAGGTCACTCCTCCATACAGATCTTCTCCAAATCTTTCAAGTCACTCCTCCATACAGATCTTCTCCAGATCTTTCAGGTCACTCCTCCATACAGATCTTCTCTAGATCTTTCAGGTCACTCCTCCATACAGATCTTCTCCAGATCTTTCAGGTCACTCCTCCATACAGATCTTCTCCAGATCTTTCAGGTCACTCCTCCATACAGATCTTCAGATCTTTCAGGTCACTCCTCCATAAAGATCTTCTCCAGATCTTTCAGGTCACTCCTCTATACAGATCTTCTCCAGATCTTTCAGGTTTCGGGGCTGTCACTGGGCAACATCGAGTTTCAGCTCCCTCCAAAGATTTTCTATTGGGTTCAGGTCTAGAGACTGGCTAGGCCATGCCAGGATCTTGGGATGCTTCTTACGGAGCCACTCCTTAGTTGCCCTGGCTGTGTGTTTCGGGTTATTGTCATACTGGAAGACCCAGCCATGACCCATTATCAATGGTCTTGCTGAGCGAAGGAGGTTGTTGGCCAAAATCTTGCGATACATGACCCATCCATCTTCCCTTCAGTGAGGTGGAGTCATCCTGTCCTCTTTGCACCCTCAAAGGATGATATTTCCACTCCCATGCTTCATGGTTGGGACGGTGTTCTTGGGGTAGTACTCACCCTTCTTCCTCCAAACACAGCGAGTGGAGTTCTTACCAAAAAGTTCTATTTTGGTCCCCTTTGACTACATGACCTTCTACCATGCCTCCTCTGGTTCATCCAGATGGTCATTGGTGAACGTCAAATGGGCCAGGACATGCGCTGGCCTGAGCAGGGGGACTTTGCGTGTTGTGAAGGATTTAAATCAATTACTTCAAGTTTGCTATTGCCTTATGTTGAAAAACAGCCCCACACTATGATGTTACCATCTCCAAATTTCACTGTTGTTGGTGTTTTTGGAGAGATTTGCCCTTTGGCCTCCAAACATGGTGTGTATTATGGCATCCAAAGAGTTCAACTTTGGTCTCATCTGTCCAGACTATATTCTCCCAGTATTTCACAGACTTGTCTAAATATTGTTGAGTAAACCTTTAACGATCTTGAGCATGTTTTTTGTTCAGCAATGGAGTCTAGCTTGCTGACCGTGCAAACAGGGTTGAGTCTAGAATGTATGGGTTCCTTTCAGGTTAGTGGATGTGACCGCCTTGGTTGGTGGAAGAATTGAGCGAACTAACTATTCGTACTTGTGTGTCGTCCAGGGTTATGGGGTAGTCGGTCCCGAGCTGTATAACTGGGGAAATGTCACTTTGGTGGCTGTTGCCCAGTTCCATGCCATGGGTGCTTTTTGAAAAGGGGAATATTTACAGAGGATTTTGAATAAAGTTCACACGTGACGCCACTTGTGGTTTTGCGGCTATGGGGATGGAGCCGCTGCTGCATAGTTTTCCCTACTGGGGCTGGTGTTAGTGGCAGCCTGGATGTTAGGCCCTCCGCAAGCAAGGCCAGGCCCCAGAGGATAGGTGATGCATATGGGTGTTGAAAGAAGGTAGGCCACACAAGGGGTTTCAGTGTAACTGGGTCCCTGTGCCTTGGAGCGAATGGGGGTCCCCTCCTGGTTGTCTTGACTCGCCCACCCCAGGGCTATGGGACACCCGGTGCCGGGCCGGACTAGTCTGGGGGGTCGTCAGTGGTGGCAGGGCCCGACTCCGTGACCCTGGCGGGAGTCAATTAATATGGCTTCAGTGTTGGGGGTGATTAAAGTTTATATTCGTGACGCCACCTGTGGTTTGTGGCTATTAAGCCGCCGCTGCTGTATGAGGCCTCCGGGGCTGGTGGAATGGCAGCTTGGATGGTCCTGCTCCCCACAGGTGGAGCGGTGCCCCGGGGACACTGTTGGTGCTTGTAAGTGTCTATGCAGTGATGGAAGTCTATGCAGGCGAAAATAACTGAGGCAACTCCAGAGGGTGCAATTTCAAGGTGTTTACTCACAGTTCTTGGTAGGTGCACACTGGTGCCACTGGACTGCTGAGACCCACTGTCAGGGACCTCCGCCGATCCTGGGTAGATCTGGGGGCAAAAGCCGGTACACCCCTCTATGTGTTCCCTTTCTTCAGCTGACTCCTTAAGCCTTGCCCTTGTTGGCTGAACCTGGCTCGGCCTCCACTACAGCCTCTGGGCCAGGGGCTTGCCTGTCGGTAATTTTACCCCCTTTCCAGAGGTTCTGCTGTGGGCTGTGGCCCGGGGAGTTTGCAACTTCCCTGGGCCTCGGTTTTTACTTTTGGAGTTGACTTCTCCTCCTCCAGTTTCTAGGGACCGTCCCCTGTGTGCAGCTTGATCCCTCCACCGATGTTTGTGTGGAACAGGCCACGAGCCTGAAAGCTGTCTGTGGCCCTGGAATCCCTTGTGTTCAGCTTGGTGTCACCTGGACCTACCGGGTCCCAGGGTCTTCACCAGGAAGCGTCGCTTTTTTCTTCTTGCTCCTGACTGACTAGAGCACTTCTCCTTTCAGCTCTCTCTGCAGACTCTCACTTCTCACTTCTCTGCCTCCTGCAAACTTCCTCACTCCCCTCCTCCCTGAGGTAAACTGAAACTCACTCTCTTGACCTTCCTTACTACTCTGCTCTCGGGTGGCTCCTCCCACCGCCCAGTTGCTAAGCTACCACCCTATGGGAGCAGGGATGGGTCTTACGGCCCCTCCCAGCATGCAGCATGGGAGGGTTGCTGCCACTGTCCCTGGTCCCTGTGTGTACCTAACAATGGTGTAGTGCAAATTTGCCTGTGGACCGGCGTTCACCCCTTTCCTTACCCAGGATGGGACATCACACCGCTGGATGGGGTGCAATGTTCCTGTGGCGACGGAAGCCTCAGGGGCGCCACACTCCCCCACAGCGAATCCCAGCATGTCCTCAGGCTGAAAAACAACAAGAAATGTGGAAGAAATTGCAAAAGACATTTTTGTTATGCATAACATTGAAACAGTAAAACTTTTTCTTCCCTTTATGGGAGGCGCATATTCTTGAACGTTGCAGGAAATTAAAATAACTTTAGAGTCTTTTTAAACTAGAGCAGACCAGCCACATTACGTCCAGTGGCCTGGTTACACATCAACATACTTCACATATAAACACATGTAACTGCGGACCACTTTCAAGTCCAGTGGCCCGGTAACACATAAACAGTGGGGGGGGATCATCTTCAAAAAGAACAGGGGCCATGGAATGCAGGGATTGGGTGTCATCTTCGAAAAGAACAATGGACAGACGTACAGGGGCTATTTACAGTTCGGCATCTTCTTTCCTTTAATTGCAGAGGTCACACTACGGCAGGGCCCTGGACAGCATGCAGGCCGTGCTCAGACTGGCCTGAGTCCCTTGGTCCTGTTCCCCAGCTGTTGTGGGGATGCTGCGGGGTGATGGTATCGGAGCTGCGTCCTTGTCTTGGCGGGCCGCGCCCTGCGTGGCGGCGGCCTGGTCTTGGCGGGCCGTGCCTGGCATGGCGGCGGCCTGGATTGGAGTCGCTGCTGTGACCAGTTCCTGATGGGTCGCACCTGGCGTGGGTGCGGCCTGAGCTTGGCGGGCCGCACCTGCGGCGTGGATTGGCGTCGCCGCTGCGGCGGGATCTTGCTTGGCCGAGCGGGGTATCGCTGCTGGGGCCTGAGCTGGACGGGACGGGCTGGGCGTCGCTGCTGCAGTGTGGATGGGCGTCGCTCCGGCGGCAAAATCTTGGCGGGCCGCACCTGGCGTGGCTGCGGCCTGGATCGGGCGTCTCTCCAGGGACCGCGGGCATGGCAGCGGGGGTTGGGGCACTCGCGCCGACAGGGGCATTAAATGACTCACCCCTCAGTAGCATCTCCGGTGTTCTGGCAGTCGCTGCTCCGCGCGTCGCTTGCCGGATCTGCGGCATCACCTTCGCGTCCAGCCTTTCACACCACTGGTCTATCTCCCAGCCCCACCACTCAGCGTAGCCCAGCTCTGGATCGCTGCGTGTGGACGCCATCCTCTCTGCGTCTCCTTCTGCACGACCTCCCAGCAGCAGCCTCGTCGCCTCTTCCAGTCGTAGACTTTTGATGTTGCTCAGCAGCAGGCTGGTAACTTCCCGCTCCGCCTTTACCAGCAGACTTACAGCTTCTTGTTTCGCCATCTTGCATTCGCTGCTCTGCTCTTTCATCCTGTCAGCCATCCTCCTGACCTCAGCCTTCAGCTCAGCAGCGGTCACAGGCCTGATCCAGGTAAGCTCCTCCTGGCCTCCGCTTGCAGGAGCCATCTTCTCTCTTCTTCTAGACAGCATTCTTAGTGCGCCATTTTTCCTCCGCTGCTCTGCATAGCGGGCTCAGCTTTGCGCTTCTCTCTGCAAGACCAAGGGGGCAGGGCTTCTCTTCGCGCCCTTTCTTCTGGCACGCCCCCCTTCTTCCCGCACTTTGCAAGCGGTAATGGCGGCGGCAGTTTTTCAACAGTAAAACACAGTCTTTTCAGGCGCACAGTACCCGGTGGGCGCCGGGCACGTTATCCTGTTCGTGACGCCAAAGTTGACTCGCCCACCCCAGGGCTATGGGACACCCGGTGCCGGGCCGAACTAGTCCGGGGGGTCGTCAGTGGTGGCAGGGCCCGACTCCGTGACCCTGGCGGGAGTCAATTAATATGACTTCAGTGTTGGGGGTGATTAAAGTTTATATTCGTGACGCCACCTGTGGTTTGCGGCTATTAAGCCGCCGCTGCTGTATGAGGCCTCCGGGGCTGGTGGAATGGCAGCTTGGATGGTCCTGCTCCCCACAGGTGGAGCGGTGCCCCGGGGACACTGTTGGTGCTTGTAAGTGTCTATGCAGTGATGGAAGTCTATGCAGGCGAAAATAACTGAGGCAACTCCAGAGGGTGCAATTTCAAGGTGTTTACTCACAGTTCTTGGTAGGTGCACACTGGTGCCACTGGACTGCTGAGACCCACTGTCAGGGACCTCCGCCGATCCTGGGTAGATCTGGGGGCAAAAGCCGGTACACCCCTCTATGTGTTCCCTTTCTTCAGCTGACTCCTTAAGCCTTGCCCTTGTTGGCTGAACCTGGCTCGGCCTCCACTATAGCCTCCAGGCCAGGGGCTTGTCTGTCGGTAATTTTACCCCCTTTCCAGAGGTTCTGCTGTGGGCTGTGGCCCGAGGAGTTTGCAACTTCCCTGTGCCTCGGTTTTTACTTTTGGAGTTGACTTCTCCTCCACCAGTTTCTAGGGACCGTCCCCTGTGTGCAGCTTGATCCCTCCACCGATGTTTCTGTGGAACAGGCCACGAGCCTGAAAGCTGTCTGTGGCCCTGGAATCCCTTGTGTTCAGCTTGGTGTCACCTGGACCTACCGGGTCCCAGGGTCTTCACCAGGAAGCGTCGCTTTCTTCTTCTTGCTCTTGACTGACTAAAGCACTTCTCCTTTCAGCTCTCTCTGCAGACTCTCACTTCTCACTTCTCTGCCTCCCGCAGACTTCCTCACTCCCCTCCTCCCTGAGGTAAACTGAAACTCTCTCTCTTGACCTTCCTTACTACTCTGCTCTCGGGTGGCTCCTCCCACCCCCCAGTTGCTAAGCTACCACCCTATGGGAGCAGGGATGGGTCTTACGGCCCCTCCCAGCATGCAGCATGGGAGGGTTGCTGCCACTGTCCCTGGTCCCTGTGTGTACCTAACAATGGTGTAGTGCAAATTTGCCTGTGGACCGGTGTTCACCCCTTTCCTTACTCAGGATGGGACATCACACCACTAGATGGGGTGCAATGTTCCTGTGGCGACGGAAGCCTCAGGGGCGCCACAGTCTCTTACAGCAGTCCATGTGATGGTAGCATGAACCCTGTGGGGTTGGAGTCTCTGGACCTGTTCCCAGGTTCTCCAGTTGCTACTAAGTCTCGAACTTCATGGTCAGTGAGGTCCTTGATGGTCCCCTCACTGTGCAGATTTTATCAGGTCTGCCTGGAGCGTTTGCCTGACCTAGGATTCTGTACCCCGTTGGTGCCTAGCTCTGGGAGTACTCCACCGTACTCCACCGGCAACTAACCGCCTGGGCCCTCACGTCACTGTTCACTCTTGGCAGTGCGTCTGCTCTCTTTGTCACTGCTCAACTCACTACTGTCTCTCTGACTCTCTGTCCACTGTCTGCTCCTCCCACCTGGTCGTCTAGTGAACTGGATTGGCTCCACCTACAGGCGGCCATTTATTGGTCCGACCCTAGCCTGGTACCAGTCTATGGGGGAATTGGGGAAAACAGTGATTAACTGGACTGTTTGGTTGTTACCGGCACTGGTCTTCTGGGTCCCTAGAGGGTAGGTCCTGCATCCTTCAGGTGCGCTATACTTGCTATACTCATAACTAGTAGTGTCTAATGCTCGCGTATTCGTTCCGAATAGTGTGTGCAATGCAAGTCAATGGGGAATACTCGCAAAGTAACGAGTAACCCAAATGCCATACTATTCGTGCAAGTAGCAAATAAGGCGGCATTCCGGTTACTCGTTACTGGGCGAGTATTCGCCATTGACTTGTGTCGCGTCCAGGGATATGGGGTACTCGGTCCCGGGCAGTGTTTATCTTGGCAATGTCACTGGGTTGGCCGTTGCCCGGTACCATGCACTGGGCCCTTTTTGTAATGGGGGTGTATTTACAGGGGATTAGATTAGTGTTCATACGTGACACCACTTGCGGTGTTGCGGCTATATGGATGGAGCCACCACTGCAAAATGTCACTACTGGGGCTGGAGGTAATTGCAGTCTTGATGGTAGGCCCTCCTCAAGCAGGGCCGGGCCCCAGAGGATGTGTGATGTAACGGGCATCGGAAGAAGGCAGTTCACACAATAGTTTAGTGCAACTGGTCTTTACTCACTGCTTGCTGGTGGTAACTGGTTACCCGAGGCCGGCTGGTTTCACCTCCAGGTCCCCTTCGTTCCAGTGCCAGTGTAGTAATCTGGTACCTTCTTCCCCTGCACCTGTCTTTGGTTAATGGGTCCCCGTGGCGTAGAGCAACTGGGGGTCCCCGTCCGGTTGGTTGTCCACTTCTGTCTGCCTGATGGTAGTGTGAACCCTGTGGGTTTGGAGTCTCTTGTCCTGTTCCTGGTTCCCGGTTCCCCCTTTGCTACTGAGTCTTCGGATTCTTATGGTCAGCGAGGTCCTTGATGGTCCCCTCGCTGCACAGGTGTTAACAGGCCAGCTTGGAGCTTCTACCTGTCCTAGGGTCCTGTACTCTGTCGGTGCGTAGTTCCGGGAGTACTCCACCGGCAACTACCCTCCTGGGTACCAGGTTACTGTTAACCTTGAGTCAGTGCGTCTCCTCCTGTCCACCTTCACTCCTCGACTCTCTCAGACTATCTCACTGTCTCTCCTCAGTCCGCCCCTCCCACCTGGTCAACTAGTGGACTGGACTGTCTCCACCTCTAGGTGGCCATCCATTGGTCCGACCGTAGCCCTGCACCATTGAATGGAGAATTGTTGGGTAAAACTGGGATTACCTGTAGTTTTTGTGTGTGACCCGCACTGGTCTTTCGGGGACCCTAGGGGGTAGGCCCTGCATCCTGGTGAGGATGGAGAACCCTGATGGCTTCAGGGGCGCTACACTTGTGTTGCACATGCCATTCGGAATGAATACGTGAGTATTATACACACCCCTGTCACTTGACTGAAATGACATTATACCTGAAAGGAGATCATACATTCTAGCATCTACTGTGCATACATGCCATGGAAGGGGAGTGCATTACTTATTGTTTTCTTTGAAACAATTGTACAGTATCTGCTGATTCCTGGTCTCTCTAAAGCTCTCCACCTGTGGGCCTTGGCTCTTGGACAACTCTTCTGATAGTTATTTCTACTCCTATGCCTGAAATGCCATATGTATGTCTTGTAACAATAAGATTGCAAAGGTCTTGAGACAGCTCTCTAGTTTTACCCATCATGAGATGTTTGTTGTGTGACGCCTTGGTAATGAGGCACATTTTATAGACCATCAGATGACCCAGCTAATAATATTTTTCACTAAGCTTTATAATTACTGATAGAGTTCAGCTGGTGTCATGACTTTCCATGGATTTTTGCACCTCTCTTTCTGCATATGTTCAATACTTTTTCCCTGTGTCCTTTCTCAATATTACACATCACTAAATTTATAAACATCTATGGTTTGATTTATTTGCCTGTGCAGATTGATTTGGCTGTTGCCGACATTGAGTGAGAAATTCATGTCAATAGCACCTTTAGAAATATATTTACTTAAAAAAGGAACTGTTTCACCCTGTGTATTTTGGTGCGAAATCTACATAAAAAAATGGCTTCCCAGCTCAACATGGCCAAAATGGGTTGTCTCTTAAAGACAATTATCTCTGTCCTAAACATCTGAGCCTTGTGAAAGTGAAGACATCGTAGATGTTGTGACTGGTTTTACGTAATGTATAAGCTAAAGACTGGTGATAAGTCAGAAAGAAAAACTATAAACCACTACAAGCAGCACAGGACTTTTATTTATCACTTTTGTTTTCGGTTTTCTTTTCTTTGTGTGTACTGAATGTAATTTTTGCAGGCTTTACGTGTGGACTTTCGTTTTTTAACCCAAAGAGAGGCATTAGTTTCATAGGGACCCAACAAAGAGAGGTTGCCTTGCTGTTGGTTGTTGGGCTCACATAAAACTGGCCCTTTTTCGGTGCAAAGTATCTAAATTTTTACGTTTTCCATAGTAGTAATGCATGTCTATATTCCTATATTCATTGTTCCACATATCTTAGCACTACAGAGTGCAACTGTCTCCTTTTTGTTACTATGCTTCAAGTTCAGTCTGCACCTGTTCACATTAGAAAGGTAGGATGTGCCATCAGTCTTTTTCTTAGATTGCAAGGTCATACCTTCTGATTGAGCACTCCTGCTCTTCAGCCTTAGACTATTTTAATTCTCCATTTGCAGGTTCTTGTCTGCCCATAAATTCTAGGGTTTTTTAACCCATAGAGAGGCATTAGTTTGATAGGGACCCAACAAAAAAGGTCACCTTGCTGTTGGCTGTTGGGCTCACATAAAACTGGCCATTTTTGTGTGCTAAGTATCTCAATTTTTCCATGTTTTTCATAGCAGTAATGCATGTCTATAGTCCCATATTCATTGTTCCACACATCTTATCACTGCAGAGTGCAACTGTCTCCTTTTTATTACTATGTTGTTGTTTTTTTGTTTTTATACATTATCTAATTGTCTTTTCTAAAGAAAAAGCCATTCGGATCTACAGAAATGAATAATAGGAAAAATTGAGGGAAATAAAACAACAAAACAAGCCATTTCTGCGATGTCTTTTGTCAGGATGACACATTGGGCCTGTGACAGCTCTGTCATCATCACATCTACTTATGTGCGAAAAACTAAATTGGATTTGGTGTTCAAAACAAAGAAATAAGTTCTGTCTGTTCTGTTCTTCTGCTATACTTAGCTTTCCAATGCAGTTAGTAGCTCGGAAGCCCATAATTGTAGCTGGAAGGATCTGTGTCCCTGACTATATCTACACACAGGATCAGACGGGGGGCAGGGGTCCACCAGCTACATAGACTCTGAGCGCCCACAGTTCAGCTACATACAAATATTATACTACCCTCTCGCACAAATTTATCTCTTTTTCTATATAATAATACCCTTTTTAGTATATTGAATAAATTACAATATGCTGCTTTGTCTGTATATAGAGAATATTGGCCCAACTACAGTTCATCTTGGCAATTAAGTGGTTTATTCCTGCAGAGAGGCCCACCGGGGAATTCTCCGTTTCCTGGTGGGCCGGTCCATGCTTGTCCATGAGGTTCCATGTTGGAAAGTGAGTGGTTTATTCCTACAGAGAGGCCCACCGGGGAATTCTCCATTTCCTGGTGGGCCGGTCCATGCTTGTCCATGAGGTTCCATGTTGGAAAGTGAGTGGTTTATTCCTGCAGAGAGGCCCACCGGGGAATTCTCCGTTTCCTGGTGGGCCAGTTCATGCTTGTCCATGAGGTTCTTCCCAAAGATTTCATATTCTAATAGATTCCTCCCCAAATTATACAATTCTCTAGCATCTTAGATCTTATTCGCAAGTCAGTAAGCTTTTTCATGTATAATAATACACTTTTTAGTATACTGAATAAATTATTTTATGCTTTTTTTGTCTGTATATAGAGAATATTGGGCCAACTACAGTTCATGTTGGAAAGTAAGTGGTTTGTACCTGCAGAGAGGCCCACCAGGGAATTCTCCCGCTTACTGGTGGACCAGTCCAAGCTTGTCCCTAAGAGTCTTCACAGAGATTTTATATTCTAACAGATTCCTCCCCAAATTATACAATTCTCTAGCATCTTAGATCTTATTCACAAGTCAGGCATCTTTTCATTTGCGCAAAAAAAAAGCCTGTTTTTTGGCTTGTTAATCCGTCTTTCTTTAGTTTTTGGTAATTTTGTTTTTACCATCAGTTTCTCTTGTATGCAAAATAAAATAAACTAAAAATGATGGGAGGTTTTCCATAAAAAATAAATCAATGGAGGTTTTCCATACTTCTCCTAGCAACTTCTTCATCGAAAAAAACCCAAACTTGGATATTAGTCCGCAAAATGGACCAAAGTGAGACATGTTTTTTTGGGGATAGGGGGATGTTGGCGACACATGATTGGCCCCACAAAATGTGCATATCTCTTCTCGTCTGTGGAAAAAGTGACAACAAGCAAACTACAAACACTATAGTGTGAATAAAGCCAGTGAATAGAATCTTTTGGCAGAGCTTTTAGACTGGAAACTCAAAGTTTGGGAGGTTTGAGCTATCAGTACTAGTGAAGGGCAGACCCGGACTGTCTGCAGGTCACTGTAGACAGGAGTACAAATAAATAAATGAAGAATAAAAGGGTTTCCCTCTATTATGATACCCAACACAGATAAAGCATACAGTTACAAGCTGCAGCCCCCTGCCGTGCGCTTATCTTGGCTGTGTATCAAAATAAGAGGAACCACATGCAGCTTTTTTCTAATTATTTAAATAGATCATTTAAAAAAACGACATGCAGTCCCCCCCAATTTTGATTCCCAGCCATGAGAAAGCAGACAGCTGGGGGCTGGTATTTTCAGGCTGGGGAGACCCATGTTAATTGAGACCCCAAGCAAGCCTAAAAATAGCAGCCCGCAGCTGCCCAGGATTGTCGCATTCATTAGATGCACTTGCTTTAATCCCAATATCCCTTCTACCACAATTTTTAAGCCCCGGATTCTGGTCCCCATAGACTTATATGGGGGCCGGCTTCCAGACAGATATCCGGGATCAATTCCGGGCCGGAACCACTTTTTAAAAAAATCTGGTTAGTCCCAACAATCCCGGACATCTGCGAGTTCGCCCATCACTAATCGGTACACATAATTTTTTTCAGGCGGATTACAAAAACGCACCAGAAAAAAATTAATATAGTGCACAGCATGGTTAAAACAACATTGCTGTGCACAAGTTCCATCTGTTGTCACTTCTTTTAATTGCTTTGATGTTCGGAAACCCTTAACATGTCCACTCTTTGCTTTATATATTTGGAAGTAAAGAGCAAAGACGCCAGTGGTGGAGCTGCCGGAAATATGATGGCAAAGCTGAGCAGTGAAGACACTATAGGAAAGCAACTACTGGCATTTTATTAGTGTTATTGACGGATATTTTTCTGTCATCATGAAGATGCCATGTGCACAGCAATATCATTTTGACATTGCTGTGCATTATGTCCATTTTTTCTGTTGGTTTTGCAATGCTTTTTCAGACAGATTCCGGGTAGAATCCGCCTGAAAGACATATCATGTGCACATAACCTTGCAGAGCTTCCGCTCAGTATCCACTCATTTTCTGCTCCGTGGCATCCGCCTTAAAAAGTGCATCAAACACGTCTCAAAAAATGGACATTAGGCACAGCAACATCAAAATAACACCGCTGTTCAGATTTTGAGAATTTTATTACTTCTTATAACTGCTTTAGGGTTTGGAAACCCTGAAGCCACTCCTTTGTTATTTTAGCTATGTGCTTAGGGTCATTGTCTTGTTGGAAGGTGAGCCTTCGGTCAAGTCTGAGGTCCAGAGCACTCTTGAAGAGGTTTTATTCCAGGATATCTCTGTACTTTGCCTCATTAATCTTTCCTTCAGTTGCAACCAGTCGTCCTGTCCCTGCAGCTGAAAAACACCCCCATAGCATGATGCTGTCACCACCATGTTTCACTGTGGGGATTGTATTGGGCAGATGATGAGCAGTGCCTGGTTTTCTTCACACATACCGCATAGAATTATCACCAAAAAGTTCTATCTTCGTCTCATCAGACCAAAGAATCTTATTTCTCATAGTCTGGAAGTCCTTCATGTGTTTTTTTGCAAACTCTATTCAGGCTTTCATATGTCTTGCACCAAGGAGAGGCTTCCGTCGGGCCACTCTGCCATAAAGGCCCGACTGGTGGAGGGCTGCAGAGATAAATTACTGTGTGGATCTTTCTTCCATCTCTCTACTGCATCTCTGGAGCTCAGCCACAGTGATCTTGGGGTTCTTCGTTACCTCTCTCACCATGTCCCCCGATTGCCAGTTCTAGGAAGAGTTCTGGTGGTCCCAAACTTTTTCCATTTAAGGATTGCCACTGTGCTCTTAGGAACCTTAAGTACTGCAGAAATTCTTTTGTAACCTTGGCCAGATCTGTGCCTTGCCACAATTGTTTCTCTGAGCTCCTTGGGCACTTCCTTTGACCTCATGATTCTCATTTGGTGTGACATGCACTGTGAGCTGTGAGGTCTTATATAGACAGGTGTGCGCCTTTCCAAATCACGTCCTATTAGTCTAATTAAACACAGCTGGACTCCAATGAAGGAGCAGAACCATCTCATGGAGGATCACAAGGATATGGACAGCATGGGACTTAAATATGAGTGTCTGAGCAAAAGGTCTGAACACTTATAACCATGTGATATTTCAGTTTTTCTTGTTTAAAAAAATTTGCAAAAATTTCTACATTTCTGTTTTTCTTTTGTGAAGTTGGGGGATGGGGTGCGGAGTGTACATTAATAAGAAAAAAATGACCTTTTTTGAATTTACCAAATGGCTGCAATAAAGAGTGAAAAATTTAAAGGGGTCTGAATACTTTCCATACCCAGTGTACATTAAAATAGTTGCATAAGATATACAAATTGTTCCATAGAATAAGAAGCCCTCATATGGCTACGTTGATGTCACCGCCTGTAAGGACATCTCCATATTAGGGATGTTCCAGGCACGGAACTAACGTGGACATGAATTACGCTCCGGTGAATGAGGCCAGGATGTTTCCTTCTACAGAATTGTGCCCATTTTATTTCCTTTTCTTTCATGTCATTTAAGGCCACTGATGTGCGTTTGGGATAATTGGTCTTCTAATTGCGCCATTGATGTTCACTTTATGAGCACAATCGCCAACTTTGGCATCTCGGTTCTTCCTGTTCTGCTGGAAGATGGCCTGATGGGGCCGTTAGGTTTTGGGTCTTTTTTTCTTCCAGATAAATAAATATCAATTTCAGACTGAAAACAGAATCCGTAACAAAAGGTTCAATGGAATGAATAACAACTTGATCAATCTATGCGGATTTTTAAGAATAAAAAGAGTCGTCAATCAAATCGAATCTCAGAAGCTGTATCTATAATAATGGAATTCTGTGAGTACATGTTACATCTTTTTGAGGCCTATTCTGCCTATTTCAGAGGAATAAACATGTGCATTTCTATGTAAAAACAACTTAAGGGGGCTTTACACAGTAGCGATATCGCTAGCAATTTCTAGCGATATCGAGCGTGTAAGTACCCGCCCCCGTCGCGCATGCGATTGTTTGTGATCGCTGCCGTAGCGAACATTATCGCTACGGCAGCGTCACACATACTTACCTGGTCGGCGTCGTCGATGTGACTGCCGAACAAATCCCCCTTCAAGGGGGAGGGATGTTCGGCATCACAGCGACGTCACCGCAACGTCACTAAGCGGCCGGCCAATCAAAGCGGAGGGGCGGAGATGAGCAGGACGTAACATCCCGCCCTTCCTTCCGCATTGGGGCCGGCGGCAGGTAAGGAGACGGTCCTCGCTCCTGCGGTGTCACACATAGCGATGTGTGCTGCCGCACGAGCGATGAACAACATGGATAAACAACCCTTACCGATTTTTGAGTTTGGGACGACCTCTCCATGGTGAACGATTTTCACCATTTTTGAGGTCGCTTAAGGTCGCTGGTCAGTGTCTCACGCTGCGATATCGTTAATGACGCCGGATGTGCGTCACTAACAACGTGACCCCGACGATAAAACATTAACGATATCGTAGCGTGTAAAGCAACCTTTACTGTACATATGTTTTGAGAATCTTTAAGCCCTTCACCCCTCCCCTCCGGCGATTTTCCGTTTTTTTATTTTTGTTTTTTCCTCCCCTTCTTCCAAGATCATTCCTTTTATATAGCCTTGATTTTTTGTGGGATGAGTTGTACTTTTGAATGACACCATTCATTTTTCACACACAGTTGTGCTCAAAAGTTTACATACCCCGGCAGATTTTTCGCTTTCTTGGCCTTTTTTCAGAGAATATGAATGATCTTTTTTTCCACTCATGGTTAGTGGTTGGGTGAAGCCATTTATTGTCAAACTACTGTGTTTTCTCTTTTTAAATGATAAAGACAACCAAAAACATCCCAATGACCCTGATCAAAAGTTCACATAGCCCAGTTCTTAATACCGTGAATTGCCCGGTCTAACATCAATGACAGCTTTAAGCCTTTTGTGGTAGTTGTGGCTACGGGGCGGAGCCTTCTCCTGGGCCTCACTTCCGGAGCTTGGATGCTTTAAAAACTGACATCTCCAGTGAACCAGCGCCGGCTATAAGCTTAGCGCTGCTTTGCCTGTGATTGCTGGTCCTGTAAGTGTTATCCTCATCTGTCTGTTCCTGTGCCCCCGTGCCCTGTCTGTTTTCCGTCCCCTAGTCGTCCCCCCATTCCTCTGTCCCCTCTCCTACCTCCCCACTCAGTTGCTTCCTCTGGTACTGACCTCGGCCTGACCTTGACTCCGCTTCTGCTCTTTCCTCCGGTCCTCCTTCTGCCCGTACTGTGCTTGACCTGGCCCGCCTGACCATTCCTCGCACGCCCCGCATCTCTGCTCCCCAGCTGTGCTGTGATGCAGTGTAGGAGTACACACTGTGTATCTACCTGGTTCTTGTTGCTCTGTGTAAGTGTCCTCTGCTGCAGGGCTCCGGCTCCCCCTGGTGGCAGCTTGACAATGAGGCTCTTTATTTTCTCAGATGGTAAAGCTGCACATTCTTCTTGGTCTCCAGTTCCAGTTGCCCATTCTTCTTGGCAAAAAACCTCCAGTTCCTGTTTAACTCCTGGGTTTTCTTGCATGAGCTGCATGCTTAAGTTCTCCCCAGAGTGACTCAATGATATTGAGGTCAGGAGACTGAGATGGCCACTCCAGAACCTTCACTTTGTTTTGCTGCAGCTAATGACAGGTCGACTTGGCCTTGTGTTTTGGATCGTTGAAGGTCTGATATGAGTTAGGCTAAATGCTATTGGAGCAATAAAAGATTTATGAACTTGTGGTTGGAATGTAAAGCTAAGATAAGAATGTATCTTGTGCTGCTTCCTAACCCTCTTTGGGGCATGAGGATCAGATCTTTTGCTTTAAGATAATCATATATATGTTAAAACTAGCTGTACTACCCGGCTTCGCCCGGGTTAATAACTGCTGTTAACAAAATAGAATGTATTAACAAAAATGTATTCTGCACACAAACACCACAAAACAAATAGATATAAATGTAATTATTATGTCTGTCTCCCCCTCTGTATATATCTCTCTGTCTCTCTCTCTATCTCTTTGTCTGTCTGTCTATTTCCCTGTCTGTCTCTGACTCTCTCTGTCTCTTTCTCCGTCTGTCTCAATCTCTTTCCCTATCTGTCTATCTATCTCTTTCTCTTTCTATCTATCTCAGTCACTTTCCCTGTCTGTCAATTTCCCTGTCTGTCACTTTCCCTCTCTTTCCCTGTGTCTGTCTCTTTGTCTGTCTCTTTACCTGTCTTTGTCTGTCTCTTACCCTGTTTGTCTCTTTCGCTCTCTTTCCCTGTTTCTGTTTCCCTGTATATGTCTCTTTGTCTGTGTCTGTCTCTTTACCTGTCTGTGTCTGTCTCTTAATCTGTCTCTCTCTTTCCCTGTCTGTCTCTTTCCCTGTCAGTCTGTCTCTTTGTCTGTGTCTGTCTCTTTGTGTCTGTCTCTTACCCTGTCTGTGTCTGCCTCTTTCCCTGTCTGTGTCTGTCTCTTTCCCTGGCTGCATTGTGACATGCCAGCATTCCATTTAAGGGCGTGGCTGCGCATTCTTCTGAAGTTCTGGCAGAAAGAAGAGAAAAGCTACTGCATATAAACAGATGCACACCAATAATAAATAAAATGGACAAGAAGCCTTTATTGGGTACAAAATGTAAAAAACATTAAAACCAAGGTGCAACATAAAAGACAAACAGGAGGTGAGGTAAGCCCGCCCTGGGCCAAGTACAATGAATAAGAATAACAATATCGCGCACCTGAACGCCAATATACAATGCTGAAAAACAGTCAATACACAGATGCGACAACAGGTAATGCAAAGATCGTATATAGCAATTCAAAATATCAAAAGATATGATGCGTGAGAATAACCTGTATCAGAATGATAAGTACAGCAAAGTACAGGGTACACCAACCCAATGTGGAATAATGAATGGAACACTCATAAATACATAGGTATCAAACATGGACCTAAAGCACAAGACATGAAGTAGGTATCTAGTGATAAGTATGCTAAGCCCGCTATTGAAGTACAAAACAATATGTAGAGAATTTACAGACAATATAGCGGCGGGCTAGCAACGCACAGAACTGGCACACTAGGATGCAGAGGTCACTAGAGTATATAGACAAATGCCAAAAAATAACTTGGGAAAAATTGCATGAGATCAAGAGCAGATAATGTGCATACTGGACCTACTCAGCAAGTGCAGGTAGTGCAGACAAAAGCATAAGGTAGCTGGCATTGGATTCCTAAAAATAGGACATGTGCACCACTGCTGGACCTCAATGTGACTGGAGATGTATGAATCCAGGTGGCCACAAGCACAAACCGTGCAGATGGTAGGGTCAAGGAGAAAAAATCAGAGGCCAGCAATGGGAAATATTGGACGCAGGCAAGGTGCAGCAAGATGCCCAGGGCGGCTGGGCCAACGCGTATCGCCGCGAGAGCGGCTTCCTCAGGGAAAGTGCAAGAGTACCTGCAAGGCAATGCTTATTTATAACGAGCGTGATAATGAAAAAAGTACACAGACCTGTGAGGATGTGGGGCGGAGCGTGTGTGACTGACCGGCGTCACATGACGCATGCGCAATGCGCAGTTACGGAGCGATGTAGCGGTCAAAAAGAGGGGATAGGCGATGAGATGCCAGAGAGCGGAATGAGCGTCAGAGATGAGGTAAAACGTATTGGCGCAAGCGCAACAGTGCACTGTAAAATAATGCAATGAAAAAGAAGCGCTGGGAGCAAAAAAAAAAAAAAAAAAAAAAAAAAAAACAAAAACAAAAAACAAACAAAAACAAACATAAATGATGGTACTGGTAAATAGTGTGCAGCATGGGTTCCTGAACAGGGAATATGAGCAAAGGAACAAACCTGTCCATGGTAAACATAATAGACCATGTAAACAAATAATAAAGAAATTATTAGATCAAAGACTGTAAAAGCCACAAATTCATAAGGGATGTGATTTCAGCATTGTATAGTGGTCGCAGGTCCCATATAAGATGGTCAGGGACATCTCAGAGAAGGGTGTGTAAACACAAACTCTTGCCATAAAGAAAAAACATACAATACATATGAGAAAATGTGAACACTTTTTGATAATTAAAGCTCGGTAAGTAGAAAACAGGAACAATCTTAGGTCAAATCGCAGCCCGTTTGAAAGGTGGCTATGAGCCGCTCCATCAACTGAGGTTATCTTTTATCAGAGGTCCACGATCTGTATCAAGAGCCATGATGATGTGATGTAATATAGAATCCATGCAAGAGCTAGAAGAAAAATAATATAAATTACTATTAACGAAGAAAAAGAATAAGAGTGCCGCATGGAAAGAAGAGGAGAAGAGGATTGGGTGAGGAATCAACCCAAAAAACCTGTAAAAAGTAATTCTTCATTCAGCCCCATGGGTGCAACAGAATGTAAATTGTAGATCCAACGGGACTCTTGTTGGAGTAGCCACCTAGTACAGGAACCCCCCCTTGCGTTACCAATGTGTTTCTGCAGGCCAATAATCATAGAGCCCCGTGGGTTACCATGGTGGTTAGACAAGTAGTGCGAGGCCACAGAAGTAAGGGTTTTACCTTTAAGAACATCTGAAGCCGCCAAGTTGATGGTTGAGAAGTGCTTCTGGATGCGCTTCCGGAGTTCCTGCGTAGTTTGACCCACATAGATTTTATTACAGGGGCAAATGATACAGTAAATTACATTTCTGGTTTTACAGTTGATGTAGGCACTAAGGCGATGGTTAGTGGAGTCTAATGGATTACAGAACGTATTACGTGTTGCATGCATGTATTCACATACATTGCAATCACCGCAAGGAAAAGAACCCCTTAAGATGATACCACGCTGTAAACGGGTTGGGGGTCGAGTGAAGTGGCTGTGAGTCAAAAGATCTCTCAAATTGGGGGCTCGACGGGCAGTTAGAAGAGGATGGGCGGAGACCACCATGGAAGTTTGTGAGTCAGTAGTGAGGATAGGCCAGTGTTTCTGTAGGATTCCTCTTACCTTCTGCCAACTGTTGTTATAGGTGGTGATGAATCTGGCGTGTTTCTCCTGGATCTTAGATCTGGCCTGAATCAAGGATGCTTGGGTCTCTCTTTTAGCCCTCTGGTGTGCCCGTGCAATGATCTTGCGTGGATACCCACGATCCAAAAACCTGTGGGTGAGACCGCTGGCTTGTTGGTCCTGTTCGTCTTTTATGTTGCACCTTGGTTTTAATGTTTTTTACATTTTGTACCCAATAAAGGCTTCTTGTCCATTTTATTTATTATTGGTGTGCATCTGTTTATATGCAGTAGCTTTTCTCTTCTTTCTGCCATACATGTCCATACTGCATTAAGATAGCACCCCTTTGATTCCACTCCTTACCTATTTTTGATAGAAGTGGTGCGCTCCCACCTCCCTGGTTTGTTCACACTGCAATTTGCGCCTCCCCCCCACTCTGGGTGTGGTAGGCATTTTCCTAGGAGCTGCACACTGTGCTATTGCACACAGGACTTCGTCCCAACCGATATATTGTTGGTTGAGTATATATTGATCATTTATACCCATTTTTGGTACACATTTTCCTGTTAGGTTTTTTCCCCCCCTACCCCTTCCCCCCCCCCCCCCCCCCCCCCCCTCCTTTCTGGCTCCATTCCAACCACCAGCGTGGTACTCTAACCATTGATATGGATTGGGACTCTAGGGAGGCCTCTTGGTTGGCCCGCTCCAATAATGTCTTTTCCCATGGAATCATCCCAGCTGTCTCAGACGACTTTTCTTTATTGACTTCTGACCTCACATCAGCCCACAAAACTGGCATACGATTATGGTGGAATATCCGCAGCCTTGAGGAGTACCTCAGGGCTGGCATTGTTCCTCGGGGCCTCCGAGTCAATATTTTCCCTGCCTGGGAACCTTCTCTGGCTTTCAAAGATACTTGGGAGCAGGGACTGTTAAAATGCTCTAATATTCTCATCAATATGCTTCTGGAGCATGACAGAATCCTGCTCGCCACTACAAAAACCAATATCAAAGATCTTGAAATGAAATTAACCAGATTAGAGGACCAGACACAGGTGAGCGGCTTTTTAATAAAACTTAAGGAACAGATGGACAAATACGAAAAAGACATTATTGATAAAAAATGCGGCAAGTATCAGAGGGATAAGACGGACTTTGATAGCAGAACAGCTTTCAAATGGCGCCATAGAGGTAACCAGAGAGGAGCTAGATCCAACAGGACCCACAATTCCAGCTTGGCCGGTCCCACTATTACACCTGGGAATAGTTCCAGCGATTTTTTGTCCACAAGCAGCGACCCGGACGTAGGGTCAGACGAGGTGGTCATAAGAACAAATCCGGCCAGAAAGGCCAAGCATGGAAATCACAGACCCCCGTTCAGGGGCATCAAACATCGATTCTGAGTGGAGATGAGGCTGCCACAGTTGCATCGGAAACTGTTCAGGTAAGCGACCCCTTGCGGATCATTAATCTTTCTGACTACCAACTTTCACCCCAAGAAACGTCTGTACTGGAGAGGGGTCTGACCTTTGCTCCGACTCGCCAGGTGGATAATTTTTCTTTGATTAAGGATTTATATCTTTTTTGCCGCAACATTACCTTCCAGGTGATCCATAATAGACCTCAGATCCTGGATGAACTGTCAACGGATGATCACCAAACATTCCAGGACTTATTGGACCTCTTGGAAGAGAATACGGGGGCTCAAGGTAGGAGACGATTCCCATATTGCAATAAGTCCACCGCCACACCTTCTTTCTCTTTGGTACCGGCCATCAAAATCTTTTTTGAGTTAGTGAAGTCCGATATTGCCAAATTGTCTCCCAAACACATTGAGGCCTCCAATGTCACCACTGCAGAGAGTCAGGCCATTTACAATCTGAAAAATAACAACAATTTTCTGATTAAGGAGGCCGACAAAGGAGGCAATATTGTCCTGTGGCCTACGTCCATGTACCTGGACGAGGCTTCAAGACAACTCAACAACTCCTCCTTTTACGTGAAATTACCATCGGATCCCACCACGGTTTTTGCATCCAAATTATACCATCTTTTACATTCTGCTTGTCGCTTAGGTGTCATCTCCCAAAAGGAAAAAGAGTACATGTGGGTCACTGACCCTGTTGTACCCACGTTCTACCTTTTACCTAAGGTGCACAAGTCCATTGAGAAACCTCCAGGCCGCCCCATTGTTGCCAGCATCGGCAGCTTGTGCGAGAAGGCTGGCACGTATGTCGATTTTTATCTTCAACCGCTGGTTTCTAATTTGCCATCGTTCATACGAGATACATCTCATTGTGTGCGAGTCTGTAACAAGGCAGTCTTGAAACCCCATGCCCTCTTGGTTACTTGTGATGTCGAGTCACTCTACACGAACATCCGGCACCATGAGGGCATGAGGGCTGTTTCATTCTTCTTGGATCAACAATGTGGTTCGGACCGTATGCATGATTCTTTCCTGGTTGACTTACTGGATTTCATCCTTAAACACAATTATTTTTTGTTTGACCGTACCTTTTATAAGCAAATCTCTGGAGTGGCCATGGGCGCACGTTGTGCGCCTTCATTCGCTAATTTGTTTTTAGGGTGGTGGGAGGCTACCGTAGTTTTTCAATCCCGAGCATTTCAGGAGCGGATATCCCATTGGTACCGCTACATTGACGACATTGTCTTTGTGTGGGAGGGTTCAGAGGAGGAATGTGTGTCGTTTATCACGGACTTGAACAACAATAACTTGAATATTTTCCTCTCCCACACGATTTCGTCTGTAGCGGTCACCTTCCTGGATTTGATCATCTCCATCAAGGATCGAAGTCTGTCCACTTGCCTGTATAGAAAGACGACGGCAACCAATAGTCTCCTCCATTTCTCAAGTTTCCATCCTCCTCATGTCAAAACAGGTATTCCCACTGGACAATTCCTACGTGTGAGACGCAACTGCAGTGAGTTGGAGGATTGACCAACAAGCCAGCGGTCTCACCCACAGGTTTTTGGATCGTGGGTATCCACGCAAGATCATTGCACGGGCACACCAGAGGGCTAAAAGAGAGACCCAAGCATCCTTGATTCAGGCCAGATCTAAGATCCAGGAGAAACACGCCAGATTCATCACCACCTATAACAACAGTTGGCAGAAGGTAAGAGGAATCCTACAGAAACACTGGCCTATCCTCACTACTGACTCATAAACTTCCATGGTGGTCTCCGCCCATCCTCTTCTAACTGCCCGTCGAGCCCCCAATTTGAGAGATCTTTTGACTCACAGCCACTTCACTCGACCCCCAACCCGTTTACAGCGTGGTATCATCTTAAGGGGTTCTTTTCCTTGCGGTGATTGCAATGTATGTGAATACATGCATGCAACACGTAATACGTTCTGTAATCCATTAGACTCCACTAACCATCGCCTTAGTGCCTACATCAACTGTAAAACCAGAAATGTAATTTACTGTATCATTTGCCCCTGTAATAAAATCTATGTGGGTCAAACTACGCAGGAACTCCGGAAGCGCATCCAGAAGCACTTCTCAACCATCAACTTGGCGGCTTCAGATGTTCTTAAAGGTAAAACCCTTACTTCTGTGGCCTCGCACTACTTGTCTAACCACCATGGTAACCCACGGGGCTCTATGATTATTGGCCTGCAGAAACACATTGGTAACGCAAGGGGGGGTTCCTGTACTAGGTGGCTACTCCAACAAGAGTCCCGTTGGATCTACAATTTACATTCTGTTGCACCCATGGGGCTGAATGAAGAATTACTTTTTACAGGTTTTTTGGGTTGATTCCTCACCCAATCCTCTTCTCCTCTTCTTTCCATGCGGCACTCTTATTCTTTTTCTTCGTTAATAGTAATTTATATTATTTTTCTTCTAGCTCTTGCATGGATTCTATATTACATCACATCATCATGGCTCTTGATACAGATCGTGGACCTCTGATAAAAGATAACCTCAGTTGATGGAGCGGCTCATAGCCACCTTTCAAACGGGCTGCGATTTGACCTAAGATTGTTCCTGTTTTCTACTTACCGAGCTTTAATTATCAAAAAGTGTTCACATTTTCTCATATGTATTGTATGTTTTTTCTTTATGGCAAGAGTTTGTGTTTACACACCCTTCTCTGAGATGTCCCTGACCATCTTATATGGGACCTGCGACCACTATACAATGCTGAAATCACATCCCTTATGAATTTGTGGCTTTTACAGTCTTTGATCTAATAATTTCTTTATTATTTGTTTACATGGTCTATTATGTTTACCATGGACAGGTTTGTTCCTTTGCTCATATTCCCTGTTCAGGAACCCATGCTGCACACTATTTACCAGTACCATCATTTATGTTTGTTTTTGTTTGTTTTTTGTTTTTGTTTTTTTTTTTTTGCTCCCAGCGCTTCTTTTTCATTGCATTATTTTACAGTGCACTGTTGCGCTTGCGCCAATACGTTTTACCTCATCTCTGACGCTCATTCCGCTCTCTGGCATCTCATCGCCTATCCCCTCTTTTTGACCGCTACATCGCTCCGTAACTGCGCATTGCGCATGCGTCATGTGACGCCGGTCAGTCACACACGCTCCGCCCCACATCCTCACAGGTCTGTGTACTTTTTTCATTATCACGCTCGTTATAAATAAGCATTGCCTTGCAGGTACTCTTGCACTTTCCCTGAGGAAGCCGCTCTCGCGGCGATACGCGTTGGCCCAGCCGCCCTGGGCATCTTGCTGCACCTTGCCTGCGTCCAATATTTCCCATTGCTGGCCTCTGATTTTTTCTCCTTGACCCTACCATCTGCACGGTTTGTGCTTGTGGCCACCTGGATTCATACATCTCCAGTCACATTGAGGTCCAGCAGTGGTGCACATGTCCTATTTTTAGGAATCCAATGCCAGCTACCTGATGCTTTTGTCTGCACTACCTGCACTTGCTGAGTAGGTCCAGTATGCACATTATCTGCTCTTGATCTCATGCAATTTTTCCCAAGTTATTTTTTGGCATTTGTCTATATACTCTAGTGACCTCTGCATCCTAGTGTGCCAGTTCTGTGCGTTGCTAGCCCGCCGCTATATTGTCTGTAAATTCTCTACATATTGTTTTGTACTTCAATAGCGGGCTTAGCATACTTATCACTAGATACCTACTTCATGTCTTGTGCTTTAGGTCCATGTTTGATACCTATGTATTTATGAGTGTTCCATTCATTATTCCACATTGGGTTGGTGTACCCTGTACTTTGCTGTACTTATCATTCTGATACAGGTTATTCTCACGCATCATATCTTTTGATATTTTGAATTGCTATATACGATCTTTGCATTACCTGTTGTCGCATCTGTGTATTGACTGTTTTTCAGCATTGTATATTGGCGTTCAGGTGCGCGATATTGTTATTCTTATTCATTGTACTTGGCCCAGGGCGGGCTTACCTCACCTCCTGTTTGTCTTTTATGTTGCACCTTGGTTTTAATGTTTTTTACATTTTGTACCCAATAAAGGCTTCTTGTCCATTTTATTTATTATTGGTGTGCATCTGTTTATATGCAGTAGCTTTTCTCTTCTTTCTGCCATACATGTCCATACTGCATTAAGATAGCACCCCTTTGATTCCACTCCTTACCTATTTTTGATAGAAGTGGTGCGCTCCCACCTCCCTGGTTTGTTCTTCTGAAGTTCTGGCTGCACTGTGGCTCCCAGCTCCATTCGCTTTAATGGAGGCAGGTTTTTTGGTGAATAACTTTAAAGAGCGGGGTTAAAATTTCCCCTCAAAACATTGCCTATGACGCTCTCGGGGTCCAGAAGTGTGAGTGTGCAAAATTTTGTGGCTGTAGCTGCGACGGTGCAGATGCCAATCCCGGACATACACACATACATACATACACACACACACACACACACATTCAGCTTTATATATTAGATTTCCAAATAGGACTGTTTAGTGACGCTATTGTCGCGGGCGGGGAGGACGCCACTGCGCTGCGCTCGCCAACGCTCGGGTCCAGCGCTGCTGCGATGGCTGCTCTGTGGCTCGAGCGGTGGGCCGGATCCGGGGACTCGAGCGGCGCTCCTCGCCCGTGAGTGAAAGGGGTGGTTGGTTTGGGGGATTTAGTCCGTGACGCCACCCACGGTTCGTGGTGAAGATGGGCATTACCGCTGCTGGTGACGGGGATCCCGGGAGCGATGGTAGGGAGCAGCTGGGATGTTGTTTTCCCCTTCCGTGGGTAGGGGCCGGTGGTCCTGGGGCCCGATGATGTGACGGGGAGGCAGGGTTGGTGAGGTGCAGGGTTGCAGGAACAGCGCAGCGCGGTGCCGGATGGCACGGGTGTACTCACTCAGCAGGAAAGGTACAAAGTCCTCGGTGAACCAAACGGCTGGGTGGACGGGTCCCGCAGCTGGCTGCAGTGTCTCTCCCCGGACAAGGTGATGGCGGCTGTCTTTCCCTGCACCTTGATCTTCTCCTTTGACTACTGTGGATTCCCAACGGTAGCCCGCTCCCCGGTGTATGGGTACCGGAGGAGCCCGTTTGCCCGCCTACGCTGGCCCTTGGGTCTCTAGCCTTAGGCGGTAGCTGTATACCCTCACGGTGTGGGCGGTTGCCTTCAATCGGGACTTTTGCTGTTGTGAAACCCCTGGGGTTCCAGTCACATTCGGATCTGACTATTGTCGGCGGCTCCAAGCCTGGTCGGGGTCCAATGGCCCTGCCTGTGTGTGCTGGCTTCACTTCGCTCCCCGGTCGGTACCGGCGGGCCGTCGCCTGTCCCCAGTCCTACGGTTCCGCGTTGCTCCACCACTCCTGCAGACGGCCACCACCGTCTGCCAACCTTGCTGTCAGTGCCTGGGCCACAAACCCAGACACCCAAGTGCTCACTGCTCTCACTTCCACCTCCTCAACTGTTCTCCCACTTTTCCCGCCTCCAGGCCTGTGAACTCCTCGGTGGGTGGAGCCAACCACTTGACTCCGCCCCACCTGGTGTGGACATCAGACTCTGGAGGGAGGCAACAAGGGTTTTTGTTTGGCTGTTGTCCCTGTCTAGTTGGGGGTGGGGTGTGTTAGTGTGTTATCTGGGACGACCTGGCTAGGCCAGGGCACCACACTATCTAGGCCATGGATGGTGGTCATGTTATTGAGGCACGGCGAGTGGAAGAGCACAATGAACAGTGATGGAAAGACTTGATTATATCCTGAAGAGTATAATTCGCGTTACAGATCAAAATTTTCCTTTGATAAGATTTGTAATCTCCGCAGATGTATTGTTGCATTATTATTTTTTTGCCGTCAACTTCTATTCGCACTTTTTCAGTCATGGACATTCACAAGTAGGGCTTGCCTTACGTAATGTTTCCCGGCACATCTTGCCCTTCTTCCAAAAATCAGACACTTCAAAAGCTCTTAAGCCAAAAATGTTTATCTCGATGTAGATCGCGACTCGGCATTAGATGCCGCTCTGACCAAAATCATTACCAAGCGTCCTGGATCCAGCTGTCTACGTGGGCCGGCACTCTACACGAAAAACCTATCAAATTGGGAATTAGATTGGTATTTTGTTATGTACTTTCGCTAAGTGACTGATAGCAGATGGGGCACAGCATGTACAGTACCCGAGGAGGAGAGCGTGACCACGAATCAGACTATACTCCATGTAACTACAACAAGAGGATCAGACGGAGTCAGCAGTTCTCCTGCAAATAAACCTGTCCTTAGATGACGCTCAACGGATCCCCCAGGTTATCGCTTCCAGCATTACATAAAGTATAAAAACATCCCCTTTATTCTGTAGGACCCTCGTACAAGTATCTGAGGTGGTTGCCGTTTTTCACATGTATCACATATTGTACATGACTAAAAAAAATTAAAGGACATGTCCATCTTTGAATGCAATAGACCAGTGGTGAGCAATTAATTTTCTCGCAGGGCCACCATGAGACAGACCATGATTGGTGTGGAGGCCAAACTAATAGGCTAAAGTAAATTCTGCTCAATATTAATATTAACATAATTATAATTAGAATTTTATATTAATAATAATTCTATCACTTAATATTGAACAGAATTAAGTATAATGACACTCCCCTATATACAGGATGAGCCCTCACACAGCCCCCTACATAGATTTTGAGCCCACATTGACACCTATACAGTATGAGCCCCCACATAACCCCTATATATAGTATGAGCCCCCACATAACCCCTATATACAGTGAGCCCCCATAGAGCCTAAATACAGTTTGAGCCTCAAAAAATATCCCTATATGTAGTATGAGACCGTATATATCCACTTATGTACCATATGAACCCGCACATTATCCCAATATACAGTGTGATTCCCACATAGCCTCTCTCTCTCTCTCTCTCTCTCTCTGTATATATATATATATATGTATATATATATATATATATATATATATATATATATGAGTATATATTAGTGTGAGCACGCACATAGCCCCTTAAAGCCAGTATGAGTCCTCAAATAGCCCCCTTATACAGAGTATGAGCCCCCACATAGCTGCCTACTGTATATACAGTATGAGCCCCCACATAGACCCGTATATACAGCATGATCCCCAAATAGTTTCCCTATATTCAGTATGAGCCCTCACATAGCTGCCTATAGACAGTATGAGCCCCCACATAACCCCTATATATAGTATGAGCCCCCACATAGCCCCCTATATACAGTATGAGCCCCCACATAGTTCTCTATATTCAGTATAAGCCCTCACATAGCCTCCCTATAACAGTATGAGACACTAAATATCCTCTATATACAGTATGGGCACCCACATAGCTCCATATATACAGTATGAGCCCAAACATAATCACCTATATACAGCACGAGCCCCCACATAGATCTCTATATTCAGTATGAGCCCTCACATAACCTCCCTATATACTGTACAGTATGAGACACTACATATCCCCTATATACAGTATGGGCACCCACATAGCTCCATATATACAGTATGAGCCCACACATAATCACCTATATACAGCATGAGCCCCCACATAGATCTCTATATTCAGTATGAACCCTCACATAGCCCCCTAAATACAAGCACTAATCCCATACACATATATAAATAAACAACACATGGTGTTTTTCTTTTATTGCACCCCTGGAGTGTTCTTTTAAATTTAAATCCCCCACTTCCATCTTATACTCCCAGTCCGGTGTCTTCATCTGTTTCCAGTATTGCTGCTGTCAGTCTCTGGTGATTTCTGACATGCTGGCAGCTCCACTGTGTCATGGAGCGTGTCGGATGTCACAAATCAATGTAAATCTATGCGAGCCTTGTTCTGGCTCTCATAGACTTGTATTGAGCTCTTGGTTCAGACACAAGATGGCACTGCATGGTGAAAGAGGATGGCTTTTTTGTCTTTTAGTTCAAATAAAGGATTTTTCAGTGTTTATTTCTTTTTACTTACAGATTAGTATTGGGGGGTCTCATAGACACCACCCATTACTAATTTAGGGCTTAGTGGCAGCTGTGGACTGTTACTAACCCACTGCACCAGAGCAATCGGGAAGAGGCGAGTAAAACGCTGGGCTTGTCTCATCTATTGGATATGACAATCCCGGGCAGCTGCAGGCTGCTTTTTTTAGGCTTCTGGGGCCCAATAAGCATGGGTCTCCCCAGCCTGAAAATACCAGCCCCCAGCTGTTGGGCTTTATCATGGCTTGGAATCAAAATTGGGGGTACGGCACGCTGTTTTTTTAAGATATTTATTTAAATAATTTTTTAAAAAGCGGCATGCGGTTGCTCTTATTTGTTACACAGCCAAGATGAGCACATGGCTGGGGCCTGCAGCCTGTAGCCGTATGCTTTATCTGTGCTGGGTATCATAATATGGGGAGACCCTATGCCAATTGTTTTTTATTTATTTTTACACCACAATAGTGACCCTCAGACAGCGCCTGTGATTGGTTGCAGTCAGACACTGTTATACGAGCTGGACGCATTTGACTGCAACCAATCACATATGCCGATACTGTCAGTGGGGAAAGCAGTGCATATGGATGAGCAATAATGAGCGGGAGCAGTTACAGCCACATCGGAGCCTCGGTAAGTATAACACTCTTGCTTCATTCTTATTTTCTTTATTTTTCCTTTATTTTATTTTTTTATTTCCCGAGTGCCAGATCCGGATCAACACCCGGAACTCCCTGAGAATTCCGGGACCGGCACTCAGGTATGTTTGAAATTGCGCGGATCCAGACCTTTACAGTCCAGGCTGCCCATCACTACTGCTAACCAAACAACTCATTAGCAAATCCCTCTGCCCTTATTATTGTGCTTGTTTTGTTATAGTTTGAGGATGCACTCATTTTGGGGGTTTTTTGCCTTAGTTTTTTTTTTTTAGATCTTTTTATAGTAACAATCACCTAGTTAGTGAGTAATGTTAGACATGGAGGCGAGGACAGGGCCAGGTGCAGTATGAGGTCCATCCACATGTTTCGTTAAGGGAACATTTGTCTGCCTCAGCAATGTTTTCTCTTCACTTAGATGAATGATTGTCCATGAGCGTTCATTTACCAGCACAAAAAGGAGAAGAAAATGTCCCAAAATGTTTATTGAAAACTCCTAATTCTACCATAGCGTGTGGTCATTTTCCGTGATCGGGTCAGCGCCCGGGTGAACGCATTTCTACATGTAACTGGAGCATGACCACCTGGACGAGCCGTCAGCGCAGAACAAAGTGTGAATTTTGGGTTCAGGTCATGCCTAAAGTGTCTGTGATACAAATAATGTGATTCCAGCTCATTCTGTCATGAACTGAAGATAGGAGCAGTAAGGGGGGCAAAATTGTCATGATTGACCCTGGATACAGAGCTCAGTACAAATGTTAATCATATGCTAAAAAATGGAGTAACACAGCGTTGGATGGACACATGTCAGACTGTGGTAGGTTGTTGTAGCTCCGACGTTTCAGCAGAGACGCCGACTTGCTCACCGCCCCGACCGTATCGCGTCCTTCCCCGCACTCTCCCGGCCATCCACGTGTGCTGCTGCCTCCTTTCCCACCTGGGCCCTCTACATGCCGCAGAGGGTTCCCCGGAGTGCACCTAAGAGGTGCGCGTGCACACCGGCCCTCCTCTTAATGGGACTAGGGCTGAGAGGCACTGTGTATTTAAGGCTCCCTCCCATTAGGGGAGGTGCCTGCACAACACATTCAGTTAGTTAGTATACCAGTCTGCTAGCTAGTTGTCAGGTCCCGTTAACCCTGTGTCTGTCTCCAGTACCTGCCTTCCCATACCTGTGTGCCCCTGAAGTACCCACCATTCCTGTCCATATCTGGCTTTCCAGCCTGCCTCAGTCATCCCGCCTGTACCCAAGTCCATCACCTGTCCTGGGATCAGCTGACACAGTCTTGGTCACTACCCTGGGAGTGGTACCTGGTGTCCGCATCACGGTGGGCACTTAAGGGGGCTTTACACGCTACGATATCGCTAGCAATTGCGATATCGAGCGTGTAAGTACCCGCCCCCGTCGTGTGTGTGATATCGTGTGTTCGCTGCTGTAGCGAACATTATCGCTACAGCAGCGTCACACGCACTTACCTGGTCGGCGGCGGCGCTGTGACTGCCGAACAATCCCTCCCTCAAGGGGGAGGGACGTTCGGCATTACAGCAACGTCACCGCGACGTCACTAAGCGGCCGGCCAATCAAAGCGGAGGAGGAGCGGAGATGAGCAGGACGTAACATCCCGCCCACCTCCTTTCTTACGCATTGCGGCCGGCGGCAGGTAAGGAGACGTTGCTCGCTCCTGCGGTGTCACACACAGCGATGTGTGCTGCCGGAGGAGCGACGAACAACATCGATAATCAGCCATTACCGATTTTTGGTTTTGGGACGACCTCTCCATGGTGAACGATTTTCACCATTTTTGAGGTCGCTTAAGGTCGCTGGTCAGTGTCACACGCTGCGATATCGTTAATGACGCCGGATGTGCGTCACTAACAACGTGACCCCGACGATAAAACATTAACGATATCGTAGCGTGTAAAGCCCCCTTTAGTTAAATCCCTCCTACTAAAGGGTAAGCCCAACTCCCCCCTGTGGTCCAGTGGGCCCACTAACCCCACTCGCTGCCCTTACACCGACCGTGAGCATTACAGTCATAAATACATCTAGGAGAGGTGGAACTAACAGATCATAAAGAGAGGATGAAAAGCTTTCCCCATATTCCAACTGTTCCCATGGGAGTGCAGCCAAGTAAATTCCCACCTTTGAGTAGTTTATAAAAATTCTAAACATTGATTATAATTCCGTTTTCTAAAACAGAGTTCCAAATCTGTAAAAACGTAAATTTAAAACACTTTATCTTCCTGCTGGTACCCATAGAGGGAGCTTACTGCATTTTAATGTATAATTTAAAGGGCATCTGTCAGTTAAATCAACCCTTCTAAACCATCTATATGGGCATGTAGGTTATAGAAATTTGAATCAAATGATGCCTTGATATCTGTAATCCGATGAATGACTCCTGAGAAAGCCACAGTTTTCTTAATATGCAAATGAGCTGAAAAGATCTCTGTTCCAGGAAGGATCTTCAGTAGAGTCCACCTCCAGTGTTAGCAACTACCTGGCTGTTAGTTCATACTCCCATTGCAAAAAATAAAATTGTACCAGACAAGCCCTTTAATATATTAGTATGCAGTGAGCTCACGAGCTCCATCTAGTGGTGCCTGCCGGTAATCAGAATATTATGTTTAAATCTATTCCTATGCAGAGAATTTGGAACTCTGTAGGTGAAAAACAGGGCTCTAATCACTAGAAAAATATATAAGGAAATTAACTGGGATAGAATTTTGACCTAAGAACATCTTGATTATAAGATATCCTTTAACCCTTTGCCCAAAAGTGTGTCACAACCTGATGTGATCATGGAGGGATCTGGGATCAGAAGGTCACAGCGTATCATTGACTGCAGATCCTTTTTAGTACCCGCTCATTGTTTACCCTGAGTTGGTGCTTATTTCATTTAATCCATTACTGAAAGGGTTAAGGTTCATTTCTATCCTGCAGTGATCTAACAGGTAGTTGTAATCTTAGCTTCAGCCACTCCTTTCCGCTATAAATATCCACTCATCACTCCTCCCTATGCCGGCTATAGCTCATACCTATGCTGTCCATGTGGAAGGAGTTTGTCTCTGCTGGGCTGTGGTGTTGTTACAGTTGCAGCTGCGAAGCTCCTGCTAAAGAAACCTTGGAGTTCTGATTGTTATGTCTTTCCCCACCAGTTTGTTTTTCCTACCTTATGTTGTCTTATTGTAGTGCCGAGACTAGCATCTCACTGACCCTCACTAGCCAGGGTGATTTTAGGGTCAGCGAGGGCCTAGGCATGTGCTTGACGACGGGAGGAAGGAACCATATAGGAACAGTAGGAAATGCAGGGACCAGCCTCAGGTGAGTGTTAGGAGGCGACCCTGGTCCCTCTCCCTAGCGCCAAGGCCCACCATTGTATCGTGTTCCTGTGGTACCCTGTGTGTTGCGGTGATCACCGGTAGTCCCCTCTACACCTTGCAGGACCTGGGTGCTCAGTGCGTGACAGTGGGGGCCCAGGAAGTTTAGCTCTCCATGAGCTTAAGATGCCGGCTATATCACATAGCCAGCATCTCTCTATAACAGCAATGGCCACAGCAACCTCCAAGTGCTGCTGTTAACCATTTATATGCTGCTATCAATTTCTGACAGCAACTTCTAAATGGAGTAGTTGCTGATGCATGTGGTGCAATCCTGGAGCACCAATAGGCCAACTCAACAACTGGGGGCTGACGACCACTGTCACTGCCATATTGATGCTCCCGTGAAGATCAGCCATAAGAGACTGTGTCCTTTCCTATATATGGAAATACTACATAATTGTGGTGTATAAAACAAGTGATTGAAGGACTACAGGTTCAGGTCTCCTGGAGGGACTTCAAAATACAGTAAAAATTAAAAAAAAAAAAAAATTTGAATTGCACCCTTTTCCTATATTAAAAGTAAGGAAATAAAAAAACTTTTAAAAAATTCAATATCAAAATAAGTAATCCACATGATAGTGTCACACAGGTTTTTACTACCTTCGCTGACTGTCATGGCGGCATCAGGATCTGTTCAGACTACAGATTCTGACACTCCCCCTGGTAACTTCTCTGAGGTCGGTAATCAGTGCAGGTTGACTGGAGTGTCAACCAACAGATTGTTAATTCATAGGCAGGCTAGCAAGAGTTAAGGGGGTGTTACACGCAGCGATATCGCTAGCGAGCATACCCGCCCCCGTCGGTTGTGCGTCACGGGCAAATCACTGCCCGTGGCGCACAATATCGTTAGGCACCGTCACACTACTTACCTGCCTAGCGATGTCGCTGTTGCCGGCGAACCGCCTCCTTTCTAAGGGGCGGTTCGTGCAGTGTCACAGTGGTGTCACTAAGCGGCCACCCAATAGAAGCGGAGGGGCAGAGATGAGTGGCTGTAACAGCCCGCCCACTTCCTTCCTTCCGCATTGTCGGCGGCCGCAGGTAAGCTGTAGGTCGTCGTTCCAGAGGTGTCACATGTAGCGATGTGTTCTGCTTCGGGAACGACGAACAACCTACGTCCTCTACAATCAACGATTTTATGAAAATGAACGACGTGTCAACGATGGACGATTTGGTGAGTATTTTCCATCAATAACGGTCGTTCATGCGTGTCACACGCAACGACGTCGCTAACGATGCCGGATGTGTGTCACGGAATCCGTGACTCCGGCGATATATTGTTAGATACGTCGTTGCGTGTGGCGGGGCCTTTCATCTCTGCTGGTCTGCTTGTGAGTCTTCTTTGATTACATGTTATGGGGAAGCCAATCACATCTGCCTCCCTCCTGTATATGCTGGCTGGATACTTCCATCAGTGCCAGCTATAGTTTATCTTAGCTGGTCTGGTGAAGTGTTGTTATCCAGACTAAGGGGTACTTTGCACACTACGACATCGCAAGCTGATTGTAGCGGTGCCGAGCGCGATAGTCCCCGCCCCCGTCGCACATGCGATATCTTGTGATAGCTGCCGTAGCGAACATTATCGCTACGGCAGCTTCACACGCACTTACCTGCCCTGCGACGTCGCTCTGGCCGGCGAACCACCTCCTTCCTAAGGGGGCGGGTCGTGCGGCGTCACAGAGACATCACACGGCAGGCGGCCAATAGAAGCAGAGGGGCGGAGATGAGCGGGACGTAAACATCCCGCCCACCTCCTTCCTTCCTCATTGGAGCCGGAACGCAGGTAAGGAGATGTTCCTCGCTCCTGCGGTTTCATACAGGAACGAGGAACAACATCATACCTGTCGCTGCAGCGACATTATGGAAATACCCGACACTACACCGATCATACAATTTCGACACTTTTGCGCTCGGTAATCGTAGTAAAAATGATTCACATACTCCGATGTTGACAACGACGCCGGATGTGCGACACTTTCGATTTGACCCCACCGACATCGCAGCTGCGATATCGTAGTGTGCAAAGTACCCCTAACTGGTGGTTGTTGTTCTTGCTGTGGAGTTAACGCTTGTTGTCTTTTTGTCTTTACCATCCTGCTCTTGCTTTTCTCCTGAGTTTCTCATTGTTGGTTCCTGTGTGTGCATGCTGTGTATCAGAGTTTTGGCTTTCTCCTGTCTGTCTTTATATGTGTTTCCATCTCTCCTGCCCCTTCCTTCCCTGGTGGGAGGGGGAAATAGTATCAGTTTTGGTCAGAAGCATAGCCAGGCATGGGACTCAGGCATCTCCACCATTAGGGGTAAATCTGAGGTTAGGGATAGTCTAAGGATCCCTAGCATGAGGGACAGCATAGGAGCCCCAGTCCCTCATTTTCCTACAGTCACATAATGACAGACAACGTAAATAGAAAAATAAAAAACTGAAACGTCAAAACTGTTAGATATTACACCTCCCTAAAAAAATCCAATAAAACATGATGGAAATGTTGAATGTAATCTATCAATTAGACACAATCTAAATTTTACAATTTTTTATAAAGTTTTGAATTTTTCAGCATTTTAACAATACTGTAAATGCCGTATAAATTTAACAAAAAATCCATAGTGGAATTGTATTTTTTCCACCAATAAATTCAGTTTGGAATTTTTGCCTGCTTTTTGTGTACTCCGCATGGGAAATCAAATGGTGATGTTTAAAACTACAACTCAGCCCATAAAAAAAATGTGATACAGCTATGTTGATGGAAATAAATAAAAATGTATTCCTTTGGAAGAATTAAAAGAAAAAGTAAGAAAAAAATTGAAAACTGGCTGTGACACGATGTCATTCGATGTTCGCCTATGCACGCGCTTGGTGGCACGGCGGCGTCGGACTCTGTTCACACTACAGAGTCTGACAAGCAACATAAAGGCCCCGTTACACGCAACGACATTGCTAACGTTATGTCGTCGGAGTCACAGAATTCGTGACGCTCATCCGGCCTCGTTAGCGACGTCGTTGCGTGTGACACCTACGAGCGACCGCTAACGATCAGAAATACTTACCAAATCGTTGATCGTTGACACGTCATTCATTTTCAAAATATCGTTGCTCGTTCTGGACGCAGGTTGTTCGTCGTTCCTGAGGCAGCACACATCGCTACGTGTGACACCCCGGGAATGACGAACAACAGTGTTCCTGCGTCCTCCGGCAACGAGGTGGGAGTGACGTTAATACGGCTGCTCTCCGCCCCCTCGGCCTCTATTGGTGGCCCGCTGAGTGATGTTGCTGTGATGCCGAATGAACCGCCCCAGTAAAAAACAGGTTATTCGGCGGCCACAGCGACGTCGTTAGTATGTGTGACACGTACCGGCGATATTGTTCGCCACGGGCAGTGATTTGCCCGTGACGCACGAATGACGAGTGCGGCTGCTTTCGCTAGCGACATCGCTAGCGATATCACTGCGTGTAAAGCAGCCTTAAAGGGGGCTTTACACGTTGCGACATCGGTAACGATATATTGTCGGAGTCACGTCGTTAGTGATGCACATCCGGCGCCGTTACCGACATCGCAGCGTGTAAACCCTAGGAGCGATGATCACCGATCGCAAAAACGTCAAAAATCGCTGAACGGTGACACGTCACTCCTTTCCATAATATCGTTACTGCTGCAGGTACGATGTTGTTCGTCATTCCTGCGGCACCACACATCGCTGTGTGTGACACCGCAGAAACGACAAACATCTCCTACCTGTTCACTGGCAATGTGGAAGGAAGGAGGTGGACAGGATGTTATGTCCCGCTTATCTCCGTACCTCCGCTTCTATTGGCCGGCCGCTTAGTGACGTCGCGGTGACGTCGCTGTGACGCCTAACGCACCTCCCACTTGAAGGAGGGATAATTCGGCGGTCACAGCGACGTCGCAGACCAGGTATGTGCGTGTGACGCTGCCGTAGCGATAATGTTCGCTACGGCAGCGATCACCAGATATCGCATGTACGACGGGGGCGGGTACTATCGCGCTCGACATCGCTAGCAATTGCTAGCGATATCGCAGCATGTAAAGCCCGCTTAAAGGGCCCATTACATGCTACGATATATCTAACGATATGTCGTCGGGGTCACATCGATAATGACGCACATCCGGCATCGTTTGACATATCGTAGCGTGTGACAGCTACGAGCGACTGTGATCGAGCAAAAATACTCACCTTATCGTTGCTCGTTGACACGTCGCTCATTTTCAAAAAATTGATCAATTTCCTGGATGCAGGTTGTTCGTCGTTCCTGAGGCAGCACACATCGCTCCGTGTGACACCCCGGGAACGAGGAATACAGCTTACCTGCGTCCCGCCGGCAATGCGGAAGGAAGGAAGTGGGCGGGATGTTACGTCCCGCTCATCTCCGCCCCTCCGCTTCTATTGAGAGGCCGCTGTGTGACATCGCTGTGCCGCCGGACGTCCCTCCCCCTTCAGTAGGTGGATGTTCGCCGCCCACAGCGAGGTCGTTCGTGAGGTAAGTAAGTGTGACGGGGGTTATCAACTTTGTGCGACACGGGCAACAAATTGCCCGTGCCGCACAAACGATGGCGGCAGGTGCATGCGATCGCACGAGAAATTGTAACGTGTAAAGCGGCCTTAAAGCCCGCTTTACACGCTGCAATGTATCTTACAATGTGTCGGCGGGGTCACGTCGTAAGTGACACACATTCGACATCGTAAGGTACATTGCAGTGTGTGACAGGTACGTGCGATTGCGATTGAACGGTAAAACGTTCATCGCACGCACATCGTTCATTTCTCTAGAATTGAACGTCAAATTGTTCATCGTACCTGGGGTAGCACACATCGCAGTGTGTGACACCCCGGGAACGATGAACAGATCTTACCTGCGTCCTGCGGCTCCCGGCCAGCAATGCGGAAGGAAGGAGGTGGGCGGGATGTTTACGTCCCGCTCAGCTCCGCCCCTCTGCTTTTATTGGCCGGCTGTCACGTGACGTCGCTGTGACGCCGAACGTCCCTCCCACTACAGGAAGTGGACGTTCGCCGCCCACAGCGAGGTCATATGGACGGGTAAGTACGTGTGACGGGGGTTAATCGTTTGTGCGGCACATTCAACAAATTGAACGTGCTGCACATACGATGGGGGCGGTTACGATCGCATACGATATCGTATGCTGGATCGTAAGGTGTAAAGCAGGCGTAAAGCCCGCTACACACGCTTCAATATATCTCACAATCCGTCGTTGGGGTCAAGTTGTAAGTGACGCACATCCGGCATCGTTTGTGAGGTATCTGCGTGTGACAGCTACTTGCGATCAGGATTGAACGCAAAACCGTTGATCGCAAACACATCGTATCATTCTCTAGAATTGAGCGTTTTGTTGCACGAACCTAGTGAATTGTAACGTGTGACATCCCTCATACGATTTCGGTGTCTGATGCTATGTGCGCAGGTGTGCGCTCTGCACCGCAGCTTAAAAAAGGTCCGCTTCAGAGCGCAGCTGAAAAGCTGCATTCTGAAGCGCCTCACAATGTCTGTCATTCACTAATCTCTGTCAGTCGGTCACTATCTCTGTCCCTCACTCTCTGTCCATGTCAGTCTATCCCCCTCTCTCATATACTAACCGATCCCCGATCCCCGACGCTGCACGGCATTCACACTGCTCCGGCGGCTTTTACTGTTTTGAAAAAGCCGGCCGACCATTAAACAATTTCGTATTCCCTGCTTTCCCCGCCCACCGGCGCCTATGATTGGTTACAGTGAGACACGCCCCCACGCTGAGTGACAGCTGTCACACTGCACCCAATCACAGCAGCCGGTGGGCGTGTCTATACTGTGTATTGAAATAAATAATTAAATAATTAAAAAAAACGGCGTGCGGTTCCCCCCAATTTTAAAACCAGCCAGATAAAGCCATACGGCTGAAGGCTGGTATTCTCAGGATGGGGAGCTCCACGTTATGGGGAGCCCCCCAGGCTAACAATATCAGCCAACAGCCGCCCAGAATTGCCGCATACATTATATGCGACAGTTCTGGGACTGTACCCGGCTCTTCCCGATTTGCCCTGGTGCGTTGGCAAATCGGGGTAATAAGGAGTTATTGGCAGCCCATAGCTGCCAATAAGTCCTAGATTAATCATGTCAGGCGTCTATGAGACACCTTCCATGATTAATCTGTAAGTGACAGTAAAAAAACACACACACATGAAAAAATCCTTTATTAGAAATAAAAAACACAAACACATTCCCTCATTACCAATTTATTAACCCCCGACAAACCCCCCATGTCCGGCGTACTCCACAGTCCTCCAGCGTCGCGTCCAGCTCTGCTGCATGGAGGTGACAGGAGCAGCAGAAGACACCGCCGCTCCGGTCACCTCCACGCAGGTAATGAAGACAGCCGCGCGATCAGCTGAGCTGTCACTGAGGTTACCCGTGGCCACCGCTGGCTCCAGTGACAGCGGGTAACCTCAATGACAGCTCAGCTGATCGCGCGGCTGTCTTCATTACCTGCGTGGAGGTGACCGGAGCGGCGGTGTCTTCTGCTGCTCCTGTCACCTCCATGCAGCAGAGCTGGACGCGACGCTGGAGGACTGTGGAGTACGCCGGACATGGAGGGTTTGTCGGGGGTTAATAAATTGGTAATGAGGGAATGTGTTTGTGTTTTTTATTTCTAATAAAGGATTTTTTCATGTGTGTGTGTTTTTTTACTGTCACTTACAGATTAATCATGGAAGGTGTCTCATAGACGCCTGACATGATTAATCTAGGACTTATTGGCAGCTATGGGCTGCCAATAACTCCTTATTACCCCGATTTGCCAACGCACCAGGGCAAATCGGGAAGAGCCGGGTACAGTCCCAGAACTGTCGCATATAATGTATGCGGCAATTCTGGGCGGCTGTTGGCTGATATTGTTAGGCTGGGGGGCTCCCCATAACGTGGAGCTCCCCATCCTGAGAATACCAGCCTTCAGCCGTATGGCTTTATCTGGCTGGTTTTAAAATTGGGGGGGACCGCACGCCGTTTTTTTTAATTATTTAATTATTTATTTCAATACACAGTATAGACACGCCCACCGGCTGCTGTGATTGGGTGCAGTGTGACACCTGTCACTCAGCGTGGGGGGCGTGTCTCACTGTAACCAATCATAGGCGCCGGTGGGCGGGGAAAGCAGGGAATACGAGATTGTTTAATGGGCGGCCGGCTTTTTCAAAACAGTAAAAGCCGCCGGAGCAGTGTGAATGCCGTGCAGCGCCGGAGATCGGGGATTGGTGAGTATGAGAGAGGGCTGCTAACTTCAGTAACTTAGGAGATTAGCGGTCACCGGTGAGCCCTTCACTGGTGACCGCTAATCAGGGCGAGACACAGACAGAGCCGCAGCATGACAATGAAGTCGGGTGAAGTTCACCCGAGTTCATTCTGACAGTGCGGCTCTGTCTGTGTCTGCTGTCATCTGCCATTCAGCTCTGCTACATGGCTGTCTGTGTCTGCTGTCATCTGCCATTCAGCTCTGCTACATGGCTGTCTGTGTCTGCTGTTAGCGGCCATGTAGCAGAGCTGAATGGCAGATGACATAGTAAAAACGCATCCCTACACATTACACACGCTTGGCAAGTCAATAAAAAAAAAAAAAAAAAAGGTGCCCAATGCATACGTCACAGAACACATGATCTAAAGGATCGCACACAAAATTGACCAATTTAACATAGACTACTAACGCTCGTGTGACAGCAAATGAACGACCAACGTGAAATCTCATAGATCCCGTATGCAACTTGGGCGTGTCACATCGCAAATGCGATTGTACAACTAATTGCAACGTGTAAAGTGGGCTTAAGGCTTCAGAGTTGTTCAATCAGAGCCGAGCGTTGGCTGATTTAGGTTCACTGGTCTTCAGCCCTGCAGACTGCTGAGCAGGAAATAGGAGCTCAGGTTGCTAATTGCGTCGTGCAGCTGTCTTCTTCCTCTTTAAGGTACGGATTTCTTCCTGTAGGCGCCGATGATAGCTTCAGCATAGCTCCAGCGATCCCAGGCTTAGTGGTTATCCTGTTTATGGTGATCTGTAGTTGCAATTTTGTGTGGTGTGGAAGTTTCCCTGTCGTGCGTTTACTTCCTTCCCTTTTCTTTATTCCCCTGTACAAGTATAGTCTCTCCTTTGTGTTTGAGTACTGTGTGTACAAGTTTTTGTACTCACTCATTTGGGTCGTTTCTGTGGGGTTTTGTTACTGTGTTTTCGACCTGCCCCAAGGATGTGGGAGAGGAGGAGTAAGATCAAAGCTTGGACAGGCATGAGGGTCACGATGGGGACTCAGACCTGGCTACCATCAAGCCTACCTCTGAAATAAGAGACAGCGCAGGGTCTCAAGTCTGAGGGCCAGCCTAGGAGCCACTGTTATGTCATTACATACCACATGAAATGTATAGAGGGTTACATAAGTATTTTGACCTTGGGAAAAAAAAGAAAGGTTAGCTCCTGTTTAGTGAAAAGTATATATAGTCTTCAAATAGAATTTCTGTACCTATTCACTTGTTTCTAGTCTTCCTTACTCTTTTTTTTCTAAGAGTATGTTGTATAACGATCTTTTATTATATGTGATCCATCATCCATGTATTAATGTGTCAAGGAGAATATTCTAAGGAAGAAGATATATTTTATAGCAAAATCTTTTCTAAGGCCATTTTCTAGAGTCTCAGACCATACGTAGTTAATAAATATTGGTTACAAAGACTTTCTATTCTCTTTTCTGCCTTAATTTCCTTATGTTAATGTCCACCATTACCCTCCAAAATTGGTGGTTACATAAATTTTAAATTGACTGTTTACTCGGGGATATGAATAGTCTTTTACAAACCTTTGTCAAAGCCAACAATCGGCTCAATGTGAACAACGAGCTCAAAATTACCCGGGAACCGCCGCTATTACCATTTCTCACCTTTTACGGTATATACAAAAACAACCGAATGATTCTCGGGAAAAGCCGTACATCAAAGACAACAATGATTGGCTTCATTTTGGACAATTTTCCCAGATCACAAGAGGTGACTTGAAGTGTTATCTTCCTTTGTTGTCAATTGTTTTCCACCTTTTTTTTCCTTCGACAATGGAGCTGATGGTCTTTTCAGTTGGCTTGGTTATCATGCTGTGTGTTTTTAGCTATTGAGACTGATATGTGGGCATTGAAATTGTCTCTTCAGTTATAAAAAGTCTTCAAGGGGAAAGCCGGAATGTGAATGTTAGCTTCTTTTTTGCTCTACAGGATCTGATTTTATGGTACAAAAAAGGGTTGTCCAATTTTTTTTGCAATCACTTTATATCCTAATATTATTTTTTTGTAATGAATTAATATTAAATGGATTATTCAGGACATAGAAATTGAAGATTGATGCTTAGGATAGATTATCAATATCAGATCTGTGGAGGTACAGCACCAAGCACAACCAACGATCAGCTGTTTGTAACTCCCGCGATAATAAGAGCAGAGCGGTAGTGTCACACTAAATGCGGGGAGTGGCGAAAGGGAAGGGGACTCCTTGGTCTAGGGAAGGGGGAGATGGTCACCCCTGGGCCCTGACGAAACATACTGCTGGTATCTGAGGTCCCTCATCACCCTGCATAGACTCCGCACCTATGCGCCGAGCCGGATACCTGACCCTAGGTATCCCTAGTGCTGGGTCCTAAATAGGGAACGGGTGGGATGAGCTCTTCATCAACCCCGCTAAATGCTAAAGAAAGACACAAGGAGGACACACAGGGGAAAAAACATGAACTACTTATCCACAGATGACTTAGGCAGAAGTTCAGCAACGATACTACAGAAGAGTAGCAGCCACCTGCTTGCAACCATACCTTAAATGAACTGAATAATATCACCACCACCAGTCCAGGGAAGAAAGGAGTATTTAAGCACCAAGAGAATACATATGATCAGCAGCTGGGTGGACAGCGAGCTCCTACTGGGTCCAAAAGGGGAGAGATGGAAATCCAGCAGCAAAGTTACCTAGTACAATGAATACTGACAGCAGGAACAATAGAAAGTCAGGGAGCATTTTGCGTAGCCAAACGCTGTGACTTTTTATTGCCAGAAACCACATGACTATTGGTCACCGGTGACACACTCATGACAAAGTACTTGAGAATGGCAACTATATTGTGCTATTCTGGCATTAATTCAGGCCACTAGAAGAGCTGCAATAGCTCATCAATGAAGGAGCCCGATGTCAGACCTAATCCTATAGGTAGGCCATCAATATCTAAGTCCTGAAGAAACTCTTTATTCATAGTCTTAGCCATTCATCCTATGAGTCTTGAGGTACCTCATTCTCTTTTCTGGCAGCGGATTACAAAAAAGGGCAAATCTTTGTCTCTACAGGAAGTGGGGGCTGGTATTTGTCTTTCTACAGGAAGTGGGAGTGGGTCTTCTATCTGCAGGAAGTAGAGGTAGGTCATTCAAAAGCCAAGAGGTGGACAATCATCGAGGCAGAATATCGAAGTCAATATCTTGGATTATTACAAGGTCTATAAGAATATCGGAGTCAACATCTTGGCTCATTACAAGGTCTAGCAGTTCTGGGGCGACAAACACGGCAGTGGAGGCGGCTCGTATGCTTTGTAATAGTGAGATCACAGATGTCCATGCAAGTACCGTGAGATGCACGTTACATAAGGCTAGAATGGGGGACCAAAAAAAGGTGAAGAAGCCTCAACTTCAATATTGTACGGACAGTATAAGAATGGAAAAAATTATGAAAAGTGGACAGTAGAAGATTAGAAACTGGTGATTTGGAACAAAGATGAAAGTGAATAGATGGCTCTAATGGGTACTGTGACGCCCTGGGCAAGCCAGGGGTCACAGGTCATAACACCACCACACCCTACACCCCAGTTAGGAACACCTAGGCTAACCAAAAATCCTTGTTGCCTTCCTCCAGGGGCTTTCTTTCCGAGAAAGTCCCCGAGCCGGAGCCGATGACCCGCTCCGTGCCGAAGGCCCAACTGCGGAAAGCCCCTGTGCCCATCCCCCACACCTCGGCTGAGGTTGCGCCGGGTTGCCGATGCAAGGCAGCGTCCAAGGCCACGTCACCGCGGGACCTGTTGCCCAGAGTACCAGCAGTGGGCAATATCCAACAGGTCTTGCGGGGTCCGACCCGTGCGCCGGAGCTCGCAGCAGCGCCACACTGGGACAGGGAGCCGGTACCGTTGGGCCTGGAGATCGGTGAGAGGGAGAGGAAGAAAGCGGAGCTGGTGGCCCGTGCAATCCGGGAAAAAGAGAGTTTCCGTCAGGCAATGTTCCGTGTCCGGGGCCCGCTGTACGAAGGGCAGGTGAGGCGGTTTGATGTCCGCCAGGGCTATGGGTTTATATATGAACCGGGCCTGGAGGCCGAAGTGTTTATAGCCCGGCGGGATGTGAATGCCCACCTGCCTGAGGAGCATCCTGGCCGTAACCTGATGCCGGGCGACATCGTGCAGTACACCCGGCACTGTGGGGAGAGGGGGTGGTTCGCGCTGGACGCTAATCTAAGGGGCAGCCAGGAGTCCCATGTGAGCGCCGCGCCCCCTCCCTCCGATTAAGCTGACGACTTGGAGTAGGGCAGCGGAGCACCGTTGTCCGGTCCCCGTTGGGACCACCACTGAGTTTTGTTTGAAAAAGTTTGAAGATAATGATAAGCAAAAATGGAACCGAAGCTTCATCTGATTCAACCGTGATTTGGAGAACCGGCCGTTGCCGGCACCGTTGTCCCCATGGGGACCGTTTAAAAAGTTTGCATGGAGAACTTTCCATGGACAAGCCCGTGAACTTGCAGGGCAACCACAAACGTTAGTGGCTTGTAAATAAGTTGTTTTACCGTTTCCGCAGTTGCTGCCTCCGGAGAGGCAGGTTGGAGGGAGGGCCCGCAGTAGAGCAGGCTGGGGCCCAGCCACCACAGGAACCGGTGGCTACCCTCTGGAGGGGAAGGACAGATCCCGCTCGGGTAACTTGTGCTGGACTGGGGTCAAGGGGTGCTGCCTGGGTTTTAGGGGCAGTATCAGGGCCAGGTTACTTGGGTGGGAGAGAGCGGAAACCGTAACCGTAAACCGTTTGCAACGTTTAAGAACTGAACCTCCCGATGTGGGATGATGTCATAAATTGTAAATATGTTACCGTTTTACCTTTTTATATATTTCAGAAAATAAAACCGGTGTTGGACGGGCAGCCCACGGACGGTCTGCATTTTGCTAAGGGGGAATGTGACGCCCTGGGCAAGCCAGGGGTCACAGGTCATAACACCACCACACCCTACACCCCAGTTAGGAACACCTAGGCTAACCAAAAATCCTTGTTGCCTTCCTCCAGGGGCTGATGTTCACACCAGGGGGTGGGCCAGGCGGTTGGCTCCGCCCACCGAGGAGTACGCAGCCCTGGAGGCGGGAAGAACCAGGCAGTTTAGTTAAGGAAGTGAAGGTAGAAGGAAGTGAAGTGGTAGAGGAGCTTGAGTAAAGGAGTAAAAGTGAGAGTAGTAAAGCCTGAAGTTAGTCCGGGTGTGTGCCCCGGACAGTGACAGCAAGGTCAGCAGACGGCGGTGATAGTCTGCAGGGGGACTGCTCGGAGGTTGCTGGAAGGACCGCGGACGGGTGGTGACCCGGCGGTCTGGAGCAGTATACGAAGAACAGTCAGCACCAGGGCAGGGGCCTTTCGGATCCCGGCAAGGCTAGGAGTCGCCAGAATTTGACAAATCCGTCAGTGAAGGGGACGTCTGTCTCCTAACAACCAAGTCCCGATTGAAGGCAACAGTCCAACCGTAACAGAGAGACACCGCCACCGCCAGGGCACCAGTTTCTCAGGGCCAGCGCCTGCGGGCAAAGTAGGGCTCCTCCGGCCCATATCCAAGCCGGGGAGCGGGTTACCGGTGGGAACCCATCGCAACCATCATCATCTTAGGTTCAGAAAAAGGGACCGTCACCGCCAACTACTGGGGAAAAGCAAGTGCAGCCGTCCGTGGGAACCGTCTTTCCAGCCGTGTGTTTTACCGAGAACTGTGCTATCGTCTCAGGCTGAGTGAGTACCACAGTGCCGCGAGGCACAGCGCTGCCCCCGCGTCCCTGCGCCCACCAAACCCTGCATCTCCCACCTCATCACTGGGCCCCGGGAGCACCACAACCCCTACCCATGCAGGGCACATCAACAACTGGCTGCTCCATACCATCACTCCCGGGCTCCCCATACAGAGCAGCGGTGGTGTTAACAAATCACCACAACCGTGGGTGGCGTCACGGACAATAAACTATCCCAAACACCAATTCCTCTTTTCACTCACGGGCGAGGAGCGCCGCTCGAGTCCCCGGGAACCGGCCCATCGCTCGAGCCACCGAGCAGCGGCAGCAGCAGGCCGCCGCAGCCGCAGCGGCAGCCGGACCCGAGCAGTGGGAGAGCGTGGCGTCCCCTCCTCCGCCCGCGACAGTACAAATGGGTCTGGAAGAAACAAGAGAAAAGGGGCTAACAGATTGAGAAGTTGAAGTACCTGTCAAGTTTGCTGGAGGAAGTCTGATGATATGGGGGGTGTTTCACATACAAAGGCATTGGATACTTGACCAGGATTGATGGTGGTCTCAGTGCTGAGCTATATGTGAGTATCCTACAAGACGCGTTTCTTCATACACTCAAGTACTATGGGTATGAAAAGGACGACAGTGTCCAGCAGGACAACGACCCCAAGCAAAGAAATGGTCAATGACAATGAAGTAGAGGAGCTGGATTGTCCCTACAGTCCCCAGACCTCAACCCAATCCAACACTTGTGGGTAGAGTTGAACAAAAAGCAGTATACATCTTCAAGTGAGCCGACAGTATGTACCAACATTTGGAACATGTCGAAGAGACCTGGGATCAGATTTCGGTTGAGACATGCTTGAATCTGATCGAGAGAATGCCCAGAAGGATTCAAGAGGGGTGAAAGCTAAAAGTGTATTTATAAAATAATAAAAAATGACATTTAGATTTTAAGGTGCAAAGCAGTAAGAATGCAGTGACATGACAAGAATCTGTACAACTAATCATATGCTCAGTGACGTAACTAGACTTTGATGGACTCCGTTGCAAAATTTGGACCTGGGCCCTACCTCCCTTCATGTTGGTCAGTTGTATGTATACATTTAACGTTCTAAATCCTATGACGACATATGAGTTTCCCTACCCCCCATTATGCAGTAATGTCCCCCATCCTGGGCTCCTTCCTACTATATATATCCCTCATCCTGGGCTCCTTCCTGGTAAATATGTCCCCATTTGTGATATATATGCTGCCCCATCGTGGTATATATGCCCCCCATCCTAGTATATATGTTCCTCATCCTAGGCCACATCCTGGTATATATGCCCCCCATACTGATATACATGTCCCCATCCTGGAACACTCCTGGTATATGTCCCCATCCTGGTCTATATATCCATATCCTGGTTACTCCTGGTATATATATCCTCCTCCTTGTGTATGTACGTACGTACGTACGTACATTATATATATATATATATATATATATATATATACATACAGTTATTGTATATACTTTACCCTTCCTGGTCGCCTCTTGGTATATACTGTCCCTCTCCTTGTTATATATGTCCCCTGCCCCCTCCTTGTATATACTATCCCCCTCCTGGGCCACTCCTTGTATATATGACCACCTTATGGGCCTATCCTGGTATAAATGCCCCCCCTCCTGGTATATACTGTCGCACTCTTGATATATATGTCCCCTTCCTGTTAAATATGCCTCCATTCTGTCTCTAACGCAACAAAAAAAATGTACTCAACCTCCCAGGTTCCTAAGTTGCGTGGCATCCTCCTCTGTAGCCAGTGTGCAGTGACCGCGAGGTTTCATCGGCGTCCAAGCTATAGCAGCACATGACATTTTTGACATGCACTGCTCTCAGTCATAGGGATAATGATGAAAGCTGCAGGCCACTGTTTGGTCGGCAATGTGTATCACAGTGCAGGGACCCGATGGATCTCTGCACCGCAATGCATTTTAGCTGGATGTGCACCCCTGAATGCTACCAGATATCCACTATACTGTGCATTATATAATGGCAAGTACAAGTCTCTTTCCCAGTAGTTAAAATTTTGCATCTGAGTTACGAATGAACACGTACATATTGTTAGGATCTTCTGACGAATTTCTGTGGCTGAGCGGAAGAACAAAAAGTAGAGAACAAAAAACAGTGTGTGCCATTCACAATTTTGCTGTAAATAGCCGACTCTCTGCAGTCCCTTCCCTTTCATCGATTGAAACTATTATTCTCCCGTTTCGCTCGCTGATATTAACGAGTTGCCCTTTTCTCCTATTTTTGACAAATTGAATAACTTCCTGTCTGCGTTGCCTCCTGCATCTCATCTGTAGGATCAAACAGCCATCCTGAAAAAATCTGCTCATACAATCAGCCTATGTAGAGCCAAAAAAACCGCTTCAATTTCACCTCCTTACTTACTGTATGGCACATTCCGGGGCGTAAAACCATCAGCGGAAATTGGTCAAATGCCATAGTTTCCCGCAGCCTATTAATCACCTGCCAGCTGTGATCCATCGGTAAATCTCATTTTAACTGAAAAGGTCAATATTTTAGTTGAAAAAAAGGTCAAAAACATCAAAATGACATAAGATTCACATTTCTACAAGTTAAATAAGAATCCGATTTTATGATTCAGAAAGGTATTTAATGGAGAATTCCATCTCAAAGCATGAGAGATCCTCATAAGATAATGGGTATATGACCACTATATACATTAGATAACACAGGATCTCCTATTCACAATAGGTGATATTGTGACGCCCTGGACTAGCAAGGTAGTCACAAACACAACATCACACACACCCCCTGGATAGCCTACATCAGTCAAACAAAATCCTTGTTGCCTCCCTCCAGGGTCTGATGTCCACACCAGGTGGGGCGGAGCCAGGCGGTTGGTCCCACCCACCGAGGAGTTCACAGGCCTGGAGGCGGGAAAAACAGTTAGTTCAGTTTTGGAGGGGAGAAGTGAAGGACAGAAACTGTAAGTGTCTGGGTAGGAACCTAGGCACTGTCAGCAAGGTCGGCAGACGGTGGTGCAAGTCAGCAAAACCGTAGGACCAGGGACGGGCGGTGGCCCGCCGGTACCGAGCCGGGGAGCAGATTTGTACCAAGCACAAAGGCAGGGCCATCGGACCCCGACTAGGCTAGGAGCCGCCGACAACGGTCAAATCAGAGAGTGACCAGAACCCCAGGGGTTTCCTAACACCCAAGACCCGACAGAAGGCAACCGTCCACACAGTGAGGATAAAAAGCCACCGCCATAGGCTAGAGATCCAAGGGCCAGCGCCTGCGGGCAAAACGGGCTCCTACGGTACATACACGCCGGGGAGCGGACTACCGTTGGGAAACCATCGGAGTCGATACATACACAGCGGTGCAGGGATAGACAGCCTCCATCAACCTGTCCGGGGAGAGCAAAGACACTGCAGCCGGCTGCGGGACCCGTCCATCCACCCGTTTGGTTTACCAGAGACTCTGTGAATCTGTGCCTGAGTGAGTACAACAGTGCCATCTGGCACCGCGCCGCGCTGCCTCCACAACCCTGCACCCCAGCTATCCTGCCTCCCCGTATCACCACTGGGCCCCGGTATCACCAACCCCTACCCACAGAGGGGGAGCCAACATCCTAGCTGCTCTCTGCCATCACTCCCGGGATCCCCGTCACCAGCAGCGGTGGTGCCCAAAATCACCACGACCCGTGGGTGGCATCACAAACTGTTTTCCCAAACAAACCATCCCTTTTCACTCGTGGGCGAGGAGCGCTGCTCGAGTCCCCGGGTCCGGCCCACCGCTCGAGCCACCGAGCAGCAGCAGCCCCGGTCCCGAGCGTAGCGAGCGCGGCCCCTCCGCCCGCGACAATATCACAGCAAACCTACTCCCCCTTCTGTACAACGACTGGTAACACATCTATATACAGTAGATAACACAGGATCCACCATTCATAATAGGTGATATCACAGCAAACCTCCCCCAAATGACAGAGTACGGTAGTAGGGACAGACGTAAAAGAGGTCACCATGAAATGGGAGAGTACGATAGTAGAGAACCACCTAAAATAGGTCACCATGAAATGGCAGAGTATGGTAGTAGGGACCCACATAAAAGAGGTCATCATGAAATGGCAGAGTACAGTAGTAGGGACCAACGTAAAACAGGTCAACATGAAATGGCAGAGTACGGTATTAGAGAATCACCTAAAAGAGGTCCCCATGAAATGGCAGAGTACGGTAGTAGGGACCAACGTAAAAGAAGTCACCATGAAAAGTCAGAGTACAGTAGTAGGGACCCACGTAAAAGAGGTCACCATGAAATGGCAGAGTACGGTAGTAGGGACCAATGTAAAAGAGGTCACAATGAAATGGCAGAGTACAGTAGTAGGGACCCACCTAAAAGAGATCACCATGAAATGGCAGAGTATGGTAGTAGAGACAGACCTAAAAGAGGTCACCATGAAATGGCAGAGTACGGTAATAGAGACAGACCTAACAGAAGTCACCATGAAATGGCAGAGTACGGTAGTAGGGACCCACGTAAAAGAGGTCACCATGAAATGGCAGAGTACGGTAGTAGGGACCAATGTAAAAGAGGTCACAATGAAATGGCAGAGTACAGTAGTAGGGACCCACCTAAAAGAGATCACCATGAAATGGCAGAGTATGGTAGTAGAGACAGACCTAAAAGAGGTCACCATGAAATGGCAGAGTACGGTAATAGAGACAGACCTAACAGAAGTCACCATGAAATGGCAGAGTACGGTAGTAGAGACAGACCTAAAAGAGGTCACCATGAAATGGCAGAGTACGGTAATAGAGACAGACCTAACAGAAGTCACCATGAAATGGCAGAGTATGGTAGTAGGGACAGACGTAAAAGAGGTCACCATGAAATGGCAGAGTATGGTAGTAGGGACAGACGTAAAAGAGGTCACCATGAAATGCCAGAGTATGGTAGTAGGGAACCACATAAAAGAGGTCACCATGAAATGGCAGAGTACGGTAGTAGGGACTCACTTAAAAGAGGTCACACGAACAGGATAGAAAAATACCCGGTGGAAAATACTAAGTGCACGTCACTTCCCTGAAAAAAGATTCTTTAGGAATGCTCTGCAAACCTGGGATGCCAAATGTCCAGAAATTCCAGGACAGTCTGTAAAAATCGGGAACTTTTTTTTCCCCCGGTCTTTAGAAAGAAAATAGAAGGCGTCCATGATTTTTTTGAGGCTGAAAAAACTTATACAAATTATTTTGACTGTAATTATCATCATTTTACAGTTTATAGTGACTCAAGAAATGGAAAAAAATCCTCCAAAAACTCCTCCTAAAAAATGTTTTCTGAACAGTTTCTGCTTGAAAAACTCAGGGGTTTTTTAATGTGTGGACATAGTCCAAGGTTCAACTGGCCCAAAAAACTTTCACCCAACTTATATGTAATTTCACGCTAAAGGTTGGAGATGAGGGAATGAACCAAATCTAAGATTTGCTGCTAAGCATCAAAGGAATTGAACTACTGAAAAACATGGCGGATTACCGAAGCAACTTGTTAGTTTGATGCCCTAAAGTCAACTCTGCAACGTGACGTTGTGACTTGTGTAACTGATGAGCTCCTGGTGGCCATTTTTTCCTTTATATAACTTGCCCTTAGGCCATCGTTATAAAACAGACTGTTCTGGAATTCGGCCAACAAGTACTACTGTAGATTGTGGTATGGAGGGGTATTTATGTTTTTTTTTGTTTGTTTTTCTGGTTTTTCAGCTTCAGCTCTTAGTGATACTTCTCTGAAGAAAAGGTGAGGAGAGGAAATTCAATACATAACATAAAAAGTTATGTCAGATAATTAGGTCAGGAGACTTTCCAGGCCAAGAATGTATTTTCCAGGTACTGTAGTGAGCCGCTTGGCCCAGATCAGTGTATATGAGTGACATTATATGAGAGGTCTGTAGGTTCTGGTCAACCAGAACCAATGAGATTGGATAATGATAGGAGGAAAGGTTACTTTTTTGATCACGTTGATCTAATCACAATGGGGCAGATTTATCAAAAACATCTAAAATAAAAGCTATAGGCACCTGGGACCACTATAAGTACATGAGGCCACTATACACACCTAGGACAACTATAAGTACATGAGGCAACGATACACACCTAGGACAACTATAAGTACATGAGGCAACGATACACACCTAGGACAACTATAAGTACATCAGGCCACTATACACACCTAGGACAACTATAAGTACATGAGGCCACTATACACACCTAGGACAACTATAACCACCTGGGGCCACTATACACACCTAGGACAATTATAAGCACATGAGGCCACTATACACACCTAGGACAACTATAAGTACATGAGGCCACTATATACACCTAGGACCACTATAAGCACATGGGGCCACTATACACACCTAGGACCACTATAAGCACATGGGGCCACTATGTGTAAATGTGAAGATGTGAATGTGAGGGTGCGGTGCCCGGAAACCTGACCGGCAGTCAGGTGGAACTTGAGAAAAAAGTGAAGGAAAATCCAGCATCTGCATATAAAATTAAAACTTGACTTTATTGAAAATTTAAAAACTAGAAAAAAACATGACAATATTCCAAATAGACTAGATAGTCCAATAGTGTACCTGTGACAACTATAAGTACATGAGGCCACTATATGGACAAGGATCTACTATATGCACATGGGGTCCGTTATCTACACCAGGGACCACTATAAGTACATGAGGCCACTATGTGTACCTGTGACAACTATAAGTACATGAGGCCACTATATGCACCTGGGACCAATTTGTGTTAGTGGAGCCACTATATGTACCTAAGGCCACTCTATATGCCTGTGACAACTACAAGTACATGAGGTCACTATGTGGACATGGAGCCACTATATGTACATGGGGTCCATTATTTGCACATGGGGACATTATATGCACCAGGGACAACTATATGCTCATGGGGCCACTATATGCCTCCTGTGCATATAGTGGCCACCTGTGCATATAGTGGCCATCTGTGCATATAGTGACCCCCCTGTGCATATAGTGGCCCCCTGTGCATATAGTGGCCCCCTGTGCATATAGTGGCCCCCTGTGCATATAGTGACCCCCTGTGCATATAGTGGCCCCCTGTGCATATAGTGGCCCCCTGTGCATATAGTGGCCCCCTGTGCATATAGTGACCCCCTGTGCATATAGTGACCCCCTGTGCATATAGTGGCCCCCTGTGCATATAGTGGCCCCCTGTGCATATTGTGGCCCCCTGTGCATATTGTGGCCCCCTGTGCATATAGTGGCCCCCTGTGCATATAGTGGCCTCCTGTGCATATAGTGGCCTCCTGTGCATATAGTGGCCTCCTGTGCATATATTGGCCATCTCTGCATATAGTGGCCTCCTGTGCATATAGTGGCAATCTGTGCATATAGTGCCCCCCTGTGCATATAGTGGCCCCCTGTGCATATAGTGGCCTCCTGTGCATATAGTGGCCTCCTGTGCATATAGTGGCCCCCTGTGCATATAGTGGCCTCCTGTGCATATAGTGGCAATCTGTGCATATAGTGTCCATCTGTGCATATAGTGGCCTCCTGTGCATATAGTGGCCTCCTGTGCATATAGTGGCCTCCTGTGCATATAGTGGCCTCCTGTCCTGTGCATATAATGGCCATCTGTGCATATAGTGGCCATCTGTGCATATAGTGGCCCCCTGTGCATATAGTGGCCCCCTGTGCATATAGTGCCCCCCTGTGCATATAGTGGCCTCCTGTGCATATAGTGGCCTCCTGTCCTGTGCATATAATGGCCATCTGTGCATATAGTGGCCATCTGTGGGGACCACAAGGATCAATAGTGAGGACCACAAGGATCAACAGTGGGGACCACAAGAATCAACATTGAGGACCACAAGGTTCAACATTGAGGACCACAAGGATCAACAGTGGGGACCACAAGGATCAATATTAGGTTCAATTCTTTTCATTCTCACGATTAATGATCTTGTGAATGTGATTGAGAGCAAAGTGTCAGTTTTTCTGATGACAAAACTTGGTAGGATAAACAGGGCGAAACTGAGAACTTCCCAAGCCTTTTCCACCAGCACCAGCCTTTTTAGCTTGATTGATAGCTCACTATCTGATTTTCTTACCTGCCTCCTAATGTTACATAGACGATGAGCTAGAAATCAATCTACCGAGGCTTGTCCTGGGCCAGGAAATAACTTTGAAAGACAGAAACTTGAGAAGTGCTCTGTCACACCCAGAGCACTTTCTGCCTAATTTGCATATGATTTAAAATGATGATTTCTTGAAATTGCAGCCAGCAACAGATAAGACAATAAGACGATCTATCATTTTTGTCAATCATTTTAGCTTTCAAAGACCAGCACGTCCACATATGTGGTTTGAGGGGGGATTGTTGATCTTACTGAGAAATATTCTTTAAAATTCCAATGCGGTTCCATGTTCCTATACAGACTAGGAGTACCAGGATTCCATGTTGGCGCTCATTACTCCTTGTTCCTCCTTCCTGGTAATTGCTCTACTTCTTTACTGAGCATGCTCGCCCAGAACCTTGCCAGTTGTATTTTCTGGTTCTGCAGTTGTGCTGTTGGCCTGTGTTTCTGCATGTGTTCTGATTTTTGTTTTCTGACCCCGGATTGTTATTTGACTCCTCTCTGCCCGCTCCCTGTTCCTGTCGTGACATCCTACCTTTTGACCTCGGACCGTTACCTGACCACGTATCTGATTTTCTCCCTGAACGTATTACATGCTCTCCTGGAATTCTGACCCTCGGATTGTGACCTGACTACACCTCTGTTTACTCCTTGTGCTCCTACGTGTCCTCCTGTTACCAGACCCCGGCTTTCCTGACTACTCTTCTGTCCATACTACCCTTAAGCAGTGACTGAACAGCTGCTGGACAAAACATGGTGTGGTCCAGAGAGGGAAACCAACCACACAACCAGAGGTCACCGGATCGAGACGTAACAGTAATGACATCGTACCTGCTGCACGCTCAGATGCACAGGCTTAATAGTGGAAGGGGACTGGTCCATCATTGTATATACCGATAACTGTACCCCAAATATGCAGATACCGGTGAAATTGAGATGCTGGACAGAGGTGCGGGACACCACTGTTTACCTAATGAATCAGGCGCTAAAGTTTTCATTAGTTCTTCCTGATGTATTTCCTAAGTGCGTACATGGGCTTTTAGTCACCTGCATTGCATATAGTGGTTGAGTGGGATGGTATGACACTAGAGATGGCTTCTTTCCGAAGTGTCGCTTTCTTATGTGATAACTTTCCCCCATCTGCTGTCCGCTGCTGGTATTACACATTTGTCATTTCATAACATTATGTAAGTTAAAGGGAAGGTGTCGTAAAAAAAAAAAAAAAATCAATAACTCAAAAAAATGTAAAGTATTAATGTTTTAATGTTTTGTTTAAATATTATTATTGGTTTTTAATTGAGCAAAATATAAAAAAAAAATAAAAGTTTGATATTTTCCACTCTTAACCACTAGGGGGAGCAGCTGCTGAAATCCTGCTGTAGAGCTACTGTAGAGCCGCTTGGGTCATATTTGACACCATGCGGTTACCTGGCTGATTCCCTCTAGGAGGGACAGAGGATGCAATGCTGGGAATGGGACGAATAAAATCGATGAGGACAGAAAGGTAGAGCTAAATTTGCTTTTCCAGATAAACTAACAAATAAAATGAAATTTGTGTTGACATCACTTTGCTGATCAGGTGCTATTACCGGAGAAAACTAAATCGTATTATGGCCAGTCCCTAATATTCTCCCCACCGCGCCCCACAGAAAGAAACAGCCACCCAAAAATAAGAAGATATAGAGATATATATATATATATATATATACACGACATATATATACAGTATATACAGTATATATATATATATAAAAAAATAAATATAAATATATATATATACTGTACATATATATATATATATATATATATATATATATATATATATATATACACAGTATGTGCTGTATATATGTACAGTGGGCAAAAAATGTATTTAATCAGCCACTAATTAGTGCAAGTTCTTCCACTTAAAAAGAGGAGCGAGGCCTGTAATTGACATCATAGGTGACCACAACTATGAGAGACAAAATGTGAAAACAAATCCAGAAAATCCCCGCGTCTGATTTGGTGGAAAATAAGTATTTAGTCACCTAAAAAGATGCAAGATTTCTGGCTCTCACAGACCTGTAACTTCTTCTATAAAAGGCTCCTCTGTCCTCCACTCATTACCTGTTGTAATGGCACCTGTTTGAACTTGTTATCAGTATAAAAGACACCTGTCCACAATCTCAGTCACACTCCCAACTCCACTATGGTGAAGACCACAGAGCTGTCGAAGGACACCAGAAACAAAATTGTAGCCCTGCCCTAGGCTGGGAAGACTGAATCTGCAATAGGCAAGCAGCTTGGTGTGATGAAATCAACTGTGGGAGCAATAATAAGAAAATGGAAGACATACAAGAACACTGAAAATCCCCCTCGATCTAGGGCTTTGCGCAAGATCTCACCCCATGGGGTCAAAATGAACACAAAAACGGTGAGCAAAAATCCCATAACCACACGGGGGAACCTAGTGAATGACCTGCATAGAGCTGGGATCACCGTAACAAAGGCTACCGTCAGTAACACACTACGCCGCCAGGGACTCAGATCCTGCAATGCCAGACATGTCCCCCTGCTTAAGCCAGTACATGTCCGGGCCCATCTGAAGTCGGGTAGAGAGCATTTGGATTATCCAGAAGAGTATTGGGAGAATGTCATATGGTCTGATGAAACCAAAGTAGAACTGTTTGGTAGAAACACAACTGTTTGGAGGAGACAGAATGCTGAGTTGCATCCAAAGAACACCATACCTACTGTGATGCATGGGGGTGGCAACATCATGCTTTGGGGCTGTTTATGTGCAAAGGGACCAGGATGTCAGATCTGTGTACATGAAACAATGAATGGGACTGTGTATCGTGAGATTTTTGAGTGCAAACCTCCTTCCTTCAGCAAGGGCATTGAATATGAAACGTGGCTGGGTCTTTCAGCATGATAATGATCCCAAGCACACCACCAGGGCAATGAAGGAGTGGCTTCGTAAGAAGCATATGAAGGTCCTGGAGTGTCCTAGCCAGTCTCCAGATCTCAACCTCATAGAAAACCTATGGAGGAAGTTGAAAGTCCGTGTTGCCCAACGACAGGCCCAAAATATCACTGCTCTAGAGGAGATCTGCATGGAGGAATGGGCCAACATACCACCAACAGTGTGTGCCAACCTTGTGAAAACTTACAGAAAACGTTTGACCTTTGTCATTGCCAACAAAGGATAATAACAAAATATTGAGATGAACTTTTGTTATTGACCAAATACTTATTTTCCACCATAATTTGCAAAAAACATCTCCCCACATCAGAAGCGGTGATTTTCTGGATTTGTTTTCTCATTTTGTCTCTCATAGTTGTGGTCACCTATGATGGCAATTACAGGCCAACCTCATCTTTGTAAGTGGAGAACTTGCACAATTGGTGGCTGACTAAATACTTTTTTTCCCCCACTGTAGCTGTACGGTGCCTTGAAAATGTTACATGCTACACCACAAATTTATTTTATGCAGGGGAGTACGTAGAAATCATGGGACCCCATAGCAGAAGTTTTAATTGGGCCCCCACCTAAAAAATTATAATTTATGAAGGGGCCATGTCGAAAGAGTATACCTCACACATTTGCAACTCTTACAAAGTAATTATCCTCTTATTGAAGCCCCTAGATTCCCCTATCATTGCCCCCATAAAGTATGATGCCAACAAATGTTTCCCCCAAACACAGTATTATATGATACCCCTAGAGTGAATTCCTCCATAGTACCCTCCACATGCACTGTATGATGCCCCAAACTGTGAACCCTCCATACAATATAGTGGCTCTCCATACAGTATAATGGCCCCAACATATCCTTACACACAGTAGGATGGCCCCAACACAATCCTCACACAGTATAATGGTCCTAACATAGCCCTCCACACAGTATGATGGCCCTAACACAACCATGACACAGTATAATGGCCCCAACATAGCCTTACACACAGTATGATGGCCCCAACACAACCCTCACACAGTATAATGGCCCCAACATAGCCCTCCACACAGTATGATAGCCGCAGCACAACCCTCCACATAGTAGGATGACCCCAACATAACCATCAAACAGTATGATGGCCTCATCACAACCTTTACACAGCATAATGACCCTAACATAGCCCTCCACACAGCATGATGGCCCCAACATAACCTTCCCACAGTATGATGGCCCTAACACAACCCTCACACAGTATAATGGCCTCAACACAACCCTCCACACAGTATGATGGCCCCAACACAACCCTCATACAGTATAATGGCCTCCATACAGACCTCTACACAGTAGGATGGCCCCAACACAACCCTCACGCAATATGATGGCCGTAACACAGCCCTCTACACAGTAGGATGGCCCCTGCACAACCCTGTCATAAGTGTAACTCCTTCGGGGAAGACCCTGGGTGAATCTGGTGTCAGGCCACCGCGCCTCACCACTGACAGGTTCACTACTGTTGTTATATAACATCTCCTTACTCATGGTGATGTAATGGCTAAGCACCCTTTCCTGCCTGGCTGCGGGTTGTAGCTGTCAATCTCAGGTGTGGCTGTTTGGGATGACTCCCCTTCCCTATTTAAGTCATGTGATCTGATCACAAGATGCCTGTGATAGAAACTGAATCCCTCATTTCTATGTGGCCCACTTTGGAAGGAGCCTGCTCTGGAAAACGTCTGTCGTTTTGTGTGTAGCAGTGGTGTTTGCTCAACTGAAGTCGCCTGGAGTGTTTTTTCCTTGCATGTCTATTTCCCCTGTTTGTATTCCTTCCCTTGTGTTTCTGTATTGTAGTGGTGAGTCTAGTGAACTCGTCAGCCTACTCACTAGGCAGTGTGAGTTTAGGGCCAGCTGAGGGTCCAAGGTATCCTCCTTGCAACAGGTTGAAATAATCTGTATAGGGAAGCTAGGGAGCTCAGGAGTCAGCTTGAGGTAAGTTCAGGAGGTGCCCCCTCACCCCTTTCCCTAGTGGCAGGGACCTCCATTGCATTGTGACCCCTGTGTCCTCTGTGTGTTGTAATATCTTCTGGGGTTTTACCAGGTACTAGGTAAACCCTGCTAGTGACATGCGTGACAAATTCTCCACACAGTAGGATGGTCTCAACACAACTATCACAAAGTATGATGGCCCCAATACAACTCTCCACACAGTATGATGGCCCCCACAAGCCCTTCAAACAGAATAATGGCCCCACTCACCCTTCAAACAGCATAATTAACCCCACACGGCCCTCAACACAGTGTGATGGACCCCACACAAACTTTCATACTTATAATTAGTCACATTTGGTATAATGATCCCACTAGCTCTCCAAATAGTATATATTCAGATAATTGATATGATGGTAAGGGTGTTACATTGATTTGGTGGTGGGACCAGTGATACAGAGTTTTTTTCGAAATGACAACACCAGTCCTCATGTGGCTTCTGCTACTATGAGAAGCCGGCATTGTCTAAATATACTACCATGAACTTCAGCGTCTCCAGACTTATCTTCCATGGCTTCCAGCGTCTATGGACTTGTCTCCCAGGACCTCCGGCATCTCCAGACCTGTCCCCCATTGGCTGCAGCGTCTCTGCATTTGTCCCCTATGGCCTGCAGCATTTCCGGACCCACCGAGTACATCTGAGTCATCATTGGTTGGCAATTGCAAAGGGAGCTGCTACATATATATTTAGTATATAGTAAACCAGATATAGTATATAGTAAACCAGGTATTGGTACTTTTGGCAGTGTGGACAGGGGCCAAGTCCTGCTGGAAAATGAAATTTCCATCTCCATAAAGCTTGTCGGCAGAGGGAAGCATGAAGTGCTGTAACATTTCCTGGTAGACGGCTGCGCTGACTTTGGTCTTGATAAAACACAGTGTTTCTACACCAGCAGATGACATGGCTCCCCAAACATCACTGATTGTGGAGACTTCACACTAGACCTCAGCAGCTTGGATTGTGGCCTCTCCACTCTTCCTCCAGACTCTGGGGCCGCGATTTCCAAATGAAATGCAAAATTTACTTTCATCTGAAAATAACACCTTGGACACTGAGAACAGGCCAGTTTTTTTCCTCCTTGGACCAGGTAAGACGCTTCTGGTGTTATCTACTGGTCATGAGTGGTGACACCACAAGGAATGTGACTCTTGTAGCCCATGTCCTGGATACGTCTGTGTGCGGTGGCTCTTGAAGCACTGACTCCAGCAGCGTCCACTCCTTGTGAATCTCCACCAAATTTTTGAATGGCCTTTTCTTACCAATCCTAACAAGGCTGCAGTTATCCCAGTTGCTTGTGCACCTTTTTCTACCACACTTTTTCCTTCCACTCAACTCTCCATTAATGCTTTAATACAGCACTCTGTGAACAACCAGCTTCTTTAGCAATAACCTTTTGTGGTTTACCCTCCTTGTGGGATGTGTCAATGACTGCCTTCTGTACATCTGTCAAGTCAACAGTTTTCCCCATGATTATGTAGCCTACTGAACCAGACTAAGTGACCATTGTAAATGTTTCGGAAGCCTTTGCAGGTGTTTTGTAGTAATTCTATTTTTCTGAGATAATGACTTTTGGGTTTTCATTGGCTGTAAGCCCTAATCATCAACATTAGCAGAAATAAACACTTGAAATAGATCACTCTGTGTGTAATGACTATATATAATATATAGCAATAGATCCCTCTGTGTGTAATGACTCTATATAATATATAGGAATAGATCACTCTGTGTGTAATGACACTATATAATATATAGGAATAGATCACTCTGTGTGTAATGACTCTATATAATATATAGGAATAGATCCCTCTGTGTGTAATGACTCTATATAATATATAGGAATAGATCCGTGTGTAGTGACACTATATAATATATAGGAATAGATCCGTGTGTAGTGACACTATATAATATATAGAAATAGATCCCTCTGTGTGTAATGACTCTATATAATATATAGAAATAGATCACTCTGTGTGTAATGACACTATATAATATATAGGAATAGATCACTCTGTGTGTAATGACTCTATATAATATATAGAAATAGATCCCTCTGTGTGTAATGACACTATATAATATATAGGAATAGATCTGTCTGTAGTGACACTATATAATATATAGAAATAGATCCCTCTGTGTGTAATGACTCTATATAATATATAGGAATAGATCACTCTGTGTGTAATGACTCTATATAATATATAGGAATAGATCCCTCTGTGTGTAATGACACTATATAATATATAGGAATAGATCCATGTGTAGTGGCACTATATAATATATAGAAATAGATCACTCTGTGTGTAATGACTCTATATAATATATAGGAATAGACCACTTTGTGTGTAATGATTCAATATAATATATAGAAATAGATCCCTCTGTGTGTAATGACTCTATATAATATATAGGAATAGATCCCTCTGTGTGTAATGACTATATAATATATAGGAATAGATCCCTCTGTGTGTAATGACTCCATATAATATATAGGAATAGATCCCTCTGTGTGTAATGACTGTATAATATATAGGAATAGATCCCTCTGTGTGTAATGACTCTATATAATATATAGGAATAGATCCCTCTGTGTGTGTGTGTGTGTCATTACTCTGTGTGTAATGACTATATAATATATAGGAATAGATCCCTCTGTGTGTAATGACTCTATATAATATATAGGAATAGATCCCTCTGAGTGTAATGATTCTATATAATATATAGGAATAGATCCCTCTGTGTGTAATAACTCTATATAATATATAGAAATAGATCCCTCTGTGTGTAATGACTCTATATAATATATAGGAATAGATCCCTCTGTGTGTAATGACTCTATATAATATATAGGAATAGATCCCTCTGAGTGTAATGATTCTATATAATATATAGGAATAGATCCCTCTGTGTGTAATAACTCTATATAATATATAGAAATAGACCCCTCTGTGTGTAATGACTCTATATAATATATAGTAATAGATCCCTCTGAGTGTAATGATTCTATATAATATATAGGAATAGATCCCTCTGTGTGTAATGACTCTATATAATATATAGGAATAGATCCCTCTGTGTGTAATGACTCTATATAATATATAGGAATAGATCCCTCTGTGTGTAATGACTCTATATAATATATAGGAATAGATCCCTCTGTGTGTAATGACTCTATATAATGTGTTTCCCTTTTGTATTGAATTACTGAAATAAATTAACTTTTTGATATTCTAATTTATTGAGATGATCCTGTATATACATATACTGTACATGAGTGGCACAGTGGCTCAGTGGTTAGCACTGCAGTCTTGCAGCGCTGAGGTCCTGGGTTCAAATCTCCCCAAGAACAACATCTACAATGTTCTCCCTGTGTTTGCGTGGGTTTCCTCAAACACTCATGAAACATACTGATTAGATTGTGAGCCCCAATTGGGACTGTGCTGCCAATGTATGTAAGGTGCTGAGGAATTAATAGTGCTATATAAGTGAATATATATATATATATATATATATATATATATATATATACTTGCTATATGTGTGTGTATATATATACAGTTAGGTCCAGAAATCTTTGGACAGTGACACAATTTTCGCGGGTTGGGCTCTGCATGCCACCATATTGGATTTGAAATGAAACCTCTACAACAGAATTCAAGTGCAGATTGTAACGTTTAATTTGAAGGTTTGAACAAAAATATCTGATAGAAATTGTAGGAATTGTACACATTTCTTTACAAACACTCCACATTTTAGGAGGTCAAAAGTAATTGGACAAATAAACCAAACCCAAACAAAATATTTTTATTTTCAATATTTTGTTGCGAATCCTTTGGAGGCAATCACTGCCTTAAGTCTGGAACCCATGGACATCACCAAACACTGGGTTTCCTCCTTCTTAATGCTTTGCCAGGCCTTTACAGCCGCAGCCTTCAGGTCTTGCTTGTTTGTGGGTCTTTCCGTCTTAAGTCTGGATTTGAGCAAGTGAAATGCATGCTCAATTGGGTTAAGATCTGGTGATTGACTTGGCCATTGCAGAATGTTCCACTTTTTTGCACTCATGAACTCCTGGGTAGCTTTGGCTGTATGCTTGGGGTCATTGTCCATCTGTACTATGAAGCGCCGTCCGATCAACTTTGCGGCATTTGGCTGAATCTGGGCTGAAAGTATATCCCGGTACACTTCAGAATTCATCCGGCTACTCTTGTCTGCTGTTATGTCATCAATAAACACAAGTGACCCAGTGCCATTGAAAGCCATGCATGCCCATGCCATCACGTTGCCTCCACCATGTTTTACAGAGGATGTGGTGTGCCTTGGATCATGTGCCGTTCCCTTTCTTCTCCACACTTTTTTCTTCCCATCATTCTGGTACAGGTTGATCTTGGTCTCATCTGTCCATAGAATACTTTTCCAGAACTGAGCTGGCTTCATGAGGTGTTTTTCAGCAAATTTAACTCTGGCCTGTCTATTTTTGGAATTGATGAATGGTTTGCATCTAGATGTGAACCCTTTGTATTTACTTTCATGGAGTCTTCTCTTTACTGTTGACTTAGAGACAGATACACCTACTTCACTGAGAGTGTTCTGGACTTCAGTTGATGTTGTGAACGGGTTCTTCTTCACCAAAGAAAGTATGCGGCGATCATCCACCACTGTTGTCATCCGTGGACGCCCAGGCCTTTTTGAGTTCCCAAGCTCACCAGTCAATTCCTTTTTTCTAAGAATGTACCCGACTGTTGATTTTGCTACTCCAAGCATGTCTGCTATCTCTCTGATGGATTTTTTCTTTTTTTTCAGCCTCAGGATGTTCTGCTTCACCTCAATTGAGAGTTCCTTAGACCGCATGTTGTCTGGTCACAGCAACAGCTTCCAAATGCAAAACCACACACCTGTAATCAACCCCATACCTTTTAACTACTTCATTGATTACAGGTTAACAAGGTAGACGCCTTCAGAGTTAATTGCAGCCCTTAGAGTCCCTTGTCCAATTACTTTTGGTCCCTTGAAAAAGAGGAGGCTATGCATTACAGAGCTATGATTCCTAAACCCTTTCTCCGATTTGGATGTGAAAACTCTCATATTGCAGCTGGGAGTGTGCACTTTCAGCCCATATTATATATATAATTGTATTTCTGAACATGTTTTTGTAAACAGCTAAAATAACAAAACTTGTGTCACTGTCCAAATATTTCTGGACCTAACTGTATATATATATATATATATATATATATATATATATATATATATAATACCGGCAGAGCCACTGAGCTTACTGTTTGGCTGCTGTTCATGTGAAGTCAGTGCTTCAGACAAAAGCGGGTAGCAGTGGCAGAGATTCATCACTGGACCTGGGAAGGGTGAATAAGGCACTGATTGCTTTTTTGTTTTAAAACAAACTGAACCCACTATTACTGCAAGTTATCACTGCTATTGATTCATGGAGTGTACTTATTTATTTCTTTATGAATTATTATGAATATTTATTTCCTAAACTTCTTGGCCTACTGTCATCATTTTTTTTAAATTGAAGGTGTATGTTGATACTGTAAGTTCCCTAATATGGCTCCGTGCAAAAGAAAAAATGAAGGGAAATTTATATATGCTTTTCTGCCCCTTTTTGCCTTTATGCTGTTTTAGTGGGTTTTTTAGAACCTCTCTTAGTATTTTTTTTTTAGTATTTCTCTTAGTATTTTTAGCATGTTTATATTTTCCTAAAGGGTCACATACTATATGCTCACATTATCTATTTCCACCAGCAGATGGCGACATTACTCTATGCAGTCAATTTCAGATGGTTGCGCTACAGACCATTGATTCTGAATTTTTTGAGCCGATGACTCTTCCTTTTCATCCACAAGTAGGGATAAGCGGACCCGTGGATGTTCGAGTTCACCGGGTTAGGCCAAAATTTAGTAAAAAGTTTGGTTCAGGACCCGAACTTGACCCTGGACCCCATATAACTAAATGGAGACCAGAATGTCTGTTTTGTAAAATAGTCGTAGTAAGGGCTAGGGGGCTGCAGAAAGAAGCAAAATGGGGGCAATTGCCCTGCAAAGAAATGTGGATAGGGAATAAATAATGATTAAAAAAATGACATAGGCTCTCTCCTATTTTTGATGACTGTGGATGGCAATCCTCAGCTGTTAGCTTTACCTTGGCTGGTTTTAAAAAAAAATAGAGGGGATCTCTTGCCATTTTTTAAAATTATATTTAATTTTATAACTAATAAGAAAATGGGGTGGGCTCTGCCCTATTTTTGATAACCAGCCAAGATAAAGCTGACAGCTGGGGGCTGGTATTATCTGGCTGGGGAGGCCCATGGTTGCTTGACCCTTCCCAGCCTAAAAATGGCAGCACGCAGTCATTCTAAAAGTGGTGCATTCATTAGATGCTCCAATTCTAGTTTGTTCTTTGTTAAATAGCCATGGGCCATACCAGCCTGATAATACCAGCCCCAGCTGTCTGCTTTACCTTGATTGGTGATCAAAAATAGTGAGGACTGTAAGTCTTTTCTTAAAATTATTTAAATAAATAATGTTTGGAAAAGTCATAAAGATCCTCTTTATTTTTGATAACCAGCCACAGTAAAGCTGACAGCTGAGGGTTGCAGCCCGTAGCTGTCTGTTTTACCTGCGCTGGATATCAAAAATAGAAAAGAGTCTACATCATTTATGTTTGTTTCTTTTTTTTTTTTTGTTTTTTTAATCTTTATTGCTCACATCAGCGTACAGGCAAATTCCACATGCAATAAAGCTTGTTGATTTTTGTATTATCTTCCCCTTGGGGACTCGAACTTACATCCTACAATATTGCAGGAAGAAGCTTAATAAATCAATGTAAAATTTAGACCGTTCTTCAATCATTGAAAGAGTAAATACTTCAAAGAGAACATTTTTATTTTACCATTTTTTTATTCCTTCAAATCAATAGTACACTTGTAAATAAGAAACTTTGTAACATATCTTATTGAAGAAATCTGCTTTTTTCGCCTCCTGGGCTGATCATTCACTCTCAAAATTCTCAATTCACAGGTAAAATCTGTCTTCCCATTACTGAGACAGGAGATGACAGTTGGTGCTCATAAACTTCTATGGAGAACAGTAACTGACATTTCAGAAGAACCTACTGTAACGCTCGCGTCCGGTGTAGAGGCAGCGAGCAGAGTTAGTGGACCCACTGGACCACAGGGGGGACCCTGCTTACCATTTAGTGGGAGGGGCTTAACTAAGCATCTACCGCGAGGTGGACGCCATGTACCACTCCAGGGGCAGTGATCGGGTGTCATGATCCTGGACCGGTATTCTCTGCTCCAGAGTTTCCCAGACCCGGCCTGGTCATGTCAGGGGTTAACTGCCATCAGCCTCGTTCTGGTTTCAGGAGACACTATATCTGGCCTCTGCACTTGCATTCCAGTGCTGGTTATAGTTTTGCTCTGCAGCCTGTGACTGGCTCTGGTGAGATTTTCTGTTTGATCTGACTCCTTGTTACCGTGCCCTGACCTGTACCCTCCCCCGTTCGTCCGTCTGTCCCAGACCAAGACTTCCCGCTCCTGTCAGTTATTTACCCTTCCTGGTTCATCCTCTTCCCATGTTTGTGTCTCCTCACCCTCCGGTCTTGTCTTCTGCTTCCTGTGCCTTGGTATTTCCCTCTGCATACCTGATCTCTCGGCATCCGACTTCGGTTCTGTTTTCTGACCTGATTTTGATCCTCCCTTTGCAGTGGACTTGAGTTTCCTGGCTAGACCCTGACTGCTTGACTACTCTATTGCCCCCTGGTGGTTTGCCTGTGAACTGCCTGCTGAGGTTACTCTGCTGTACTTCAGCCTCCCTTCTGTTACAATGTTACTTTGACTCTCCTTCACTACTCTGCTGCCACTTAGTGGTGAATACGCTGTACTACATCTTACCAGCCCTTTGTACAGCGTGACACCAGGACTGTGACATCTGACCCCCAGGACAGGAGACGGACTAAGGTCCAGGCAAGGTATCAGACGAGGTGGCAAACAGGCAGGCGAGTATGAACAAACATGGTGGGCATGGCAGGGACTGATAGTTATGGGAAGGCAGATACAGGTGACAGACACAGGGATAACGGGACAGGATCACGGAAACCTGACAACTAGCTAGCAGACTGAAGACTGACTAACTAAAGTCAATGCACAGGCAACTCCCCTAATGGGAGAGTTATTTAACTACATAGTGTCTCTCAGCCATAGGCTGAAAGGCATTTCCTGGCAATAATGTGCCGGCCCTTTAAGAGAAGGGCTGGTGCATAAGCGTGCGTACTAGATGTGTTCCTGGGGAGCATGTGGCACGTACACAGGCCCCGGGGTGAAAGGGAGACAGATTAGCACATGGGCGGCCGCGGAGCTGCGGAGGAGGACGCACCATGGCGGCGGTGGTGCGTAAGTCGGCGTCCCTGCAGGGTGCTACACTTGCAACAGAATGTCTGTGTCTGCCTCTAGCTCCTTCCCCTACATAAAATTTTAAAAGCACCAACTGTCGTCTCCTCTCTTAGTAATGGGAAAATCTGTATGACTGTATAGGGATTTTATGTTTGACTTGAGAATCAAAGATCAGTCCAGGAGGAGGAAGAAGCAGATTTCTCTGATAAGATATAATACAAAGTTGCTTATTTTGATGTGCACTATTGATTTATGAAACAACATTGATAGCCTATCCTTAGGAACCCCCTCCGATCAGGCATTGATGACCAATCTTTAGGAACCTCCTCCAGTCAGAAGTTGATGACCTATCCTAAGGAACCCCTTTTGATCAGACATTCATGACCTATCCTTAGAAACCCCCTCCGATCAGGCATTGATGACCTATCCTTAGGAACCTCCTCCAGTCAGAAGTTGATGACCTATCCTAAGGAACCCCCTCCGATTTAGACATTTATGACCTATCCTTAGAAACCCCCTCTGATCAGACATTGATGAGCTATCCTTAGGAACCTCCTCCAGTCAGAAGTTGATGACCTATCCTAAGGAACCCCCTCCGATTAGACATTTATGACCCATCCTTAGGAACCCCCTCTGATCAGACATTCATGACCAATCCTTCGAAAACCCCCTCCGATCAGGCATTATTGCCCAATCTTTAGGAACTTCCTCCAGTCAGAAGTTGATGACCTATCTTAAGGAACCCCCTCCGATCAGACATTGATGCCCAATCTTTAGGAACCTCCTCCAGTCAGAAGTTGATGACCTATCCTAAGGAACCCCCTCCGATCAGACATTGATGACCAATCCTAAGGAACCCCCTCCGATCAGATATTTACAACTCATCCTTAGGAACCTGCTCCGATCAGACATTGATGACCAGTCCTTAGGAACCTCCTCCAATCAGACATTAATGACCAATCCTTAGGAATCAACTCCAATCAGACATTGATGAACTATCCATAGGAATCCACTCCGATTAGACATTGACGACCTATCCTAAGGAGTGTCTGGAAGTCCTTTATCTAGCTGAGTGATCTGCAAAAATATTACAAACCTGTCAGGGCTCCTGTTCCTGGTTCTGCAGCTTCTTTTCTACTCCCTCCCTTCTTTCAGTGTTAGAGACAACAACAGAGTGTGAAAGGGTTTGCACATGGAGTTTTACAACATGGGGGGTGTGAAGATATCACATGGACTGCAGAAAAAAAACAGGGTAAAGAAAAAAAAGGGATGCTCATGCAGAGGATCTAAGTGCAGGATAGAAGGTGTGCTGAAATATTACCTAGTGAAGACAGCAGCACCCTGGACACATGCAAAGCTGAAATCCAGCCTATATTACTAGGAGAGAAACTCCCACAAGAGAAAAATCTGAAACTTGCATCAGGCTGCAAACTGCACATCAGAGAGTTAGAAAATGAAAAAGGAATAAAGATTGCATACCAAAACTTGCAATTGTAAACACATTTTTTTCCAAGCCTTTTCTCTTTGCATAGCTGACAAATGCTCCAATAAGGTAAATCCATCGGTCATGGAGACCGGTCTGTCTAAAACTTCGCACTAAAAATAGTTGAGATAAGTAAAACTGAGGTGGGAACTGAACAAACAGGATTCGGAAACTTTCAAGGATCATTTCACAAGTATCGTCTACAACACAGCTCATGTTGTTGGGAAATCCCTTATGGTATAAGGTTACGGATCCATGGCCGTCGTCAGCCGTGGTAAGGTGGTGACGTTTCAGTGACTTGTGCTGAAACTTCATTGTTTCTCTGTTGGAGAAATGATAGATTTCTTGTTACGGTCACTTGCAACTTTTTTTCCCCACATATTATTCAGACATACTGCAATAAAACTTTTGAAACTATGCTGAGCCCATTGCAAAAATATTTGTCTCCATTGGACAACCCCTTTAAGAGAACATATTAAACAGTACAGAGTTATTCCCAACTCACAATACACAGCATAGATGATAACTTGCTACTGTATTTGCTGAGGTGTTGGTTGCGGGGACCCCACCAATCCTGAGAATAAGTGTAACGCTCATGGCCAGTGTAGGGGCAGCTAGCGGGGTTAGTGGACCCACTGGGCCATAGGGTGAACCTAGGCTTACCCTTTAGTAGAAGGGGCTTAACTAAGTACCCACTTCAACGTGGACGCCAGGTACCACTCCCCGGGCAGTGACTGGGACTGCGGCAGCTAACCCCCAGGGCAGGACTCAGAGATAGATGGGATGACTGAGGCAGGCTGGACAGGGGAGTACGTGCAGGTATGGTGGGCACAGCAGGGACAGGTAGGTGTGAGAAGGCAGACTCAGGTATAGGTAACGGACAGAGGGATAGTGGTATCTGAAAACTAGGTACACAGACAAGACACTAACTAACACAAGGTGTTGCGCAGGCACCTCCCTTAATGGGAGGGTGCCTTAAAAACATAGTCCCTCTCAGCCAATTGGCTAAGAGGTATTTCCTGGAAATAGCGTGCTGGCCCTTTAAGAGGAAGGCCAGTGTGCACGTGTGTGTCTTAGTTGCACCCTCAGGAACCATGTACAGGGCCCGGGAGGGAAGGAAGGCAGGAGAGCACGTGGCAGGCCGTGTGGCAGCAGGGGAGTACAGGACCTGGCCGGGGCACTGAGTAAGTCGGTGTCCCTGCAGAGATACCAGTGGTACCATAAGAGTCTTAATTGCCCCTTTACTACTCCATTCATCGTCTACTGGACTGCTGACGTTGTCGTCATCTACCTAGAACAGTCCTATAGACAGTAAATGGATAGTTGGCTCACATCCATGTCCACTAATCCATTTTAATGGGGCATTTAAGAGCCCTTTTTGTAGACTTGTTCCTAGCGGTCAGACCCGAAGAGGTCAGCCAGATAGGTGATAGCTTGCGGAACGAGTAGTCAATAAGGAGTTGGTCTCTGAATATTTTTCATTTCCTTTTTTAATTGACCGGTATGTTGATTCTAGATCATGGAGGGATTGCTCAGGTGCTCGCACTTCTCATTCCCTTTTTATCTAAGATGCCTCTGATGACCTTACGTTCCATTCTGGGACCATCCCAAGCTTTTTTCTGTATAAGTACATACAGTGCCTACAAGTGGTATTCAACCCCCTGCAGATTTAGCAGGTTTACACATTCGGAATTAACTTGGCATTGTGACATTTGGACTGTAGATCAGCCTGGAAGTGTGAAATGCACTGCAGCAAAAAAGAATGTTACTTCTTTTTTTATTTATTTTTTTTAAATTGTGAAAAGTTTATTCAGAGGGTCAATTATTATTCAACCCCTCAAACCACAAGAATTCTGTTTGGTTCCCCTAAAGTATTAAGAAGTATTTCAGGCACAAAGAACAATGAGCTTCACATGTTTGGATTAATTATCTCTTTTTCCAGCCTTTTCTGACTAATTAAGACCCTCCCCAAACTTGTGAACAGCACTCATACTTGGTCAACATGGGAAAGACAAAGGAGCATTCCAAGGCCATCAGAGACAAGATCGTGGAGGGTCACAAGGCTGGCAAGGGGTACAAAACCCTTTCCAAGGAGTTGGGCCTACCTGTCTCCACTGTTGGGAGCATCATCCGGAAGTGGAAGGCTTATGGAACTACTGTTAGCCTTCCACAGCCTGGACAGCCTTTGAAAGTTTCCACCCGTGCCGAGGCCAGGCTTGTCCGAAGAGTCAAGGCTAACTCAAGGACAACAAGGAAGGAGCTCCGGGAAGATCTCATGGCAGTGGGGACATTGGTTTCAGTCAATACCATAAGTAACGTACTCCACCGCAATGGTCTCTGTTCCAGACGAGCCCGTAAGGTACCTTTACTTTGAAAGCGTCATGTCAAGGCTCGTCTACAGTTTGCTCATGATCACTTGGAGGACTCTGAGACAGACTGGTTCAAGGTTCTCTGGTCTGATGAGACCAAGATCGAGATCTTTGGTGCCAACCACACACGTGACGTTTGGAGACTGGATGGCACTGCATACGACCCCAAGAATACCATCCCTACAGTCAAGCATGGTGGTGGCAGCATCATGCTGTGGGGCTGTTTCTCAGCCAAGGGGCCTGGCCATCTGGTCCGCATCCATGGGAAGATGGATAGCACGGCCTACCTGGAGATTTTGGCCAAGAACCTCCGCCCCACCATCAAGGATCTTAAGATGGGTCGTCATTTCATCTTCCAACAAGACAACGACCCAAAGCACACAGCCAAGAAAACCAAGGCCTGGTTCAAGAGGGAAAAAATCAAGGTGTTGCAGTGGCCTAGTCAGAGTCCTGACCTTAACCCAATTGAAAACTTGTGGAAGGAGCTCAAGATTAAAGTCCACATGAGACACCCAAAGAACCTAGATAACTTGGAGAAGATCTGCATGGAGGAGTGGGCCAAGATAACTCCAGAGACCTGTGCCGGCCTGATCAGGTCTTATAAAAGACGATTATTAGCTGTAATTGCAAACAAGGGTTATTCCACAAAATATTAAACCTAGGGGTTGAATAATAATTGACCCACACTTTTATGTTGAAAATTTATTACAATTTAACTGAGCAACATAACTTGTTGGTTTGTAAGATTTATGCATCTGTTAATAAATCCTGCTCTTGTTTGAAGTTTGCAGGCTCTAACTTATTTGCATCTTATCAAACCTGCTAAATCTGCAGGGGGTTGAAGACTACTTGTAGGCACTGTACATTGCGGGTGAAAATACTATAAGCCAAATGTCTGTAAAATACAAGGGGGGATGTTGGGCCGCACAGTGTATCTCGCCTGCCACACCCGATCTGGTCCCATTCATCATCACTTGTGTTTACACTCAGATCACACACGTTCCGGAATGTTGTGCGTATTCAGGTTCTCTGTTCCAGAACAGCTGACTTGTCTCCGAGGAGGTTACACAACGTGAGACAGCGTAACTCTCAAGACTTCCTGATGTTTTCTTACTAACCAGTGTCTTTCATTTTTAATGGGGTGATCCCGCAATAAACATTTGCCACCCAGTGGGGGATAAAAATCCGATCCTTTGGAGCCCCATCCAAAACCTTCAATGGAGTTCCAAGCTCCAGGTTTTCACGACAATGACACAGTGAGGAAAACTGTGGAGCAAGTTGCTGATTGCTGAGAATCAACAATCCTGAGGATGAATGGTCGCACCACCACTCCATTCATTGTCTATGGGACTGGTGAGGGCAGGCAGGTACAGCGCTCGCCTGTAGAGGACAACCCCTTGGAAGGGTTATCCTACTATAACAACTTATCACCTATATACAGGTTGGATAAGTTGTTAATTGCTGAGTATCAACGATTCTGGGAATAGATGGTCACACCACCACTCTATTCATTGTCTATGGGACTGGTGGGGACAGCCAAGTACAGCGCTCAACTGTATAGGTCAACCCTTTGGAAGGGTTATCCTACTATAACAAGTTATCACCTATATACAGGTTGGATAAGTTGCTAATTGCTGAGTATCAACGATTCTGGGAATAGATGGTCACACCACCACTCTATTCATTGTCTATGGGACTGGTGGGGACAGCCAAGTACAGCGCTCAACTGTATAGGTCAACCCTTTGGAAGGGTTATCCTACTATAACAACTTATATCACCTATATACAGGTTGGATAAGTTGCTAATTGCTGAGTATCAATGAGCCTTAGAAAGTATGGTCGCACCACCAGTCTTGCCTGTTTGGAGATATACACATTGGACATATGCATGTATATATATATATATATATATATATATATATCACAAGATATTATATGTGACTCTATTTGATTCCTTGAGATAATTTTCTATACATGTTTTCATGTTTAGTGACATGTAAATGTCATTGTGCAGGAAGGGGGAAGAAGTGAGCTGTGACACTACGTACTGTGAGTGCACAGGCGTAGTATGTAGTAATGCCCCCCATCCTTTACAAATGTCCCTCATCCTGGGCCACTTCCTGGTATATATGTCCCCATCCTGGTATATATGTCCTCATCATGGGCCCCATCCTGGTATATATGATCCCATCCTGTGCCCCATCCTGTTACATAAAGTTCCATCCTGGGCCCATCCTAGTATATATGTCCTCATCTTGGGTCCATCTTGGTATATATGTCCCTATCTTGGTATATTTGGCCTCATCTTGGGCTCATTCTGGTATATATGTCCCCATCCTGGTATATCTGTACCCATTCTGGGCCCATTCTGGGCTATATACCCCCATCCTGGTATATACATCCCCATCCTGTGCCCCATCCTGTTACATAAGGTTCCATCCTGGGCCCATCCTATTATATATGTCCTCATCTTGGGTCCATCTTGGTATATATGTCCCTATCTTGGTATATTTGGCCTCATCCTGGGCTCATTCTGGTATATATGTCCCCATCCTGGTATCTGTACCCATTCTGGGCCCATTCTGGGCTATATACCCCCATCCTGGTATATACATCCCCATCTTGAGGCCACACTGGGGCACAGTATCACTGTTTGCCAAGCAGCGTGTCTTGCAGTCCAGGAACCTGATGGGTGTCTGTGCTGCAATGCATTTAGGATACACGTCCTCGGCACACAATCAAGCGGAAGTCGGCATTGCTGTCGGCGGGCCCCCTGTACCACCGGGCCCCATACAACAGCAATCGCAGTAAAGCCCTAATGCTGTAGAAATGTGGGGGCATAGGACCCCTATGGTAGGCATCGGTTTGGATCTCTTGGTGCAGAGATTCAAAGGGATAATGTGCAGGTGAACATGGCAGCAAGTGTTTAAATCCCCTGCAGGAGAAATTAGGAATTACACTGTGCCTATTTCAATCAACGGGTTACAGGGTTACCTAGATGTAAGTGCCAAGTTGTCAGTTATTACGCTAAACAGTTGCCCAATATGTGTAACCTACATGGCGCCTTAATGGCTTATTCTGATTGGACGCCTAAATAAAATATGGACCCATACTGAGGTGCTATCTTAGAGTTTGGCAAAAAATAGGTCATCATGTGATGGATTCCGTGATCATCTGAAGCTGAAATGTACATAAGATCCAGGAATGTGAGACGGGCCGAGCTCCCGCAGAGGCATATCTACTTTCTGGTTCTCATTACCATACAACAATTGCTCCTCTGTAGATGTAACTTTAGAATAATCCGAAAATGAGGAAAAACCAGAAGAAATAAAATATAACAGAAGAATCTCATATCTTCATCGCTGCAAGGAAGACAGATTATCGGGCGTATCACTTCTACGGAGGTTTACTCCAGAAGACAATAACATATCGGATCATTTATATTTAGGGCAACAACAATGGGGGCGCGGAAGATGATCCTGGCACGTATCACTAGACTTGGACACTAGAAGGGGAAGACTATCCAGGCCCTGGAGGCTTTGTGGGTTATGATGGGCCCTTATCTGCCCCCATATAATGTCCTACTGATGTAAAGGTGGAGGTGAACATGGTGCTGGATGGTGGGGAGGGTTGGCACCAAGTTACCACAGAGCTGGTCAAACTGCTGCCAAACACACCTGTTGTATATATACTGTATACAGCATATCCCACCCTACCACTGTAACCTATATATCACATCAGTAATGCAACTTGTAGGTAAACGTCAGACCCGCACTTCTCTGGACCCTTAGGTAGTGCATAAATCTCTTTGTGGTTACTCTAAAGGCAGCCATAGACCAACATAAGTCAGCTGAACATGAGATGTGGGGGATCGGCCAATCATGTAATGTGTGTGGTGGTCCTGATCTCTGTACTCTGAATTTATACTATGCAGCAGTTTGCTCAACTCTCAGTATTTCCTATGTATTCTCTACAGCTGTTTTCTTCACTCTCTGTACTCCATATGCATATTGTATAGCAGCTTGCTCCACTCTCTACACTGAGTGGTCAGGGCTTAATGATATTTTGCAGCAGGTGGCTGGCCCTGTACAGCTGCAAGGAGAGCAGCCCGGTGGGCACTTGCCCCCCTGTCCCTTGGGCCAGCATGCCCCTGTCTGAATTCATACTATGCAATGGTTTACTCCGCTTTCCATACTCCACATACATACTGTGCAGCACTTTACTTCCCTCTCTGAACTCTGAGAGCATATTTTGCAGCAGTTTACTTACTTACTTTGCATTCTGTGTGCCATATGCATACTCTACAGCTGTTTACTGTACTCTACATGCATATTTCGAAGCTGTTTACTCTGTTTTTGATTCTACAAATTCATACCCTACACCTGTAATGGTTTACTCTGCTCTCTGTACTCCATATGCATACTCTGCAGCTCCTTTCTCCACTCTCTGTACTCTGTATATATACTCTGCAGCTGTTTATTCTACTCTCTGTACTCAACATGCATATTTTGCAGTGGTTTACTCTGCTTTGTGTACTCCATGTGCATACTCTGCAGCTGCTTACTCCACTCTTTGTACTCCGTATGTATAATCTCCAGCTGTTTACTCCACTCTCTGTACTCCGTATATATACTCTGCAGCTGCTTACTCCACTCGCTATACTCTGTATACAGTATATACTCTGAAGCTGTTTATTCTACTCTATGTACTCAACATGCATATTTTTCAGCAGTTCACTCCGCTCTATGTACTCCATATGCATACTCTGCAGCTGCTTACTCCACTCTCTGTACTCTGTATGTATAATCTACAGCTATTTACTCCACTCTCTGTACTTAACATGCATAGTTTTTAGCTGTTTACTCCTCATGCATACTCTGAAGCTGCTTTCTCCACTCTCTGTACTCTGTATATATGCTCTGCAGCTGTGTATTCTACTTACTGTACTCCTCATATATATATTTCAGCAGTTTACCCCACTCTGTACTCCATATGTATACTCTGCAGCTGCTTTCTGCACTCTCTGTACTCTGTATACAGTATATACTCTACAGCTGTTTACACTACTCTCTGTACTCTGCATGCATATTTTGCAGCAGTTTCTCTGCTCTCTATATTCCGTATGCATACTCTGCAGCTGCTTACTCCACTCTCTGTACTCCATATGTATACTTTGCAGCACACTCTGTATGTATACTCCACAGCTGTTTGCTCTACTTCTGTACTCAAAATGCATATTTTGCAGTGGTTTACTCTGCTTTGTGTACTCTGTATGTGTGGTATACTCTGCAGTTGCTTACTCCACATTCTATACTCCATATGATGCTCTGCAGCTGCTTACTCCACTCGCTGTACTCCATATGTATAGTCTGCAGCTGTTCACTCCACTCTCTGTACTCTGTATATATACTCTGCAGCTGTTTACTCTACTCTCTGTACTCTGCATGCATAGTTTGCAGTGGTTTACTCTGCTTTTTGTACACCATTTGCATTTCTGCAGCTGTTTACTCTACTCTCTGTACTCCGCATGCATATTTTACATCTGTTCACGCTCTTCTCGGCACTCTGAATTCATACTCTGCAGTGGTTTGCTTTGTTCTTTGTACTCCCTGTACGTATGCCTAGTCAGGTCCTAGCTTGATCTTAGTATTGGTGAGCAGCTTCAGAAACTCTCCATCTGGAGGACCCCACACATCTATGTATAACAAGGATAGCACATTAACTTCATTGGCAACTGTGTGCTGAAATGAAAATCGAACATTACCGCGAGTTAACTCTTCAAAGGGGTGACCATTTTGACATGTTCTATTCTGACTCACGGATATATAGGACGTGATGGTGTCTAACCAGACCTCTTCATCCTGGGCCCTTCGTATTGACCTGTACTCACGTTCATATCGGTTCCTCAGAGAGTTTAACTCAGCCACAATCTCATTGTAAGAAGACTCCAGGAAAAGAAGAATGTTTAACGGAAAAGTTGGCTGGTACAACACGCTACATGGAGAAGAAGGGCGTGGAATGCTGACATCACAGAGCTACAGGGAGGAGGAAGGGTCAAAATGCAATGGAAGTCAAACCTTCTACTTGGGCACAGAAATACAATACACAGCAATGGAAACATTGAATAATTCCCAAGTTGTGGGACATGACAACCTCTTTGTACACAAAGAACAGGGTCATCCAGGTGATGCCTGATACCTTCTTCTGTATTGATTAATTTATGTTGCTTATGTGTCGCCCTGGACAAGCCAGGGGACACAGGTAACAACACACACACACACACACCCACCCCCAGCAGTTCACAGCAGACATCCCCAAAGTGACCTGCTTTCTGCCTCGGGCTGACACACCAGGTGGGCGGAGTGAGGAGATGGGGACGCCCACCCTGGAGTGAGCTGACCTGAGGCAGGAAACAAGCCCAGTCTAGTCCTAGGAGAGGAAGAGTGAAGGTCTGCAGAGAGGCAGACGGAGCCAGGGGCCTAGGTTGGAGCCTAGGGCCTCGTAGAGAGAGTCCGTCAGACGCTAAGTGCCGTCTGCAGGGAGCCGGGAAGACAGCTGGTGGAACCGAAGGTAGCCGGGGCTGGGCAGTGGCCCACCGGTACGGAACCGGGGAGCCAGCTGGAAGCCGGAGTGCAGGAGAGGGGTGCACGGAGGTGGAAGAAAGGACTTACACCATCAAACTGGGTCAGGGGAGAAACAACAACCGCAGCCGTCTGGGGGTACCCGTCCATCCAGCCGAGTGTTTTACTAAAAACTGTGTCATCGTCTCAGGCTGAGTGAGTACCACAGTGCCGGAAGGCACAGCGCTGCCCCCGCGTCCCTGCCCCCACCAAGCCCTGCATCTCCCACCTCATCACTGGGCCCCGGGATCACCAACCCCTACCCACGGAGGGGCAACACAACAACTCGCTGCTATACACCATCACTCCCGGGATCCCCATATAGAGCAGCGGTGGTGAAATCACCACAACCGTGGGTGGCGTCACGGACAATAGACAATATCCCAAAACCCAATCCTCTTTCACTCACGGGCGAGGAGCGCCGCTCGAGAACCCCCGGGATCCGGCCCACAGCTCGAGCCACCACTGAGCAGCAGCAGCCGGAACCGAGCAGAGGGGTGAGCGCAGTGCTGACACCCTCCTCCCCGCCCGCGACAACTTGGCGTCAGGAACAGGATCTTACCGCTCTGCCGTCTGGTAGAGGTGCGCCTTGTTACCGCTGGAGGTGTCCGGCCGAAAAGTTTGTAAAACCGCTATCTTTGGCGCGAAAATTTCCCGCTCGAGCGTCTTCCCCGAGCAGGAAAGGCGCGAAAGTGGAGCCCCGCCCCCTGAAGCAGGAAGTGCTAAAAAGAAGCTAAGGGGGACGGGATGGCGTCCGGCCGCATGTGAACCGCGGCTGTGGAAGCGGGGACGCCAGGACTCTGCCAGCATTTAGTTCCTGGAAGAGGCCGCCGCAGTGATGCACCGACCCGTTACCCCTGTTACCGATAGCGGCGCCCGCAGCGTCTGTGGGGGAGGACCCAGACCTGGGGTCCCCAGGCCTCACCTTTGTCACCACTCTGCCTCCGGCCCCGGCAGTCCGCCCGGCTGTGACGGAGATGACGACGGCTCCGACAGTCGGCCCGGCCGCAACGGCAGCGAAGTACCGGTCCCGTTGACCAATCTGGAGCCGTTCCTGGACTGGGGTTAAGGGGTGCTGCCTGGGCTTTAGGGGCAGCACCAAGGCTAGGTTATTTGGGTGGGTGACCGAAGGAACCGTTATACTGTTATTATTAAAAGTGTTGGGCTGTTACTGTAATGTTAAAGTAATGTGCATCCCGTTTTGGGAGGGTTGAAAATGCTTGTGTTTGATGTTTTGATCTTTTGCAGTTTAAAAGAAAAATAAAACCGGTGATGGACGGGCAGCCCGAGGACGGTCTGCATTTTGCTAAGGGGGAATGTGTCGCCCTGGACAAGCCAGGGGACACAGGTAACAACACACACACACCCCCACCCCCAGCAGTTCACAGCAGACATCCCCAAAGTGACCTGCTTTCTGCCTCGGGCTGACACACCAGGTGGGCGGAGTGAGGAGATGGGGACGCCCACCCTGGAGTGAGCTGACCTGAGGCAGGAAACAAGCCCAGTCTAGTCCTAGGAGAGGAAGAGTGAAGGTCTGCAGAGAGGCAGACGGAGCCAGGGGCCTAGGTTGGAGCCTAGGGCCTCGTAGAGAGAGTCCGGCAGACGCTAAGTGCCGTCTGCAGGTAGCCGGGGAGACAGCTGGTGGAACCGAAGGTAGCCGGGGCTGGGCAGTGGCCCACCGGTACGGAACCGGGGAGCCAGCTGGAAGCCGGAGTGCAGGAGAGGGGTGCACGGAGGTGGAAGAAAGGACTTACACCATCAAACTGGGTCAGAGGAGAAACAACAACCGCAGCCGTCTGGGGGTACCCGTCCATCCAGCCGAGTGTTTTACTAAAAACTGTGTCATCGTCTCAGGCTGAGTGAGTACCACAGTGCCGCAAGGCACAGCGCTGCCCCCGCGTCCCTGCGCCCACCAAGCCCTGCATCTCCCACCTCATCACTGGGCCCCGGGATCACCAACCCCTACCCACGGAGGGGCAACACAACAACTCGCTGCTATACACCATCACTCCCGGGATCCCCATATAGAGCAGCGGTGGTGAAATCACCACAACCGTGGGTGGCGTCACGGACAATAGACAATATTCCAAAACCCAATCCCCTTTCACTCACGGGCGAGGAGCGCCGCTCGAGAACCCCCGGGATCCGGCCCACAGCTCGAGCCACCACTGAGCAGCAGCAGCCGGACCCGAGCAGAGGGGTGAGCGCAGTGCTGACACCCTCCTCCCCGCCCGCGACACTTATATAGCGCCAATATAGTCTTACACACACTCATACACTCAAGTCACCTTATTCAGGGGTGCTCGCAATATACAATATAATTTTTGACACCCGACAACTTCAGTGTTGGAACTACACAGCACAACAGCGCCACACTCTGCATAGTGGCCATATTCTGGTACTGCAATTCAAATTATTTTTTTCGGCTCCGGTAGTCTTGACAGCTGATTGGTTGGAATGTCCTGTATCGGACCCCCACCGATGTGTAATTTACCCCCACAAGTTATATGATTTACATTATCATCATGACATTTCTCATTCTTTTTTTACTTTGGTAATTTAGCGACATTGCAAAATCTACATAGATGACCAGAAATGAAAGAGAGATGACTCTGTCTATTCTTCCGTTCACTGTTTGAACCATCTTTTATTTTTATCTTTTCCTTCGTTCTACAGAATGGGAGATACCAAGAAGTCAGTTTCTTGTGGTTTCACATAAGGACCGTGTTCTCGCTTGGGAATTACTAATCTGGTTTTCATAACTTCCTTTTTAAGCTGAAATACAAAAGCTGAAAAAAGTGATAGCAACTTCTGATGTTATCTTAAAGGGATTGTCCACTTATAGTGACATTTTTTTTTTACTTAAATGCATGAATTTGGGGCTAAATTTTTTTCCCACCATTTGGAATTTAAAGGCTTTGTTTTCCTGCATTAGTGAGGGCCAGTGTTACGCTAGTGTCGCCAATACAATAAGCCATTGTGATCATGGTCACCTCCTTGCTCTCACCTGAGGCTCAACCCTGCACTCTTTGTTGTCCCCAGACAGGTTCCTCCCTGTGCACCGTCACATGCCTAGGCCTTGCTGACCTTAAACTCACCCTGACTAGTGAGGGCCATTAGTCTCGGTAATACAATAAGCCATTGTGATCATGGTCACCTCCTAGCTCTTACCTGAGGCTCAAACATGCACTCCCTAATGTCCCCAGACGGGTTCCTCCCCCATGTGCCGTCACGTGCCTAGGCCCTTGCTGACCCTAAACTCACCCTGACTAGTGAGGGCCAGTGTTACGCTAGTGTCGAGGGCGGGGGCCGGCTTCCCCGTCGCGGGGGCTGCTCGGGGAGATCGCGCTCAGATCCGGTGCCTTCTCCTCGGTGGCTCGAGCGGGGCCGGACCCGGAGCTCGAGCAGCGCTCCTCGCCCACGAGTGAAAAGGGGAGTTGGGATTGGTTTTTGGGATGGATAGAGTTCGTGACGCCACCCACGGGTTGTGGTGATGATGGGCACCACCGCTGCTGGTGAAGGGGTTCCCGGGAGCGATGGCGGGGAGTAGCTAGGTGTTGACCCCTCCGTGGGTAGGGGCTGTTGGTCCCGGGGCCCTGTGGCTGGTTGGATTCCCGTAGGATGGGGGCTCACAGGGTGCAGGGTCGCGGTGCAGCGCGGCGTGGTGCCGGATGGCACTGTTGTACTCACTCAGATACAGATGGACAGAGTCTCTGGTAAACCAAACGGCTGGATGGACGGGGCCCGCAGCCGGCTGCAGTGTTTCCCTGGATGGGTTGATGGTGGCTGTCGTTTCCCTGCACCTGTGTTTGAATGTTGATTCCAATGCCTGGGCACCGGTAGTCCGCTCCCCGACGTATTTGTGCCGGAGGAGCCCCTTTGCCCGCAGACGCTGGCCCTTTGGATCTCTGGCCCTTGGCGGTGGCGCTTATCCGTACTGGTTGGGCTGTTGCCTTCAATCGGGACTTGGTTGGGAATGAACCCCTGAGGTCCAGACCGCAATCAGTGAATTTGACTAGAGGTTGGCTTTAAGCCTAGTTGGAGTCTGAGTACCCTGCCTGGTGCTTGGCTCCAATCAGCTCCCCGGTTCAGTACCGGCGGGCCACCGCCCGACCCCGGTCCTACGGTTCCGCAGACATTCGCCAACTCCTGCAGATGGCCACCACCGTCTACCGACCTTGCTGTACGTGCCCGGGTTCCAACCAAGACACCAACAGTTTTCGCTCCTCTTTTACTACTGCCCACAACGGGACTCTCCTTCCAACTAACTGTGTGTTTTTCCCGCCTCCAGCCTGTGTACTCCTCGGTGGGCGGGGCCAACCGCCTGGCTCCGCCCCACCTGGTGTGAACATCAGCCCTGGAGGGTGGCAACAAAGATTTTAAGTTTGACTGGTGTGACCTGTCCAGGGAAGGGGTTTGTGTGTGTGTGTAATGACCTGTGACCCCTAGGGTCCAGGGCGTCACAGTAGTATCACCAATACAATAAGCCATTGTGATCATGGTCACCTCCTAGCTCTCACCAGAGGCTCAACCCTGCACTCTTTGTTGTCCCCAGCCAGGTTCCTCCCCGTGCACCGTCACATGCCTAGGCCTTGCTGACCCTAAACTCAACCTGACTATTGAGGGCCATTAGTCTCGGTAATACAATAAGCCATTGTGATCATGGTCACCTCCTAGCTCTCACCTGAGGCTCAACCCTGCACTCCCTAATGTCCCCAGACGGGTTCCTCCCCCATGCGCCTTCACGTGCCTAGGCCCTTGCTGACCCTAAACTCACCCTGACTAGTGAGGGCCAGTGTTACGCTAGTCTCGCCAATACAATAAGCCATTGTGATCATGGTCACCTCCTAGCTCTCACCTGAGGCTCAACCCTGCACTCCTTGATGTCCCCAGACAGGTTCCTCCCCCATGCTCCATCACGTGCCTAGGCCCTTGCTGACCCTAAACTCACCCTGACTAGTGAGGGCCAGTGTTACGCTAGTCTTACCACTACAATAAGCCATTGTGAGCAGGGTCACCTCCTAGCTCTCACCTGAGGCTGAACCCTGCACTCCCTAATGTCCCTAGATGGATCTTTCCCCCGTGCGCCGTCACGTGCCTAGGCCGTAGCTGACCCTAAACTCACCCTGATGATTAGTGAGGGCTACCGAGACACTAATCTCTCCACTACAATAAGACAACACAAGGTAGGTAAAGTCACAACAAAAAACACACTAAGGTTTCTTAGTAAGTAACTTCGCAGCTGCAATAGAAACGACACCACAGCTATTCAGCAATTATCTCCTTCAACATGGTCAGCATAGGTATGAGCTATAGCCGGCAGAGGGAGGAGTAATGAGCAGATGTTTATAGTAGAAGGGAGTGGCTGCAGCTGAGGTTACACATACCTGTTAGATCACTGCACGATAGAAATGGACCTTAACCCCTTCAGTGCTGGATGGAATTAAATACGCTCCACCTCAGGGTAAACAATGAGTGAGAACTAAAGCGGATCTGCGGATCATCAATGTATATGGTATTTCTATCACATGGTATTTTTTTATGCTGTGTATGAAAGAAGTTCGAAAAAAATGTGATTTTGTTTTTTTTTCCTGTCGAAACCTTCAAAAATGAGTCATGTTCAGACCCATGACTATCCACAGCTCAGAACAGAGGATATGTTATTAGTCCCCCTTACATGCATAACTCACAAGGCTCTTCATCTTAACGCTGCCATGACTTCCAAGAAGTAACCAGAGAAAAGTCTGATTTTTACACTCTCATCACACGGAGGGATTCAGCATACATCAGAATAGCAGAAGTGGTCAACAAGTCAAATCCGAAACATCCAGAGAATAAAATAGTAATCCGGTCCCACATATGATACAATCGTCATTTCTAAATATTCATCAGATGATTATCAAAACCACCATTTTCAATTATTCGTCATACACCTTGTGTTTCATTTTTTATATAGATCTCAGACTTTGTGTTTATACATTTCTTTATTGCAGGTTTAGGTTTAAATTGTGTTGTAGAACTCCCAAATACCCTTTTTACAGCTAAATAAATAAGTAAAAAAAATTCTCGCTGCCTGAATTCACCACTAGGGGGAGCTTTAGAGGTTTCTGAAGACAATAGACTGCATAGGAGCTGAATAAATCAGTCTTCACTCAGCTCCCTCTAGTGGTAGCTTCAACATTGCTCTTAAATGCAGCATCTCCTTAAATCTGTTCACCCAATGAAAAATAACATACTTGTCACAAGGTGACTGTTAGGATAGCAACAGATAGGGGCTCCTATGGTGCCCCTCACGCTAGGGGACTCTCGGGTATCCCTAACCTCTGGATTACTCCTGATGGTGGAGATGCCTGAGTCCCGTTCCTGGCTATACTCCTCACCAGTACTACTCTTATACCCACATTCAACTAGGGAAGGATCTCAGGGTTACTACTGATGGTGAAGATACCTGAGTCCCATTCTTGGCTATACTCCTTACCTGTACTACTCTTATACCCCTCTTCCACTAGGGAAGGATCTCAGGCTTACTCCTGATGGTGAAGATCCCTGAGTCCCGTTTCTGGCTATACTCCTGATCAGTAGTACTCTGATACCCCTCTTCCACTAGGGAAGGATCTCAGGGTTACTCCTGATGGTGGAGATGCTTGAGTCCCCTTCCTGGCTATACTCCTTACCTGTACTACTCTTATACCCCTCTTCCACTAGGGAAGGATCTCAGGCTTACTCCTGATGGTGAAGATCCCTGAGTCCCGTTTCTGGCTATACTCCTGATCAGTACTACTCTGATACCCCTCTTCCACTAGGGAAGGATCTCAGGGTTACTCCTGATGCTGGAGATATTTGAGTCCCGTTCCTGGCTATACTCCTTACCTGTACTACTCTTATACCCCCATTCAACTAGGGAAGGATCTCAGGGTTACTCCTGATGGTGAACACACCTGAGTCCCGTTCCTGGCTATACTCCTGATCAGTACTACTCTGTTACCCCTCTTGCACTAGGGAAGGATCTCAGGGTTACTCCTGATGGTGGAGATGCTTGAGTCCCGTCCCTGGCTATACTCCTGAACAGTACTACTCTTATACCCCCATTCCAATTGGGAAGGACAGGGCAGGAGTGTGATGGAAAACAGATAAAAACGGGCAAAGGTAAAACCAAAACTCGGGCACATTGCACACACAGGAATAGATAATGAGAGACTCAGGAGTAAAGCAAGAGCAGAAAGGTATCAACAAAAAGGCAACAAGAGTTAACTCCACAACAACACTAAGCAACAAGTATAGCAACCACTAGAGAATCTGGATCACAACCCCTCACCAGACCAACTAAAATAAAAAATAGCTGGCAAAGGTGGAAGGATTTAGCCAATCTGCTGCTAGTCACTACTTACAGATAGTATAGACAGAAGGGTAGTCATGCAAACTGGGGTCAGGAAACAGGACACACGAGAGGACACAGGGAGTAAGCAGAAACACAGTCAAGTCACAGGCCAAAGGTCAGAATTCCAGGAGAGTACCTATTAGATTCAGGGAGCAGAGAGACGTGGTCAGGTAACGGTCCGAGGTCAGATGCCAGGAGGTAACGACAAGAAGAGGTGGGCAGAGAGAAGTCAATCAATGGTCTAGGGTCAGAAGCCGGGAGGTAACGACAAGAACAGAGCGCAGGCTGAGAGAAGTCAAACAATGGTCCGGGTTCAAGAAGCTTAGATCAGAACACAATCACAAACACAAGCCAAGAGCATAACTGCAGAACCAGAGAGTACGACTGGCGAGGTTCTGGGAGGGCATGCTCAGTAATGAAACAGCGCAATTACCAGGAAGATGGAACACCTGAGTAATCAGCACCTCCCAGAACCTGCATGGAATCCTGTGCTGTCAATCAACCTGTCAGCTCAGTGCTCAAAAAAACACAGCAGAGCATCTCCAAATGCAAGATGCTCTGCACAGAGGAAACATGTCACTGCCGGCTCTGTAATTCAGGAAGGCGCAGCAGAGCATCACCTGTGTGCAAGATGCTCCTCACAGAGGAATAATGTCACTGCCGGCTCTGTAATTCAGGAAGGCACAGCAGAGCATCACCTGTGTGCAAGATGCTCTGCACAGAGGAATTGTGACAGCCAGCATATATAGGAGAGGAGCAGAACATGTGATCAAATGAGACTAACAAGCAGACTAGCAGACTACCATTGTTGAGTAGTGATAACCTCAGAGGTGCCTACCAGATTATCAGTAATCCAGCATGGACTAGCACAGAGGTATCTAGCCGTTGGGGAAAGAAACAAAGCCCGGCACTGGAGCCAGGACACATGAGTAATCTAATAACCATTCTATACAATATTTATACAATATTTATATGATACCACTATACCATTGTTGAGTGATGGTCACAAGCTTTGAGTGCCAGGCCAGTAGGGGTGACTGATATGGTTTTGGCCACCACACAGGTCACAGAACTCTTCGATCAGCCTTGCCTTTGACCAAGATCACACATCGGAGCTCGTCAACCAGATTTGAGTCATGGTCCTCATCCCTCCTCTCACAAGGCCTCAACCACAGTGGACTTTTTTACGTTTTTTTGTGGCCGCGTACGAATTAATGCCACGTTACACGCAGCGACGTATTACTATATATCGCCGGGGTCACGGATTCTGTGACGCACATCCGGCATCGTTAGCGACGTCGTTGCGTGTGACACCAACGAGCGACCGTTAACGATGGAAAATACTCACCAACTCGTCCATCGTTGACACGTGGTTCACTTTCTAAAAATCGTTGATTGTTGAGGATGCAGGTTGTTCGTCGTTCCTGAGGCAGCACACATCGCTATGTGTGACACCTCGGGAACGACGAACTACAGCTTACCTGCGGACGCCGGCAATGCGGAAGGAAGGAGGTGGGCGGGATGTTCCGGCCGCTCATCTCCGCCCCTCCGCTTCTATTGGGCGGCCGCTTAGTGACGCCGCTGTGACGCTGCACGAACCGCCCCCTTAGAAAGGAGGCGGTTTTCCGGCCATAGCGACGTCGCTAGGCAGGTAAGTCCGTGTCACGGCTCCGAACGATATTGTGCGCCAGGGGCAGCGATTTGCCCGTGACGGACAAACGACGGGAGCGGGTACGCTCGCTAGCGATATCGCTGCGTGTTACGGGGCCTTTAATCTACCAACATCATGGGCATGTTGTATGCAAATGTTTGAAGTTCTCTACCATTTGTATGAAGCATAAGGGAATTTTCCGCGGCATTCATAATGTATAAAGCCCTGTGTAAAACGCAAAGCTTGACGAGTCCTCTTTAAAAGTTTTATTTTCCCCATAGTAATCTATTCCCGCAGCTTCTTCTTACCGCATCTTCTGAAGCCCCGTCAGCAGGCGTAACATCTGATAACAGTGCAATGTTAATAACAGTGCCGGGGAGTTTTTCTGCCGTATTGAAGTTAATATAATATTTTGTTTCCCTCGTTCCCACGTCCTGGCTCCTCTCCACCGATACTCGCTGTTTGCCTAGGACTTTTCTCATATGCATTCCATTCCCTGCGTAATTACAGACATCTTTTAACATCTGTAGATTTATTTTTACTGTTCGGCGCTGCGGATGCCTATTATTTTTATGCAACTTTTTTTTTTTATATTGCGCACCCTTAAAAAGAAAGCCCTGAAAAATGGATCTCGCCTCCGTATCTTAGGATTTCAGGTCATGTTGACATTTTTATTCAATTGCTATTTTTGATTTTTAGCTGCCGTCGGTGTCGTAGCTCAATCACAGCGGTGAGTCACTTAATTCATAAGCGTTTCATCTGTAGTATTACAGCGAGATAGCATGGGCTGCCAATAGTAATCTCTTTTAATGCAATGATTCTCAACTAAGGAGTACCCACCTTGATTCTAGAGTAGACCTGGGCAAAGTGCGGCCTACAGGCCACATACGGTCTTTTTGGCCATAGCGGTGCGTCCAATTGAGGAGGAAAATCCATTGAGGGAAAGTGTCGGAACATAATACTGTGCAAAGGGGCTGTGTGAGGACACTATACTGTGCAAGGGGGTTGTGTAGGGGCATAATACTGTGCAAGGGGGTTGTGTAGGGGCATAATACTGTGCAAGGGGGTTGTGTAGGGGCATAATAAATTGTGCAAGTCGGCTGTGTGGGGATATAATACTATGTAAGTGCGGTGATTGGTGACATTATACTGTGTGGAACATTATACTGTCATGGCCAAAAGTTTTGAGAATGAATGACACCAAAATTATATTTTCACATGATCTGTTGCCCTCTGGTTTTTAGTTGTGTTTGTCTGATGTTTACATCACATACAGAAATATAATTGAAATCATATTATGAGACCAGAAGGTTCTATTGACAGTTAGAATGAGTTAATGCAGCAAGTCAATATTTGCAGTGTTGACCCTTCTTCTTCAGGACCTCTGCAATTCTCCCTGGCATGCTCTCAATCAACTTCTGGACCAAATCATCACTGATAGCTGTCCATTCTTGCATAAGCAATGCTTGCATTTTGCCAGAATTTGTTGGTTTTTGTTTGTCCACCCGTCTCTTGATGATTGCCTACAAGTTCTCAATGGGATTAAGATCTGGGGAGTTTCCAGGCCATGGACCCAAAATCTCTATGTTTTGTTCCATGAGCCATTTAGTGATCACCTTTGCTTTATGGCAAGCTGCTCCATCATGCTGGAAAAGGCATTGTTGGGCACCAAACTGCTCTTGGACAGTTGGGAGAAGTTGCTCTTGGAGGACATTCTGGTACCATTCTTTATTCATGGCTGTGTTTTTAGGCAAGACTGTGAGTGAGCCGATTCCCTTGGCTGAGAAGCAACCCCACACATGAATGGTTTCAGGATGCTTAACAGTTGGCATTAGACAAGACTGGTGGTAGTGTCGCGGGCGGAGGAGGGGACGCCGCGCTCTCCCACTGCTCGGGTCCGGCTGCCGCTGCGGCTGCTGCTGCTGCTGCTCGGTGGCTCGAGCGATGGGCCGGATCCCGGGGACTCGAGCGGCGCACCTCGCCCGTGAGTGAAAGGGGATTGGGATTTGGGATAGTTTATTGTCCGTGACGCCACCCACGGTTGTGGTGATTAAGTGGACACCACCGCTGCTCTGTCTGGGGAGCCCGGGAGTGGTGGTATGGAGCAGCCAGTTGTTGGTTTGCCCCTCCGTGGGTAGGGGTGTTGGTGATCCCGGGGCCCAGTGATGGGGTTGGTATGGTGGACAGGCGGGTATGGGGCCTGTGGAGGTGCAGGGGCGCAGGGACAGCGCTGTGCTGCACGGCACGGAGGTACTCACTCAGCCAGTAAACACGACACAGTTCTCGGTAAACAAACGGCTGGTTGGACGGGTCCCTCGGACGGTTTACGGTGCTGCGGTTCCCTGCAGTTAGCGGTGACGGTCTCTTCCCTGCACCTATGTAAAGTCTTTTTGGTAGCGATGGGTTCCCACCGGTTACCCACTCCTCGGCTTCAATCTGGGCCGAAGGAGCCCTACTTTGCCCGCAGGCGCTGGCCCTGGGAAACTGGTCCCTTGGTGGTGGCGGTGTCTCCCCTTAACGGTCGGACTGTTGCCTTCAATCGGGACTTGATTGTTAGGAGACAGAGGTCCCCTTCACTGACGGATTTGGCAAATTATGGCGACTCCTAGCCTTGCCGGGATCCGAAAGGCCCCTGCCCTGGTGCTGACTGTTCTTCGTATACTGCTCCGGTACCGCCGGGTCACCACCCGTCCATGGTCCTTCCAGCAACCTCCAGACAGTCCCCCTGCAGACTATCACCGCCGTCTGCTGACCTTGCTGTCTCAGTCCGGGGCACACACCTGGACTAACTTCAGGCTTGCTTAACTGTTCCTTTTCTGTCACTGTCCTCCTCTACCACTTCACTGTTTACTCCTTCACTTCCCTAGCTTAACTCTGTTCTGCCTGGTTCTTCCCGCCTCCAGGGCTGTGAACTCCTCGGTGGGCGGAGCCAACCGCCTGGCCCACCCCCTGGTGTGGACATCAGCCCCTGGAGGAAGGCAACAAGGATTTTAGGTTAGCCTTGGTGTACCTGCAAGGAATGTGGGGTGCATGTGATGTTGTGACCTGTGACCCCTGGCTTGCCCAGGGCGTCACAGTAACGCTCACCTCTTCTTCTCCTAATAAGCTGTTTTCCAGATGTCCCAAACAATCGAAAAGGGGATTCATCTGAGAAAATGACTTTACCCCAGTCCTCAGCAGTCCACTCCCTGTACCTTTTGCAGAATATCAGTCGGTCCCTGATGTTTTTTCTGGAGAGAAGTGGCTTCTTTGCTGCCCTCCTTGAAACCCGGCCTTGCTCATAGTCTCCGCCTCACAGTGTGTGCAGAAGCACTCACACCAGCCTGCTGCCATTGCTGAGCTAGCCCGGCACTGCTGGTAGTCCAATCCCGCAGCTGAAACAGTTTTAAGCTATGGTCCTGGTGTTTGCTGGTCCTTCTTGGGCGCCCTGGAGCCTTTTTGGCAACAATGGAACTCTCTCCTTGAAGTTCTTGATGATGCGATAGATTGTTGACTGAGGTGCAATCTTTGTAGCTGCGATACTCTTCCCTGTTAGGCCATTTTTGTGCAGAGCAATGATGGCTGCACGGGTTTCTTTAGAGATAACCATGGTTAACTGAAGAGAAACAATGATACCAAGCACCAGCCTCCTTTTAAAGTGTCCAGTGGTGTCATTCTTACTTAATCATGACTGATTGATCGCCAGCCCTGTCCTCATCAACACCCACACCTGTGTTAATGGAACAATCACTAAAACAATGTTAGCTGCTCCTTTTAAGGCAAGAATGCAATGATGTTGAAATGTGTTTTGGGGGTTAAAGTTCATTTTCTTAGCAAATATTGACTTTGCAAGTAATTGCTGTTAAGCTGATCACTGTTTATGACATTCTGGAGTATATGCAAATTGCCATTAGAAAAACTTAAGCAGTAGACTTGGTAAAAATTAATATTTGTAGCATTCTCAAAACTTTTGGCCATGACTGTAGTGTGTAGGGGATTGACTGGGGACATTATACTGCGTGGGATAGCTCTGTGGTGGTGACATACCGTGTGATGGGAAAACATACTATGTGGGGGGCTTTGTGGTGGCATACTATGTGAGGGGACTTGTGAAGACATTATACTGTGTAGGGGGCTTTATGTGCATGGGGACTTTGTGGGGACATTATACTGTGTAAGGGGCTCTGTGGGCATATTGTCCTGCATGAGGCAGCTCAGTGGTTTTATGCTGTGTGATGTGGTATCATACTATGTAGGGGGCTTTGTGGTGGCATACTGTGTGAATATAAATCATACTGTGTGAGGGGTCTTGTGGGGACATTATACTGTGTAGCGGGGCTTTATGAGGACTTACTATGCATGGGGCTCTGTGGGGACATTATACCGTGTAAGGGGCTGTGTGGGGACATTATACAGTATGGGGTAGCTCAGTGGTGAGCTACTGTGTGGTAGGACATCAAACTCTGTGGGGGGCTTTGTGGTGGCATCATACTGTATGAGGGACCTTGTTGGAACATTATACTGCATGGGGGGCTTTATGGGGACCTACTGTGCATGGGGGCTTTGTGGGGACATTATACTGTGTAAGGGGCTATGTGGGGACATTATACTGCATGGGGCAGCTCAGTGGTGACCTCCAGTGTGATGGAACATCATACTGTGGGAGGGGCTTTGTGGAGACATTATACTGTGTAAGGAGCTCTGTGGGGACATTATAATGTATGGGGCAGCTCAGTGGTGACCTACTGTGTGATAGGACATCAAACTTTGTGTGGGGCTTTGTGGTGGCATCATACTGTGTGAGGGACCTTGTGGGGACATTATACTGCATAGGAGGGCTTTATGAGGACCTACTGTGCATGGGAGCTTTGTGGGGACATTATACTGTGTAAGGGACTGTGTGGGGATGTTATACTGCATGGGGCAGTCAGTGGTGACCTACTGTGTGATGGGACATCATACCGTGTGTGGAGTTTTGCAGTGGCATACTGTGTGATGGGACATCATACTGTGGAAGGGGCTTTGTAGGGACATTATACTGTGTAAGGGGCTGTGTGGGGATACTGCATGGGGCAGCTCAGTGGTGACATACTGTGTGATGGGACATCAAACTCTGTGTGGGGATTTGTGGTGGCATCAATACTGCATGAGGGACCTTGTGAGGATATTATACTGCATGGGGGGGGGATTTATGGGGACATACTGTGCATGGGAGCTTTGTGGGGACATTATACTGTGTAAAGGTCTGTGTGGGGACACTATACTGCATGAGGCAGCTCAGTGGTGACATACTTTGTGATAGGACATCAAACTCTGTGTGGGGCTTTGTGGTGGCATCATACTGTGTGAGGGACCTTGTGGGGACATTATACTGCATAGGGGTCGGGCTTTATGGGGACATACTCTGCATGGGGGCTTTGTGGGGACATTATACTGTGTAAAGGTCTGTGTGGGGACACTATACTGCATGGGGCAGCTCAGTGGTGACATGCTGTGTGATGGGACAGCATACTATGTGAGGGGCTTTGTGGTACTGTGTGAATAGAAATCATACTGTGTGAGGGTTCTTGTGGGGACATTATACTGTGTTGCGGGGCTTTATGAGGCAATATTGTGCATGGAGACTTTGTGGGGAAATTATACTGCATGGGGCAGCTCAGTGGTGATGGGACATCAACAGGTGTGTGGGGCTTTATGGTGGCATCATACTGTGTAAGGGGCTGTGTGAGGACGTTATTCTGCATGGGGCAATCGCCGACAGATTGCTAATATATTAATGACATACAGCCTCAAAGCACAGAACTAGTTAAAAGCACTCATTGACTTTTATTCGGCCCCTATAGTAGATGTTCCCTCAGATTTAGCAATCTGACAAATGAATAATTGTAGAGTTGGTAGAAATGGAACAGAGTCAATGGGCATCATTTACAGAGAACAAAAGTCCAATAATGTCCCTTAGACGGTTCACTCAGTCTCATGACTTAAGTCATAATTGAAGCTGAGCCAAGCATTAGTTCAAGAGGGAAGCAGAAAGCTCCAAATTAATGAAAGAATTAGCTCGAGTCTTGAAAGCAATCATGTTTTGCATCATGGACACCACCACCCTCCGCAGAATCTCCTCCAAGGACAAACATCATCTCTCTGGAGAAACCACTGCGGCAGTCAGGGACGGACTGGGACAGAAATTTAGCCCTGGCTTTTGGAAGCACGCAGGCCCCAGATGTGGGTAGTGATTATTATTACCTATTATTACCCTGTGTGGAGAATATAAAGATGTACTACAAGACAAATATTTCTAATAATACCACTATATATGGTTTAATAAAACCGCAATAATAATATTGTAATACAAGAGACAACTATTACCAAACCATAACTAAATATTGCCTGTGTGCGGCCCCTGCAGCGGTCGAACTGCTCGGATACAGGTTTGCTGCTGTGGCTCGAGGGTCTCCGGCCCGGGGCTTGCGGCTACTCAAATATGAACAGGGGGACAGTCTATAAAGTCACTATCCTCCACAGGTTAATTGCCGGGTTGCCTGAAGCGACTCCCCGACCTAGGGTCCTGTACCCTGCCGTGCATTCGGTCCCGGACCGGTTATTAGTCTGAGATGCCTCCTGTCCTCCAAGACCAGGTCTAGGCACCCAGCCTCAATAGCCTGTGACCGGGTCTCCGACTCCTCTTCGACCCAACCTCTAACACCCAGGGAGCCACACACTCCCCCAGCTCCTCATCCTCACTACTCGAGGGCTAACTCTGTTCTGCTCTACTTCCATCCCACCAGTCTGCCTGACCCCTAGGTGGGCGGCCCTATTCCAGCTCAGCAGCCCACTGGTGTGTCTGACAGGGTGTGGTGTGAGGTGTGGTTGGGATTTTGGTTTCAGATGGAGGCAGTACCACAGGTTGGGAACCCAAAACCATGAGGGGTTGAGTCCTGCACCAAAGGGCAGGAAGTGCAGTACCCTGTGACGCCTTGAATAGTCCAGGGGCGTCACACCAGCATATACAGTAATGATAATACCACCATACTGGACATTAAAGGGGTTGTCCAGGCTGGAGGTTAATATTTGCAGTGACTTCTTAATCCGCTCATCACACGCAGTATTTTCTGGCGCCAGGAGCAAGCGGTCATGTGATCACAATTTTGCAATTTGCATATTTGGTGTCACCTTCCGGCTCAACGTGTGCGGCCTCTTTCAATACAAGTAAATTAAGTGAGTTGTGGGCCCATCTAGTGCAAGTGCTCAGAAGTATGCAAACTACATATCAGCAGTCATATGATCGCCCGCTCCTGGCGCCGGGGATCCCGACAGGGCGAACTACACATGTATGTGATGCTCATTACAACTCACCTGTGTCAAGTAACAGGTTTGGGCAATATGAAAATCACACCTGATACCAGATAAAAAAGGGAGAAGTTGACTCAGTCTTTGCAGTTCTGGTCTGTTTGTGCCATACTAAGCATGGAAAACAGAAAAAGGAGAAGAGAACTGTCTAAGGACTTAAGAACCAAAATTTTTCTAAAATATCAACAATTGTAAGGTTACAAGTCCATCTCCAGAGATCTTGATGTTCCTTTGTCCACAGTACAACCCATGGTACTGTAGCTAATGTCCCTGGATGTGGATGGCAGAGAAAAATTGATGAAAGGTTGCAATGCAGGATAGTTCAAATGGTGGATTAGCAGCCCCAATCAAGTTCCAAAGACATTCAAGCTGTCCTGCAGGCTCAGGGTGCATCAGTGTCAGTGGAAACTATCCTTTGGCATTTGAATGAAATGAAACCTTATGAAGGAGACCAAGGAGGACACCACTGCTGACACAGACATAGAAAAGCTAGACTGCAGTTTGCCAAAATGTACATGAGTAACCAAAATCCTTCTGGGAATGTGTCTTGTGGACAGATGAGGCCAAAATAGAACTTTTTGGTAAAGCACATCATTCTACTGTTTACCAAAAATGGAATGAAGCCTACAAAACAAGAACACAATACCTACAGTCAAATATGGTGGAGGCTCAAAGATGTTTTGGGGTTGTTCTGCTACCTCTGGCACTGGGTGCCTTGACTATGTAAAAGGCATCATGATATCTGAAGATTACCAAAGGATTTTGGGTGGCAATGTAATGCTTAGTTGATCATGGGTCTTTCAGCAGGATTGCAGTTATTTATTCCAAAGGGTCAGAGTCAGAGTGCTAACAATTTTGTCAGACACATTTTATGTGAAATTATGTCTATTTTGCTTTTTTTCTCATTACACACAAAGGAAATAAACATGTGTATAACAAAACATGTAATTGCAATAATTTTCTGGGAGAAATACTTAATTTTCTGGAACAATTTCAAGGGTGCCAACACTTTCAGCTCTGTCTGAATCTGTATAATGCATAAGGTTCTCACCAGTGACATTCTCGCTGATTGATGCAATTAATTTTTCCTTTTCTTTTCCATTCAGCCCCATCCACTACGACCACATCTCCGATCCATAACTCATTCCTGCAAAATGTAACACAGACATCTATGGCTTACAGCTTTTCAGCACAATTTTCATATTCCTCCATCTTGACTGAAACCATAAACAGCAACATACTGTAATAATGCCTCCATATAATAATACCATTCCCCACATTGTGCCTCCATATAATAATACCATCCCCCACATTGTGCCTCTGTATAATACCACTCCCCACATTGTGCCTCCGTATAACAATACCACCCACACATTGTGCCTCTGTATTATAATACCACTCCCCACATTGTGCCTCTGTATAATACCACTCCCCACATTGTGCCTCTGTATAACAATACCACCCTAACAGTGTCCCTCTGTATTATAATACCATTCCCCACATTGTGCCTCTGTATAATACCACTCCCCACATTGTGCCTCCGTATAATAATACCACTCCCCACATTGTGCCTCCGTATAATAATACCACTCCCCACATTGTGCCTCCGTATAATAATACCACTCCCCACATTGTGCCTCCGTATAATAATACCACTCCCCACATTGTGCCTCCGTATAATAATACCACTCCCCACATTGTGCCTCCGTATAATAATACCACTCCCCACATTGTGCCTCCGTATAATAATACCACTCCCCACATTGTGCCTCCGTATAATAATACCACTCCCCACATTGTGCCTCCGTATAATAATACCACTCCCCACATTGTGCCTCCGTATAATAATACCACTCCCCACATTGTGCCTCCGTATAATAATACCACTCCCCACATTGTGCCTCCATATAATAATACCACTCCCCACATTGTGCCTCCGTATAATAATACCACTCCCCACATTGTGCCTCCGTATAATAATACCACTCCCCACATTGTGCCTCCATATAATAATACCACTCCCCACATTGTGCCTCTGTATAATACCACTCCCCACATTGTGCCTCTGTATAACAATACCACCCTAACAGTGTCCCTCTGTATTATAATACCATTCCCCACATTGTGCCTCTGTATAATACCACTCCCCACATTGTGCCTCTGTATAACAATACCACCCTAACAGTGTCCCTCTGTATTATAATACCATTCCCCACATTGTGCCTCTGTATAATACCACTCCCCACATTGTGCCTCCGTATAATAATACCACTCCCCACATTGTGCCTCCGTATAATAATACCACTCCCCACATTGTGCCTCCGTATAATAATACCACTCCCCACATTGTGCCTCCGTATAATAATACCACTCCCCACATTGTGCCTCCGTATAATAATACCACTCCCCACATTGTGCCTCCGTATAATAATACCACTCCCCACATTGTGCCTCCGTATAATAATACCACTCCCCATATTGTGCCTCCGTATAATAATACCACTCCCCACATTGTGCCTCCATATAATAATACCACTCCCCACATTGTGCCTCCGTATAATAATACCACTCCCCACATTGTGCCTCCGTATAATAATACCACTCCCCACATTGTGCCTCCGTATAATAATACCACTCCCCACATTGTGCCTCCGTATAATAATACCACTCCCCACATTGTGCCTCCGTATAATAATACCACTCCCCACATTGTGCCTCCGTATAATAATACCACTCCCCACATTGTGCCTCCATATAATAATACCACTCCCCACATTGTGCCTCCGTATAATAATACCACTCCCCACATTGTGCCTCCATATAATAATACCACTCCCCACATTGTGCCTCCGTATAATAATACCACTCCCCACATTGTACCTCCGTTTAATATCATCATCACATTGTGCCTCCGTATAATAATACCACTCCCCACATTGTGCCTCCGTATAATAATACCACTCCCCACATTGTGCCTCCATATAATAATACCACTCCCCACATTGTGCCTCCGTATAATAATACCACTCCCCACATTGTACCTCCGTTTAATATCATCCTCACATTGTGCCTCCGTATAATAATACCACTCCCCACATTGTGCCTCCATATAATAATACCACTCCCCACATTGTGCCTCCGTATAATAATACCACTCCCCACATTGTACCTCCGTTTAATATCATCCTCACATTGTGCCTCCTTTATATAATGACGATTGTGCTTCTTTATTGCAGTAATGCCCCTGAGCAGGGACTGACATAGAAATCACAAAAGTCCTATCAGGCACATATGTACGGTCACAGAAAGGCATACCTCCCAAATTTTTACAAAACTGACTGGAATGTTACCCCTACTGAAGTTTCTTAGTTTTCTCTCCCACCATAGTACACTTTTCACAGCACCCACAAAGTATGATGTCCCAGAGCCCTCTGTAAAGTATGAAAATCCCCCCACACAGTACGATGGTTCCCCACGGCCCCAATACAGTATGATATCCACCCACACCCCTTCATATAGTTTGATGGTCCCCCACAGCCCTATATATAATATCATGGCCCCCAAACAGCCCCAATACATTATGATTGTGTCCACAACCATCCATATAGTTTGATGGTCCTCTCGCAGCCTTATGTATAATATGAAGGTATCTCCACAGCCCTATATATAATATGATGGTCGCCCACAGAGACAATACAGTATGATTGTGCCAACAATCCTCTATATAGTTTGATGGTCCTCCCACAACCCTATATATATTATGATGGTCCCCTGCACCCTCTATACAGTGTGATGGTCCACCCACAACCATCCATATAGTTTGATGGTCCCTTAACAGCTCTATATATGATATGATAGTACCCCACTGCCCCAATACAGTATGATGGTGCCCACAACCCTCCATATAGTTTGATGGTTCTCCCAAAGCCCTATATATAATATGATGGTCCTCCTCACTGGTGTATATATAATATGATGGTCTTCCTCACAGGTCTATATATAATATGATGGTCCCCCACAGCCTCAATACAGTATGATTAGCCACCCACAACCCTGCAGGCAGTTTGATCGTCCCCCCACAGCCCTATATATAATATGTTGGTCCCCCACGGCCCTATATATAATATGGTTGTCCACCCACAACCTTCCATATAGTTTGATGAGCCCCCTCCAAATCCCCCAAAAGTAATAAAAAGCAAATTATACTCACCTAATCCAGACTTCCCATCCTCCCCAGCCTTCGCATCCTCTTCTTTCCTGCAACAACGTCATTGTGGCACCCGACGTCCTCTCATGGCACCGACCTCCAGCAGGCCGCAAGCCGAAAGTGTGCTGCGACCTGCCGGAATAAGTCACAATGCACGGAGCCAGTGGGTCTGTGCTCCATCACAACTATTAACTGATACAGCCAGAGCGGCCTATCTGGCATTTGCCCGCATTGCCCGATGGCCAGTCCGGCCCTGGAAGCAGTTCATTACATCACTCTATAGCAGTATGGGTGCTCTATATGTCAGTATTTAATTATTTTTTACATATCTTATAGTGCTATTCCTTGGACCCATGCACACTACCTGCCAGTGTTATATGGGCACTGTAGGATTTTGTGTGGATACTGGATGGCGGTGATCTCACCATGTGCATTTTCTATTATTTCCTATGTTCTAGCTTCTCCACGTACAGTGTAAATAGCAGTCGTATTTGCTATAGAAATGACTTTTTCATCTGGCATTGTAATTATAGTCAGAGGTGGCAGTTTGGTGGCCACGGAGGCTTCTATTTCGGAATGACTGAGTGTATGATGTAGTGCCAGCACCTGTCTCCTGACCCGCGGACCAGTTGGGAATCTTTTACATTCCTAAACTTCGAAGAAAGACATAGAAGGCGAATACTCAGGCGACAAAATGTAAATCTGTGACTGGTGTATTCAGCTGTTCCTTGCTTTCCATTATATATCTGCTGCTGATGTTCCGGCGTGTGGTCGGATCTCTTTGATAGGACGCAAACATTGCTTATTGGTTAATGCCTTAAAAGGAACCTGTCATCAGGTTTTTACATATAGAAGTAGTGGAAGGACCATTGTCTCCCAATGATAATGATACTTTTTTGTAGAGCTGCGATGTGCGAATCCAGAGTACAAGCTGTACGTAAATAAGGCTGGGAGTGCACTGGGGGCATACACTAGGAAGGAGGGGCGTGTCCATGCACTAGGAAGAAGGAGGGGGCGTGTCCATGCACTAGGAAGAAGGAGGGGGCGTGTCCATGCACTAGGAAGAAGGAGGGGGCGTGTCCATGCACTAGTAAGAAGGAGGGGGCGTGTCCATGCACTAGGAAGGAAAGGGCGTGTCCGTGCACTAGGAAGAAGGAGAGGGCGTGTCCATGCACTAGGAAGGAGAGGGCGTGTCCGTGCACTAGGAAGAAGGAGAGGGTGTGTCCATGCACTAGGAAGAAGGAGGGGGCGTGTCCATGCACTAGGAAGAAGGAGGGGGCGTGTCCATGCACTAGGAAGAAGGAGGGAACGTGTCCATGCACTAGGAAGGAGAGGGTGTTCCCATGCACTAGGAAGAAGGAGGGGGCGTGTCCATGCACCAGGAAGGAGGGGGCGTGTCCATGCACTAGGAAGAAGGAGGGGGCGTGTCCATGCACTAGGAAGGAGGGGGCATGTCCATGCACTAGGAAGGAGGGGGCGTGTCCATGCACTAGGAAGGAGAGGGCGTGTCCGTGCACTAGGAAGAAGGAGAGGGCGTGTCCATGCACTAGGAAGAAGGAGGGGGCATGTCCATGCACTAGGAAGAAGGAGGGGGCGTGTCCATGCACTAGGAAGAAGGAGGGGACGTGTCCATGCACTAGGAAGGAGAGGGTGTTCCCATGCACTAGGAAGAAGGAGGGGGCGTGTCCATGCACCAGGAAGGAGGGGGCGTGTCCATGCACTAGGAAGAAGAAGGGTGCATGTCCATGCACTAGGAAGGAGAGGGCGTGTCCGTGCACTAGGAAGAAGGAGAGGGCGTGTCCATGCACTAGGAAGAAGGAGGGGGCGTGTCCATGCACTAGGAAGAAGGAGGGGGCGTGTCCATGCACTAGGAAGGAGGAGGGGACGTGTCCATGCACTAGGAAGGAGAGGGTGTTCCCATGCACTAGTAAGAAGGAGGGGGCGTGTCCATGCACTAGGAAGGAGGGGGCGTGTCCATGCACTAGGAAGAAGGAGGGGGCGTGTCCATGCACTAGGAAGGAGGGGGCGTGTCCATGCACTAGGAAGAAGGAGGGGGCGTGTCCATGCACTAGGAAGGAGGGGGCGTGTCCATGCACTAGGAAGGAGGGGGAGTGTCCATGCACTAGGAAGGAGAGGGTGTGTCCATGCACTAGGAAGAAGGAGAGGGCGTGTCCGTGCACTAGGAAGAAGGAGGGGGCGTGTCCATGCACTAGGAAGGAGGGGGTGTGTCCGTGCACTAGGAAGAAGGAGAGGGCGTGTCCATGCACTAGGGGGAAGGAGGGGGCGTGTCCATGCACTAGGAAGAAGGAGGGGGCGTGTCCATGCACTAGGAAGAAGGAGGGGACGTGTCCATGCACTAGGAAGGAGAGGGTGTTTCCATGCACTAGGAAGAAGGAGGGGGCGTGTCCATGCACTAGGAAGGAGGGGGCATGTCCATGCACTAGGAAGAAGGAGGGGGCGTGTCCATGCACTAGGAAGGAGGGGGCGTGTCCATGCACTAGGAAGAAGGAGGGGGCGTGTCCATGCACTAGGAAGGAGGGGGCGTGTCCATGCACTAGGAAGAAGGAGGGGGCGTGTCCATGCACTAGGAAGGAGGGGGCGTGTCCATGCACTAGGAAGAAGGAGGGGGCGTGTCCATGCACTAGGAAGAAGGAGGGGGCGTGTCCATGCACTAGGAAGAAGAAGGGGCGTGTCCATGCACTAGGAAGAAGGAGGGTGCGTGTCCACGCACTAGGATGAAGGAGGGTGTGTGTCCATGCACTAGGTAGAAGAAGGGGCGTGTCCATGCACTAGGTAGAAGGAGAGGGCGTGTCCATGCACTAGGTAGGAGGGGGCGTGTCCATGCACTAGAAAGAAGGAGGGGGCGTGTCCATGTGTGACGCCCTGGCCTATCAGGTCGTCACAGGGTATTGTGCAATCTGCCCTTCTGCACAGTATCCACCCTCCTTGGTTACGGGTCCTGGTCCTTTGGTGTTGCTAACAGCTTAGCCAGTCAAAACCCTAGGAACACTTTACACTGTACCCACCAGACACACCATTGGGGGGCCTGAAGGGAATAGGGCCGCCCACATGGGGGGATGGTAGGGGAAATTGACAGAGTGAGAGGAGTCTTGTGGTGACTCTCAAGGAAAGAGGTCATGGGTGCTGCGTTGGAGGTGAAAGGGAGCAGGGCTCCTTGTGTACTAGGTGGCAGACGTTGGTCTGGGCCTGGTAGGAGCTGGAACCCCGGTCGCAGGGGATCGTGTCAAGTGGCTCGGACTGCCGAGGAGGGTGGCTGGCAGACTTGAGCCATCTCCGGGCAGGGGCCAGGGCACGATTGGGTACTTGGACCCTAGGTCAGGGAGCAGCTTCACACGTCCCGGTAATTTACCCGACGGGGGTGAAGACTTCAAGATTCATCCCCAACCCTCTCCAAAATCGGGGTACTAGCGCACCGATGGGATAGGACTTTCCCACAAAACAGTCCAAGAAAATCCTACGTGTGAACCCTGAGAGCAAGCTCACTACGTTAGCCATTTGGGTGAGCGGGATCCAAATAGTTCCAAACTATAGGGTCCAACAGAGAGAGGATGCCATGGAAAAGGCCACAGGCTAACAAGCAACACCAAGGGCACGGATCCACATGTGCTCCCTCCCTGCTGCAGCGGTGCTCAGAATTCTGGTTTACAAGCTGTCGGTGTCAGTATTGTTGGACTGAGTGAGTACACTGAAAAAACCCTTCCTCTTCCCACTGGCACCCTGTCACCAACCCCAAGAAGGAGGGGGCGTGTCCATGCACTAGAAAGAAGGAGGGGGCGTGTCCATGCACTAGAAAGAAGGAGGGGGCGTGTCCATGCACTAGAAAGAAGGAGGGGGCGTGTCCATGCACTAGAAAGGAGGGGGCGTGTCCATGCACTAGAAAGAAGGAGGGGGCGTGTCCATGCACTAGAAAGAAGGAGGGGGCGTGTCCATGCACTAAGAAAAAGGAGGGGGCGTCCCCAGTGCACTTCCAGTCTTTTGCCTTCTCACATCTGAGTTTTCTCATGACTGACACAGCAAGACCACATTTGAACACCATTTTAAATACAGTATTTCACAAAAGTGAGTACACCCCTCACATTTTTGTAAATGTTTTATTATATCTTTTCAAGGGACAACACTGAAGATCTGATGCTGATACGATATAAAGTAGTCAGTGTGCAGCTTGTATAACAGTGTAAATTTGGCGCCCTCTAAATAACTCATCACACAGCCATTAATGTCCTAAACCGCTGGCAACAAAAGTGAGTACACCCCATAAGGGAAAATACATAAATTACATTACTGATCCCGAGTTATATCCATTATACTCCAGAGCGGCACTCACTCTTCTGCTGGTGCAGTCACTGTGTACATACATTACATTACTTATCCTGTAGTGATCCTGAGTTACCTCCTGTATTATACTCCAGAGCTGCACTCACTATTCTGCTGCAGAAGTCACTGTGTACATACATTACATTACTTATCCTGCACTGATCCTGAGTTATACACACTATTATACTCTAGAGCTGCACTCACTATTCTGCTGGTGCAGTCACTGTGTACATACATTACATTACTCTGTACTGATCCTGAGTTACCTCCTATATTATACTCCAGAGCTGCACTCACTATTCTGCTGGTGCAGTCACTGTGTACATACATTACATTACTGATCCTGAGTTACCTCCTATATTATACTCCAGAGCTGCACTCACTATTCTGCTGGTACAGTCACTGTGTACATACATTACATTACTTATCCTGTAGTGATCCTGAGTTACATCCTGTATTATACTCCAGAGCTGCACTCAGTATTCTGCTGGTGCAGTCACTGTGTACATACATTACATTACTTATCCTGTAGTGATCCTGAGTTACATCCTGTATTATATTCCAGAGCTGCACTCACTATTCTGCTGCAGAAGTCACTGTGTACATACATTACATTACTTATCCTGCACTGATCCTGAGTTATACACACTATTATACTCTAGAGCTGCACTCACTATTCTGCTGGTGCAGTCACTGTGTACATACATTACATTACTGATCCTGAGTTACCTCCTGTATTATACTCCAGAGCTGCACTCACTATTCTGCTGGTGCAGTCACTGTGTACATACATTACATTACTTATCCTGCACTGATCCTGAGTTACCACCTGCATTATACTCCAGAGCTGCGCTCACTATTCTGCTGGTGCAGTCATTGTGTACATACATTACATTACTTATCCTGTAGTGATCCTAAGTTACCTCCTGTATTATATTCCAGAGCTGCGCTCACTATTCTGCTGCAGCAGTCTCTGTGTACATACATTACATTACAACTTGTATCATACTTCAGAGCTGCAATTGCAATTCTGTCGGTCATCATTGGAAATAGCAGGCTATGGAGCTCTAATCACATGTATGCAGTATGTTTATTGTAAATACACAACAGACCAAGTGCTGTGCAAACAATGAGCCAGCCGGGAGCACTGAGAGATTTCAGCTCTGAAGCCTGCAGAATTGTGAATGCAGCTCTGGGCAGTAATACAGATTGCAACTACGGTGACAATAAACTATTTAAAAAATTATTAAATACGCTGTTTATCAACATTTTTTATGACGGTGCCAATACCAGAACCACAGCATTTTATTAAGATTTAAAAAAAAAAATTTCAGCAAAAAAAGTTACATGATTACAACATGCGGATAAATGCTTCATCTTGTAGAAATGCAGCAAAAAGATCAATTAGTAAACCTCCTATTTGCCTAAACTATTGAACACGTTCATTAATATTTAATCAAAGCGGATTGAATTTTGCTGAAAACGCAAAAAAGCAGATCGAGAAAACGTTATGTATTTTGACAGCTGCAGCGCAAGGTCATCAGCCGCTCCTGGATCTCGCTGCCGGGAGCACCGGTCCTGCGGAGGATTGCACACCGTAAAGAAAAACAAAATTACACTTTTTCATGTAGAATAGAAGAACTAAAACGCCGAGGATCCATATACTGCAATGTAAAATGGAGAGAATAATGAAAAAATGGCATCTCTACCACCAATATAGCATATTGGAATATTGGAAAAGAAAAGTATAGAGCAAAATAGAATTTCCATGCAAAAATCTGTATGATCTGGTAAAGGCTTCTGCATGAAGAGATAAGCAGCGCCTATGTTACACCGCTTATCTCTGAATAATCCCCAGATCTGACATCAGAATATAATCTTTACTCACATTTCAGCAGAAAGTGTCCATTACTGTGTATTTATTATTACTGTACTATAATAATTATTATTATTATTATTACCATTATTATGTATTGTAGTATTATTATCATTATTATTATTATTATTGTTATTGTGTTGATTATATTTGTTTATTGCTATATTTATTATTATTTTTATTAGACTGATTTATTATTATTATTATTATTATTATTATTATTTATATGTATTATTTATTTAGTATTATTTTTTGTTATTATATTTGTTTACTGCTTTATTTATTATTTTTATTATTATTATTGTTATTATTAGTAGTAGTATTATCATTATGCACATTTACTTCATATACTGATTTAGTATTATTATTATTATTAATTATTATTATTATTATTATTATTGTTATTGTGTAATTTTTTTTATTATTATACTGATTTATTATTATTATTATTTATATTTATTATTTATTTAGTATTATTTTATTATTATATTTATGTATTATTTTTATTATGTAAATTTATTTGATATACTGATTTGTTGTTATTATTATTATTATTATTGTTATTTATATGTATTAGTTTTGTACTTTTTATTTGTTTTTTTATGGTTACATGTTTTTATTATTATTATTATTATTATTATTAATAATATTCATCATTATTATTATTATTTGTATTTATTATATTATTTGTATGTATGATTATTTATTTTTAGTATTATTTATTTGATTATTACATTTGTTTTATTTATTATTATGTAAATTAATTTGATTATTATACTGATGTATTATTATTATTATATATTTGGTCATTATATTTATGCATTATTACTATTTATATAATTGTTTATATGTATGATTATTTTATTATTATTTATTGTGTTATATTTGCTATTATTATCATTATTATTTATATTCTCTATTGTTTATTTTAGTATTATTTATTTGATTATTAGTATTTATTTTGTTATTAAATTTATTATTATTTTATATTTATTATTGGTTATTTTATTATTTATTTTCTTATTATTATTTGTATTATTATTATGTATTTTATTATCATAGTTATTCATTATTATTTATTATTAATTATATGTATTATAATTATTATTTATTTTATTAAATACTGTGAATGCACAATTATTTTATAATGTATATATATATATATATATATATATATATATATATAAAGCTTTTAGATGGTACAGTACATTGATTTTTTTTGTATACGACTGATGCTCCTCCTGCAATAAACATTTAAAGAGAAACATATGACAATTTCACAATGACAAGACACCTGGAAAATATTATAATTTTTAATTTCCAGACAATTAATATCCGCACTTAAAAAAATAAAAATAAAAAAAACAACAAAAAGTTTCTTTAATGTTAGCAACATGTGCCCAGAATTTACTGCATTCCAATGGCCGTAACCAGTCACAAGGCCAATAAATCAGATATTTACAACTTTGAACATCTTGAGGGGGTCTGTCTTTTTTGTAAGGAATGTAAGGACAGTGGTTTTAAGCTTTATAATAAATATTTATTATCACAATTGAATACAATAGAATTCCCACAATTGAAACTTATCCCATATCCATAGGATTTAGATCTGAAGATCAAGGCTCTGGATCCCTAGAAAAGGGGGTTAACTGCTGAGGTGCCCAGTGATCCTGAAATGCGAAACGATTATTCCTGGCTCACCGCGTTATATATCAGGTGCTCAGAAAAAATAGTAAGTCTAATAGAAAATAATTCTGGCACACTTGGAGAATATATGAAGAAAAGAGAATCTTGGAATGCTTAAATGGTTTTATTTTGTGCATAGGTCAAAAAAAATGATGATAATTCATCCATCCAACGTTTCGACCGTTAGAAAGTCTTTATCAAGGACAAATTTATCTATTATAACAAAAACATACGCACCATTAGTGCATGAAAATGTATAAATCAACATAGCATGATCATGGCATTGGTTGTAACAACAATCTCTGATAACATGATGATAGCACAAAATCAAACAAAGACATACATATGCTTATATAATCCATGTGTTGAAAAAATAAAAATAAAAAAGCCTAACAAAAGAAACCAGGCTCATGAAAAGTACACTTATCATTTGGTAAATGAGGGCAGTAGTGACCCACCTATATGAACAACTGTGTGGTGTATGTTCAATAATATGAAGACATCACAATGCAGTCAAAAAATGGACAAAGGTGTGATCCTATGTAGGAGACAAAAATCAAATGAATATCGTATACATAACATACACACATACAAATCAGAAGAGTTTCATTCTTCTACAATACCTATCTACAGGTGTGTCTTTCTCCACTAATACTTTATGCATTGACGTAAAATGATGATCAATAGTAGTGACCTTTTTCCAGAGGGAAATGGGATATAGACAGTTCTAAATGCAAGTAGATATAAACATGCGCATCAGAACAATACATGGATTATTCTAACTTCATGATTAAAGTGAAATAATGTATCCTGAAGGAGAATAGTCTACCTGAAAAACTGTTTCGCTGTCAAAGGTAGATACCTGGGAGCATGAGGGAAAGTTTCGTGTTTCCTTCACTGATGCTTTCTCAGTTGCCTCAGAAGAAAAGGAATGTTCTGAGCAAGAGAGTCACACATACTTGCATTAACGCATAAAGCAGGGAGAAAAGACATATATAGTGACTTCTGTGTATTATATAACAGATGGTAAGAAGGCAAAAAACTACCTGAAAAATGCAGGAATGGTATACTGTTACTCGCACTGAGGAATTCACAATGGCCTCAGGGTAACATAAGTGCTATGGACAAAATATATGAACATCAGGAATTACAAGCGGGATAGGAAAACCAGTATAAGGTACATGTGGTTGGATAAATAATGTATCAGTGTTACCTTAATATTATTCCAAAAAGGTAAACATGTATGGGATCATACAATGAAAAGGACTCCTTGTGGGGTTTTCAAAGAGACCCTATGGAAAATGTATGATTTTAATGTTAAATAGTATATGTGACATAAATGGTGGGCTGATATAGACACATACCTGAGGTATTAAAGGTATTGGATACAAGGAAGGGCTAGTGAGCCATATATGATATCACGTATCTAAATGGAAATATAGACAATGAGTAAGCTGTTCCATCATGCTAGTGGCTCAAGGAGATAAGCACACATACCTTGCGTTGGTGATACAGGGTGTGGGCCCCAGGGAGAAGTGCACAGTGCGGTGGTGGCGTGTCCTTATGTAGTGGGAGCAATGCAGCGTCCACCATCCTGCTTCCTGGATGGTGGAACGCAGTGTGGGCCGGTGGAGCACACGCCGCGCATGCGCAGTGCGGCGCGCCGCACCGCGCATGCGTCCGGAGCGCAGCACCAGCCCAATGGGAGGAGGTGCATCAGAGGAGGTGTGTGGGTGCCTGGAAGTCAGGGATTGGCCCGTGAATCGCACAGTGAGCGCGCACAGCGCCACCAAGTGGCCCAGCACGCGCGCCCAGCACGGAACACGGGCCAAAGTGGATGATAGAGAGGTGAACCAGCCAATGATCTGCGTCCAGCACGTACACAGCGCCCATTCATTGGCATTGCGCGCAAGCAGGGCACAAGGCACAAGAGGAATAACATGCAAGGTGTAACACTTAAGAATAAGATTATGTGTGATCCTAATATGAAGGATCGCAGTGAGAAGGCATGTGGATTGCACATGGCAAGCGCGCAGTGTCACGCCATTTGCACTAACGCACGAGCCAGGTACAGAGCACATGCCAGCAAAAACGTACCAATGACTACAATATACAGAGTGCACTACAACAGAGAATCCTGGTGATGGTCCCTTAAAGATGAGCGTGGCTGTGATGATGACATACATTGGTGCAAGGACGGTGAAGGGATCAAGTAGGAGGTGGAGCCTGGAACAAAGAAAAAACAATTTAGGGAGAATTCCATGTCACTATGTGTACTATAATGATATTCTCACTTATCCTTATACTGGGTTTTTGACAATCATATTGTAGATGACCACTCAGAGGCTGGAAAGCAACAAAAGTCGACCCAACTCAATTAATATAGTAAATATTCAAGATAACGTAAAAACGAAACCTATCAGACAATGAACTTCATTAGATGCACATATCATGTTCCCTATTAAGACCTCTCGGTTCCAGCGTATTAAGGGTAAATATCCAATAAGATTCCCTTTCTTTCAGGGTACGTACTCTGTTACCACCCCTTCTAGGTGTGGGTACATGCTCCAGTACCTGGTACTTCAATTGCGCGATCGTGTGACCATATGTAATAAAATGGTACGGGATAGGGAGCATCATCTGTCTGCATCTTATAGTGGATTTATGTTTACTAATCCGGTCTCGGACATGTTGGGTGGTCTCCCCAACATATCCGAGACCGCATGGACACTTAATAAGGTAAACTACAAAAGAGGACTCACATGTAAAAAACCCTTTTATGGAAAAAATTCGTCCTGACAAGGGATGAGTGAAAGTGTCACCCCTGGTAAGATTGTTGCACTGTATGCAGTGGTGACACGGAAAATTGCCTTTTTTGGGAGTACCGAGAAAAGTTTGCCTCAATACAGTCTTACTGGAACCTATGTCAGCCCTTACAAAACTGTCCCGGAGATTACGAGGCCTCTTATTGCAAAATAAAGGGGGTACACTGAATTCGCTTACTTCTGGATAGGCCTTACTCAGAAGCGACCAATGCTTACAGACTATGCTCTTAATGAGAGGAGAAAAGGGATGATAAGTGTTTATACACGGAATGCGCGGGATATTCTTCTCAATGGTGGGTCTTTGAGAAAGTTTCTTATTGGCAATATCAATAGGATATCCCCTCTGGAGAAACTTCATACTCATTTCTGAGGATCTTACATCACGTTGTGCTGGGTCAGATACGATTCGTGCCACACGCTGATGTTGTGAAATAGGAAGACTCTGTTTAGTATGGCGGGGATGACAGCTTGTGAAATGCAGAAGACTATTGCGGTCAGTCGGTTTCACGTACAAATCAGTGCTGAGATTGCCGTCAGACGATATTACCATGGTATCTAAAAAGTTAATATTATGGGTATCGAATTGAATGGAAAAGGTGAGACCTAGTGTGAAGGAATTAATCTCAGTGTGAAACTGTGATAGAGAAGCGACATCGCCCCGCCAAATGAGGAAGATGTCGTCAATATACCTTTTCCATGTAATTACATGTTCCAACCATAGTGGATGATTGTATATGTGAAGCTCTTCAAAATGTGCCATAAAAATATTAGCATAAGGGGGTGCCAAATTTGAACCCATCGCGGTCCCCCGTTTTTGTAAATAAAACTGGTCTTGGAACAGAAAAAAATTATTTTCCAGAACCAGTTGAAGAAGATCAATACACAATTGGTTTTGTGCGGAAGAATGAGTACTATGTCTATTCAAAAACCATTTTATTGCCCGTATGCCATCAAGATGTTGAATACTAGTATAAAGACTATTGACATCAAGGGATACTAAAAGACATTCTGGAGGTAACGACCCAATGGATTGTAATTGTGTCAAAAAGTCAGAAGTATCTTTGAGGTATGATTTGATGTTAGGTATGAGAGGAGTGAGGATTCTCTCAACCGTGATGGCAAGGGGCGATAAGACGGATTCTGTTGAGGCGACAATCGGGCGACCGGGAGGATGACTCATGTTTTTATGGACCTTGGGTAAGGTATAGAACACCGGTGTAATGGGGTGGGCTTTAATAAGAAAATCAGCTAATTTCTGATCTATGGTATGATTGGCCAAATAGATATGTACAATGTTTTTGATGAGTCCCTGTACATGGGATGTTGGATCTCGTGAAATAGGTACATAAGTATTTGTATCACTTAATTGGCTCAAAATCTCATCAATGTAGTATTTTTTGTTAAGTACCACAATGGCCCCACCCTTGTCGGCCGGTTTAATGACGATATTGGGGTTATTTTTTAAATCCCGTATTGCACGACTTTCCTCTATAGTGACATTACGTTTAATCTTGAATTGACCCTCATCAACTGTCTTTAATGTGTGATTAATGTCTCTAGAGACCAAAGCAACATACGTCTCGATAGGGTGATACGTCTTAGGGGGGTTGAACGAACTCGGGACTCTGAGGTCCAATTGTTTCAACCGAAACATGGTATCGGGTTCAGTCGGAGTGTTAACGACCGCTGTGGCCTGATCAGTACTAAAATGGGCTTTTAATCTCAAGGTCCTAAAAAACCTCCTCATCTCCTGGTCTAGAACAAACGTATTGAGAGGTGGAGTAGGACAAAATGATAACCCTTTTTGTAGTACCTGATTTTCAATTACAGACAAGTTGTATGAAGAAATATTATACACTAAATTGGTACCTGTGATCTGGTTTGTATGTGATATGTCGATGGCGCCACCGCGGCCCCTCTTACTCCGCCTCGTTTTCCTCTTTGGTTTGGACGCTGTGCTAAAAAACGAGACTGTCGTGAGGTATACTGTTCTGTATCTGATCCGGATGATGTTGAATACCGATGATACTGTGCTGGTCTCCTAGGAGTGTCTTCCATAAATTGCCAGCGATAGACTCGATTTTTGGCGTAATCTTCTTGATCTCTTAAAAACTTTGACCTTTTCCGTTCTTGAAGAGTCTTACTAAATTCAGCTATAGTGGCTTTGGTTTTTGAGTGGATCCTCTCCCACTCTGCGGTGGGAATAGTGTTCTGAAGTTGCTGTTCAATCGAACTGATGTTGTGTCCCAGGTCCTCAATTTCTTTTTGTAAGAATTCAATAGTCAGGATTATAATGTCCATCGAACACTTGTTAACTATACTCTCGAATTTCGAACAATATTCGGGTTTATCTGAAAAAAGGGTTGGTTTCAACGATACTCGTAAGCCTCTTGGAATTCGTTGTACTCTATGATACTCCGCTAGAGTGGCACAATGCAATTCCAGCGCAGTATGCCTCCTTAATTCTTTTTCATAGTCCCTAGAACGTACTTCTTCATTGGGTACTGATAAAAATGTATTGGGTATAGTTACCCTAGACAAAATACTACTGACCTCATCAGCATCATAGGAGAAGGTAGTAAATGACATGTGGAAAAGTAGGCAAAAATTGTTTTGCTGGAGCTCAGGTAAAAAATACAATCACTGCGAAACGATTATTCCTGGCTCACCGCGTTATATATCAGGTGCTCAGAAAAAATAGTAAGTCTAATAGAAAATAATTCTGGCACACTTGGAGAATATATGAAGAAAAGAGAATCTTGGAATGCTTAAATGGTTTTATTTTGTGCATAGGTCAAAAAAAATGATGATAATTCATCCATCCAACGTTTCGACCGTTAGAAAGTCTTTATCAAGGACAAATTTATCTATTATAACAAAAACATACGCACCATTAGTGCATGAAAATGTATAAATCAACATAGCATGATCATGGCATTGGTTGTAACAACAATCTCTGATAACATGATGATAGCACAAAATCAAACAAAGACATACATATGCTTATATAATCCATGTGTTGAAAAAATAAAAATAAAAAAGCCTAACAAAAGAAACCAGGCTCATGAAAAGTACACTTATCATTTGGTAAATGAGGGCAGTAGTGACCCACCTATATGAACAACTGTGTGGTGTATGTTCAATAATATGAAGACATCACAATGCAGTCAAAAAATGGACAAAGGTGTGATCCTATGTAGGAGACAAAAATCAAATGAATATCGTATACATAACATACACACATACAAATCAGAAGAGTTTCATTCTTCTACAATACCTATCTACAGGTGTGTCTTTCTCCACTAATACTTTATGCATTGACGTAAAATGATGATCAATAGTAGTGACCTTTTTCCAGAGGGAAATGGGATATAGACAGTTCTAAATGCAAGTAGATATAAACATGCGCATCAGAACAATACATGGATTATTCTAACTTCATGATTAAAGTGAAATAATGTATCCTGAAGGAGAATAGTCTACCTGAAAAACTGTTTCGCTGTCAAAGGTAGATACCTGGGAGCATGAGGGAAAGTTTCGTGTTTCCTTCACTGATGCTTTCTCAGTTGCCTCAGAAGAAAAGGAATGTTCTGAGCAAGAGAGTCACACATACTTGCATTAACGCATAAAGCAGGGAGAAAAGACATATATAGTGACTTCTGTGTATTATATAACAGATGGTAAGAAGGCAAAAAACTACCTGAAAAATGCAGGAATGGTATACTGTTACTCGCACTGAGGAATTCACAATGGCCTCAGGGTAACATAAGTGCTATGGACAAAATATATGAACATCAGGAATTACAAGCGGGATAGGAAAACCAGTATAAGGTACATGTGGTTGGATAAATAATGTATCAGTGTTACCTTAATATTATTCCAAAAAGGTAAACATGTATGGGATCATACAATGAAAAGGACTCCTTGTGGGGTTTTCAAAGAGACCCTATGGAAAATGTATGATTTTAATGTTAAATAGTATATGTGACATAAATGGTGGGCTGATATAGACACATACCTGAGGTATTAAAGGTATTGGATACAAGGAAGGGCTAGTGAGCCATATATGATATCACGTATCTAAATGGAAATATAGACAATAAATGAGTAAGCTGTTCCATCATGCTAGTGGCTCAAGGAGATAAGCACACATACCTTGCGTTGGTGATACAGGGTGTGGGCCCCAGGGAGAAGTGCACAGTGCGGTGGTGGCGTGTCCTTATGTAGTGGGAGCAATGCAGCGTCCACCATCCTGCTTCCTGGATGGTGGAACGCAGTGTGGGCCGGTGGAGCGCACGCCGCGCATGCGCAGTGCGGCGCGCCGCACCGCGCATGCGTCCGGAGCGCAGCACCAGCCCAATGGGAGGAGGTGCATCAGAGGAGGTGTGTGGGTGCCTGGAAGTCAGGGATTGGCCCGTGAATCGCACAGTGAGCGCGCACAGCGCCACCAAGTGGCCCAGCACGCGCGCCCAGCACGGAACACGGGCCAAAGTGGATGATAGAGAGGTGAACCAGCCAATGATCTGCGTCCAGCACGTACACAGCGCCCATTCATTGGCATTGCGCGCAAGCAGGGCACAAGGCACAAGAGGAATAACATGCAAGGTGTAACACTTAAGAATAAGATTATGTGTGATCCTAATATGAAGGATCGCAGTGAGAAGGCATGTGGATTGCACATGGCAAGCGCGCAGTGTCACGCCATTTGCACTAACGCACGAGCCAGGTACAGAGCACATGCCAGCAAAAACGTACCAATGACTACAATATACAGAGTGCACTACAACAGAGAATCCTGGTGATGGTCCCTTAAAGATGAGCGTGGCTGTGATGATGACATACATTGGTGCAAGGACGGTGAAGGGATCAAGTAGGAGGTGGAGCCTGGAACAAAGAAAAAACAATTTAGGGAGAATTCCATGTCACTATGTGTACTATAATGATATTCTCACTTATCCTTATACTGGGTTTTTGACAATCATATTGTAGATGACCACTCAGAGGCTGGAAAGCAACAAAAGTCGACCCAACTCAATTAATATAGTAAATATTCAAGATAACGTAAAAACGAAACCTATCAGACAATGAACTTCATTAGATGCACATATCATGTTCCCTATTAAGACCTCTCGGTTCCAGCGTATTAAGGGTAAATATCCAATAAGATTCCCTTTCTTTCAGGGTACGTACTCTGTTACCACCCCTTCTAGGTGTGGGTACATGCTCCAGTACCTGGTACTTCAATTGCGCGATCGTGTGACCATATGTAATAAAATGGTACGGGATAGGGAGCATCATCTGTCTGCATCTTATAGTGGATTTATGTTTACTAATCCGGTCTCGGACATGTTGGGTGGTCTCCCCAACATATCCGAGACCGCATGGACACTTAATAAGGTAAACTACAAAAGAGGACTCACATGTAAAAAACCCTTTTATGGAAAAAATTCGTCCTGACAAGGGATGAGTGAAAGTGTCACCCCTGGTAAGATTGTTGCACTGTATGCAGTGGTGACACGGAAAATTGCCTTTTTTGGGAGTACCGAGAAAAGTTTGCCTCAATACAGTCTTACTGGAACCTATGTCAGCCCTTACAAAACTGTCCCGGAGATTACGAGGCCTCTTATTGCAAAATAAAGGGGGTACACTGAATTCGCTTACTTCTGGATAGGCCTTACTCAGAAGCGACCAATGCTTACAGACTATGCTCTTAATGAGAGGAGAAAAGGGATGATAAGTGTTTATACACGGAATGCGCGGGATATTCTTCTCAATGGTGGGTCTTTGAGAAAGTTTCTTATTGGCAATATCAATAGGATATCCCCTCTGGAGAAACTTCATACTCATTTCTGAGGATCTTACATCACGTTGTGCTGGGTCAGATACGATTCGTGCCACACGCTGATGTTGTGAAATAGGAAGACTCTGTTTAGTATGGCGGGGATGACAGCTTGTGAAATGCAGAAGACTATTGCGGTCAGTCGGTTTCACGTACAAATCAGTGCTGAGATTGCCGTCAGACGATATTACCATGGTATCTAAAAAGTTAATATTATGGGTATCGAATTGAATGGAAAAGGTGAGACCTAGTGTGAAGGAATTAATCTCAGTGTGAAACTGTGATAGAGAAGCGACATCGCCCCGCCAAATGAGGAAGATGTCGTCAATATACCTTTTCCATGTAATTACATGTTCCAACCATAGTGGATGATTGTATATGTGAAGCTCTTCAAAATGTGCCATAAAAATATTAGCATAAGGGGGTGCCAAATTTGAACCCATCGCGGTCCCCCGTTTTTGTAAATAAAACTGGTCTTGGAACAGAAAAAAATTATTTTCCAGAACCAGTTGAAGAAGATCAATACACAATTGGTTTTGTGCGGAAGAATGAGTACTATGTCTATTCAAAAACCATTTTATTGCCCGTATGCCATCAAGATGTTGAATACTAGTATAAAGACTATTGACATCAAGGGATACTAAAAGACATTCTGGAGGTAACGACCCAATGGATTGTAATTGTGTCAAAAAGTCAGAAGTATCTTTGAGGTATGATTTGATGTTAGGTATGAGAGGAGTGAGGATTCTCTCAACCGTGATGGCAAGGGGCGATAAGACGGATTCTGTTGAGGCGACAATCGGGCGACCGGGAGGATGACTCATGTTTTTATGGACCTTGGGTAAGGTATAGAACACCGGTGTAATGGGGTGGGCTTTAATAAGAAAATCAGCTAATTTCTGATCTATGGTATGATTGGCCAAATAGATATCTTACTCATTTATTGTCTATATTTCCATTTAGATACGTGATATCATATATGGCTCACTAGCCCTTCCTTGTATCCAATACCTTTAATACCTCAGGTATGTGTCTATATCAGCCCACCATTTATGTCACATATACTATTTAACATTAAAATCATACATTTTCCATAGGGTCTCTTTGAAAACCCCACAAGGAGTCCTTTTCATTGTATGATCCCATACATGTTTACCTTTTTGGAATAATATTAAGGTAACACTGATACATTATTTATCCAACCACATGTACCTTATACTGGTTTTCCTATCCCGCTTGTAATTCCTGATGTTCATATATTTTGTCCATAGCACTTATGTTACCCTGAGGCCATTGTGAATTCCTCAGTGCGAGTAACAGTATACCATTCCTGCATTTTTCAGGTAGTTTTTTGCCTTCTTACCATCTGTTATATAATACACAGAAGTCACTATATATGTCTTTTCTCCCTGCTTTATGCGTTAATGCAAGTATGTGTGACTCTCTTGCTCAGAACATTCCTTTTCTTCTGAGGCAACTGAGAAAGCATCAGTGAAGGAAACACGAAACTTTCCCTCATGCTCCCAGGTATCTACCTTTGACAGCGAAACAGTTTTTCAGGTAGACTATTCTCCTTCAGGATACATTATTTCACTTTAATCATGAAGTTAGAATAATCCATGTATTGTTCTGATGCGCATGTTTATATCTACTTGCATTTAGAACTGTCTATATCCCATTTCCCTCTGGAAAAAGGTCACTACTATTGATCATCATTTTACGTCAATGCATAAAGTATTAGTGGAGAAAGACACACCTGTAGATAGGTATTGTAGAAGAATGAAACTCTTCTGATTTGTATGTGTGTATGTTATGTATACGATATTCATTTGATTTTTGTCTCCTACATAGGATCACACCTTTGTCCATTTTTTGACTGCATTGTGATGTCTTCATATTATTGAACATACACCACACAGTTGTTCATATAGGTGGGTCACTACTGCCCTCATTTACCAAATGATAAGTGTACTTTTCATGAGCCTGGTTTCTTTTGTTAGGCTTTTTTATTTTTATTTTTTCAACACATGGATTATATAAGCATATGTATGTCTTTGTTTGATTTTGTGCTATCATCATGTTATCAGAGATTGTTGTTACAACCAATGCCATGATCATGCTATGTTGATTTATACATTTTCATGCACTAATGGTGCGTATGTTTTTGTTATAATAGATAAATTTGTCCTTGATAAAGACTTTCTAACGGTCGAAACGTTGGATGGATGAATTATCATCATTTTTTTTGACCTATGCACAAAATAAAACCATTTAAGCATTCCAAGATTCTCTTTTCTTCATATATTCTCCAAGTGTGCCAGAATTATTTTCTATCAGTGATCCTGAAAGACCAGAGCTCTGCACTGGGGCTTGGACCCTTGGGACCCTCACCCTTCCCAATTATGGGGCTCTGCGTTGGGGATCAACTGCTGGGACCTCCGCGAATGGTGAGAACAGAATGCTGGAGGCCAAGAACGAGGTGCTGCATTGGGGCTCAACCGGTAATCCCAAGAACAGGGCTTTGCACTGAGGCTTCGATTGATAGGACCCCCAAGAATATCAAGAAAGGGGCTCTGCATTGGGAATCTGATTGCTGGGATTCCGAGGAATGCTGATAACGAGGCTGGGATTTCCACTGATCCCCAAACAGGGCTTTGGATGCCAAGAACCAGCCCCTGCACTAGAGGGTTCAACCCCCGACGATCCCGAGAACAGAGCCCCAACTTGAAAGACGTAGACATGTGCATGCCTGACCTCCATTCCTTTCTTTGTCCATGGAATGGCAGGAAAAACCCGAGTACCAGCAGCTATTTCCGGTACTCCCATAGACAATGAATGTAGCGGAGATCAGTCATGCACAACTCTTGTCCCTTCAATTTGGGGCTTTGCAAAGCTTCCTTCTCAGGATTGTTGGGAGTCCCAATGGTCAAACTCCCAGTGCTCAGTAACTATGATAGACCCTCTTTATAATGACCATATCTCCAAATTGGTCCTAGCCACCTCCATGCTTCTTCCAGCCCCTTCCATGGATGAAACATTCTGGAAGCTTATACCTTCTTCAAGGCTTCATGAGCATTTGACATTTATCCTTGAGGCTTGCCAACCTCTTTATATAAGGGGGCTGTGCGTGTTGAGAAATATGATTCATGAGGTGCAATACCACATACAACCAGGAAATGTCATGTCAGAGCATACAGACGCTCAGCACACAGCGCAAGACAAGGGTGACAACAGGGATGGTATAGAAGGAAGGCCCTGGTGATCGGGAGAGGGGACACGTCCTGCAACTCACCTGAGTCTGTATCCTAAGCTGCCTAACATCCCTATATGGGCACATCACCCCCCATCTCCACCACGTGCCAAGGCCCTAACTTGACCTGAACTCACCCTGGCTAGTGAGAAGGCTTGCAAGAGCACTAGTCTCACCACTACAATAATACAACACCAGGTAAGGAAGACAGAGGGAAAAGACATGAACAGGAAAAACACGCCAAGTTTCTTCAGTGCAGCAAAACACCACAGCTGCAATAGTCACAACTACTCAGCTTCTTCCAGAGACAGGCTCCTTCCATGCTCAGCTTAAGAATGAGATTCTATCACCGGTGTCAGAAGGTAAGACTTGTGACTTTTTATAGCTAAGGGGAGAGGTCACAAAAGAGCTGCACCTTGGATTAAGGTTACAAAGGACAGTCAAAGAAAGAAGAGTCTTTAACCCCTACAGCACTAAAAAACAAGTAGATCTCACTCAATTACAAGTAGTGGATCTGCGAGCAATAAGCACTGTGCCCTTCTGATCCCAGACTTGCCAGAGGTCTGCCCAGAGCGGGACACTCTCATGACAGCAAGCATGTGTGGCACTGTTTATAAAATAAAATATGATTCTTGCTTTAAACCCCCCTTTAAAACTTATGATTTTCAGTAAAATGCCTAAAAGAGTAAGAAACTTTATAGGGGGATTAATTTTCATTCCTGTAATAAAAAAGTTACATGTAAAAGGCTTCCAAACCCGCTGCTTTTCCCCAGTATATTTGCCCATTTTTTGCTGCATTGATATCAGAATGTACTCATTTGGAGTATTCATGATGGCAGTGATGGGTCAGCACCTGTGTCTCACTCACTCTGGGGGGGAAGCTGTTGCAGGAGACTGTTCTGATAAGGAGGACACAAATGTTGAACCGTCACTGCCATCAGCTGTGCTCCAATGACTATGCTCTAAAGGCATAGACTGGGGGTTAAAAACATGGGTTTATAGGTGGCTTCCAAAGCTCAGCTTTTCCCCAGTCTATTTTTCATGATGGCAGTGATGGGTCAGCACCTGTGTCTCACTCACTCTGGGGGGAAGCTGCTGCAGGAGATTGTTCTGATAAGGAGGACACAAGTGCTGAACTATCACTGCCATCAGCTGTACTCCAATGAGTGTGCTCTCAAGGCAAATAGACTGGGGGTAAAAACATGGGTTTATAAGTGGCTTCCAAAGTTCAGCTTTTCCCCAGTCTATTTTTCATTATGGTAGTAATGGGTCAGCACCTGTGTCTCACTCACTCTGGGGGGAAGCTGGTACTGGAGACTGTTCTGATGAGGACACAAGTGCTGAACCATCACTGCCATCAGCTGTACTCCAATGAGTATGCACTAAAGGCAAATAGACAATGTACTAATTTTGGAGTACAGGTGATGGCAGTGATGAGTCAGTGAGATGCAGGTACTGACCCCATCACTGCCATCATCTGTACTCCGTTTGAGCACATACTAATATCAATAGACTGGGGATTTTTTTTTTAGAGAGATCAAGACTAAGCCTCTAATAAAGTAATTTGCAAAGTTTCATAACTTTCCAAAATAAATAAATAATTAATGAAAGTTTAGTTACTCATTTTTTTTCAGTCTCGTCTGTAGTTGATGATATATTACATAGTAGTCATCTAAGGCGTTAGTTATAAATCCCCGTAATCCTTAGTGTACAGCTGGTTGGACGCGGCGAAACCTGGTTACCCAAATCTGACACAGAAGCTTCATGTTTCGCACAGAATTTTCCTTTGAATTTCCATCGTCCTGGTGGAGACCATTGTACAAGGACAATAGGAAAGAGTCGGCTGGGATATTGGGCTTAGACCTCGGAGGAAGCGAAGAATGGTTTACTGATGCATGCCGAGAATGTGTCTGCTGTGAGGCAATGTGAAGACAGACAGAGGGCCTGACAGCATGTGAATAATTCATGGCCACGAGAAACCGGAATGGCAAAAAGACACTGACAGCTGGCGGACTCGACAGACAATACGACAGGGCGCAGGCCGGCTCCTCTGATGTACATAGTCATGCCGAGCCTGAGACTTAGCCGATAAGGATGATGGTACAGTCTTCGCGGCCCAGGTGTGGCCTCCATAAGCCTTTTGAAGAGAAAAGTAAAGTCTGTGAAGTCGTCCGAATAATCATCGGGATGTTGAGATGATTCAGAACCTTAAGTAGACTCATTTTCCTAGAATCAGAGGAACATCTTAAAATTTTTCCGCAAATGAGCCATAATTAAAATCATTTAGTCGATGAAGAATATTTTACTTTGCGCCTCAATTAGCTTTGAAGGAGCTGATCAGAAAGATGAGAAGTGGAAGATGTGCTACACCGCGCAAATGGTCGACAGAGGTGGCATAATCTTGTCTTCATGACACCTTTATAATTGGGGTTGTTTGGACAGTCCCAGTCCAGAAGGAAACACAATCTCATCCCGACACTAAGGCGGGCTTTGCACACTACGACATCGCAGGTGCGATGTCGGTGGGGTCAAATTGAAAATGACGCACTTCCGGCATCGCATGCGACATCGTAGTGTGTAAAGGCTCGATGATACGATTAACGAGCGCAAAAGCGTCGTAATCGTATCATCGGTGCAGCGTCGGCGTAATCCATGATTCCGTTGACGCGACAGTCCGATGTCGTTCCTCGCTCCTGCAGCAGCACACATCGCTGTGTGTGAAGCCGCAGGAGCGAGGAACATCTCCTACCGGCGTCACTGCGGCTTCCGTAGGATATGCGGAAGGAAGGAGGTGGGTGGGATGTTTACATCCAGCTCATCTCTGCCCCTCCGCTCCTATTGGCCGCCTGTCGTGTGACGTCGCAGTGACGCCGCACGACCCGCCCCCTTAATAAGGAGGCAGGTCGCCGGCCAGAGCGACGGTCGCAGGACAGGTGAGTCCATGTGAAGCTGCCGTAGCGATAATGTTCGCTACGGCAGCTATCACAAGGATATCGCAGTTGCGACGGGGGCGGGCACTATCGCGCTCGGCATCGCAGCATCGGCCTGCGATGTCGCAGCGTGCAAAGTGCCCCTAAGGGGTACTTTGCACGTTGCGACATCGCTACTGCGATATCATCGGGGTCAAATCGAAAGTGATGCACATCCGGCGCCAGTAACGTCGTCGCAACGTGTAAAGCCTAGATGCACCGATAAACGATCGCAAAAGCGTCGAAAATCGGTGATCTGTGCAGTGTCGGACATTTCCATAATGTCGCACCAATAGGAGATACGATGTTGTTCCTCGTTCCTGCGGCAGCACACATCGCTGTGTGTGAAGCCGCAGGAGCGAGGAACATCTCCTACCTGCCTCCACCGGCTATGCGGAAGGAAGAAGGTGAGCGGGATGTTTACGTCCTGCTCATCTCTGCCTCTCCGCTTCTATTGGCCGCCTGCCGGGTGACGTCGCTGTGACTCCGCACGACCCGCCCCCTTAGGAAGGAGGTGGGTCGCCGGCCAGAGCGACGTCGCAGGGCAGGTAAGTGCGTGTGAAGCTGCCGTAGCGATAATGTTCGCTACGGCAGCTATCACAAAATATCGCATGTGCGACGGGGGCGGGTACTATCGCGCTCAGCATCGCTATCATCGCCTAGCGTGCAAAGTACCTCTAAGAATAGATCTTTGTAGACGGATTTGAGGTCTACAGGGGACTTGCAATCTCATCCCGACACCGAGAATGGATCTTTGTAGACGTATCTGAGGTCTACAGGGGACATGCAATCTCATCCGACACCGATAATAGACCTTTGTAGACGGATCTGAGGTCTACAGAGGAAACACAATCTCATCACGACACCGAAAATAGACCTTTGCAGGTGGATCTGAGGTCTACAGAGGAAACACAATCTCATCCCGACACCGAGAATAGACCATTGTAGACGGAACTGAGGTCTACAGGGACACACAATCTCATCTCACCGAGAATAGACCATTGTAGACGGATCTGAGGTCTACAGGGGACACACAATCTCATCCCGACACCAAGAATAGACCTTTGTAGACGGAGCTGAGGTCTACACAAGAAACACAATCTCATCCCGACGCCGAGAATAGAGCGTTGCAGATGGATCTGAGGTCTACAGGGGACACAAAATCTCATCCGACACTGAGAATAGACCTTTGCAGGTGGATCTGAGGTCAACCTGGGACACACAATCTCATCCCGACACCGAGAATAGACCTTTGTAGATTGATCAGAGGTCTACAGAGGAAACACAATCTCATTCCGACACCGAGAATAGACCTTTGCAAATGGATCTGAAGTCTACAGGGGACACACAATCTCATCCCGACATCGAGAATAGACCTTTGTAGACGGATCTGAGGTCTACAGGGGAAAAACAATCTCATCTCACCGAGAATAGACCTTTGTAGACGGATCTGAGGTCTACAGAGGAAACACAATCTCATCCCGACACCGAGAATAGACCTTTCCATGTGGATCTGAGGTTTACCTGGGACACACAATCTCATCCCGACACTGAGAATAGACCATTGTAGATGGATCTGAGGTCTACAGACGAAACACAATCTCATCCCGACACCGAGAATAGACCTTTGCAGGTGGATCTGAGGTTTACCTGGGACACACAATCTCATCCCGACACCAAGAATAGACCTTTGTAGACGGATCTGAGGTCTACAAGGGACACACAATCTCATCTCACCGAGAATAGACCTTTGTAGACAGGGCTGAGGTCTACAGAGGAAACACAATCTCATCCTGACACCGAGAATAGATCTTTGCAGGTGGATCTGAGGTCTACAGGGGACACACAATCTCATCACGACACTGAGAATAGACCTTTGCAGGTGGATCTGAGGTCTACAGGGGACACACAATCTCATCCCTACACCGAGAATAGACCATTGTAGACAGAACTGAGGTCTACAGGGGACACACAATTTCATCCCGACACCGAGAATAGACCTTTGTAGACAGATCTGAGGTTTACAGGGGACACACAATCTCATTCCGACGCCGAGAATAGACCTTTGCAGGTGGATCTGAGGTCTACAGGGAACACACAATCTCATCCCGATGTCGAGAATAGACCTTTGTAGATGGATCTGAGGTCTACAGAGGAAACACAATCTCATCCCGACACCTTTTAGTTTATACTTTTCGGACAGTCCTGATTTTCTATCGAAATCGTAAACATTTTCTTTGGCTGGCAGGAATAGAACTTTGTACAATTCGCCCTGATTTTGAGGATCTGTCCTTAAGTTAGGACTGTAACATTCCTCTGGTCCTTCTGCTTCTCTGACCAAATAATTTCTGACAACCCCTATCCCGCAGTGACTACGGGGTTCCCGCCAGGTATAAGGGGACTCCCGGAGAGCGCCACAACACACAGGGACTACGAGGGTCCCGTAAGGTATAAGGGGACTCCTGGCGAGCACAGCAACACACAGTGACTATGGGGGTCCCGCCAGGTATAAGGGGACTCCCGGAGAGTGCCACAACACACAGGAACTACGAGGGTCCCACCAGGTATAAGGGGACTTCTGGCGAGCACAGTAACACACAGTGACTATGGGGGTCCGACTCCCGGTAAGCTCCACAACACACAGTGGCTACAACGGTCCCGCCAGGTATAAGGGGATTCCCAGCGAGCGCTGCAACACACAGTGACTATGGGGTCTTGCCAGGTATAAGGGTACTCCCGGCGAGCCCTGCAACACACAGTGACTACGGGGGTCCCACCAGGTATAAGGGAACTCCTGGTGAGCGTTGCAACACACAGTGACTACGGGGGTCCCGCCAGGTATAAGGGGACTCCTGGCGAGTGGCGCAACACACAAGGTACACCGGGAACACAATACAACAGTTGGCCCTGGCGCTAGGGAGAGGAGAACGGGGTCACCTCCTAGCACTCACCTGAAACTGATTCCTGCTCTCCCTAACGTCCCTATTTGGGTCTTTCCCTCACTGTCCCCGGAGGTACGTTCTGATCTCAGCTATGTATGCATCTTTTGGAACCAGATACAGTTAAATATAATAATGGAGCAGGGAGCCATCAGATCCCTGCTCCGCCTTTCACCTGTGAAGTCTGAGGCTTGGTGCCAGACGTCGGTGCCAGGGCCACATGGACTACAGAGCGGAGATCTGCTCTGCTCATTTTGAGAACAGACCTAGGCAGTATTTTTAATTTGTGGGTAGGGCAGAGCGAGCATCATAATTCTTGGTGGCATCAGTGTTAGGGGGCATGGTGGAGACATAATATTGTGTTAGGGAGGCATCATAATGTGAGGAGGAAACATTGTGGAGGCTGTGTCGGAGAGGCACTTTTGGAGCGTTATTGTGTATAGGGACCATAAAAGAGGTATAAAACTGTGTGAGGACACCATATGGCCTAATGTGGGGTACTATATTTGCATAGGTATACAAAAAGGACTGGGCTGAAGCTTGTGCCCCTTTTTTTTGTCTTTCAATCTCAGGAGGCATGGTAAAAACTTTTGGGCTTGTTACAACCCATCTCATCAAAGCATAGGTAAGGGTTGTCAGGTTTTCATTACCCATTTGGATGTACTTAATTAAGGAGGTCCTCAGTCAGAATGAAGTGCGGACCCAAAGCGTGTCTCTTGCACTGGACCTGACCCATCACACATTAATGTGAATGAGAACTGTACAATGCTTAATCTTCCCTATGGGGGCAGGGAATTAAAAAAACCTAAATCCCCAGAATTTACAGCTTAGTTATTATTTTTAGCATAGAAATAAAATAATCTGCTCTTCTATCCAAAACAGCGCCACTCTTGTCCATAGGCCACGACCGGTATTGCAGCTTAGGTCAATTCACCGCACTCACTCAGCTTGGCCCCATCCGCTTAATTAACCAGAGCTGAAATCCATATTTGTACTTTACAAGATTTGGTTTCAAGTCTTCTCAGTTCCAGTGTCACATACAGGGATATTAATGTCCGGATAACCTTGCAGTAAATGTAATGAGCCGTTGTAGCAATTGAGCAAAATACCTTTAATATAATGAGCCACTCTATAAAACAAGAACCACAGCGGTTTAATTAATTGACGTGACGTAACGCTCGTCGGGGTGCGGTGACTCAAGATCCTGTCTTCTGCCGTTCAGACGATTCTTAAGGATTATGGAAACTGCACAATTTAATAGTTTAATAGTGACATCATGAAACACAGCTCAGGGCAATTAGAAAGGACTGTCCGGTACCTCCTACAGGTCCATGTTCCCCATTCAAATACCTTTTTAAAGAGCACGCATCAATAGACCATACTTTATTTTAGGGAACCCCCAACAATCAAAGTGTCTTCTTTGAGCACTCTACACTCTTCTCAGGTTCCTTCATTCTCTAAAAAGTCAATACCGAGCTCCAAAACGATCAATGTGACCAAATCTGTTAACAAGCTTTAACCTCGTGCCTATGGATTTTAAGTCACACCTTTAGGAAATCTCCAAAATTAGAAGAAATGTCCTCTTTTGGGAAAGGTTTATATAAATCTCACCCATTTTTCAACAGGAACATAAAAGGTTTGTTAGATCTGGCAAATTCAAGACTATTGCACATTTCACAGTGGGACTGCTCTAACTGTAAATAATCCTTTCCTACTTAGATGTCTTTCCTCCACAAATAAAGCTTTCATAAGGTCCTTGGAAGGGATAAATTATGTATAATAGTGACAATTGTGTCATCTTTTCTTCTGGGACAACCTCTTGAAGGCATTCTGTGTCATAAAAAAATGGGTTTTAATAATGTGACTATGTGACTGTAGGATAGCAAGGGACACAGGACTCCTATGATGTCCCTTACACTAGGGGACCCTAGGCTATCCCTAACCTCAAGGTTACTCTTAATGGTGGGATGTCTGAGTCCTATGCCTTACTATTTTCCTGATCAGACCTAATTTGTTACTTCCCCAGGAAAGGAAGGGGCAGGAGTGTGATAGAAACTCAGACATGGGCACCTATGCTGTCCTTCACACTAGAGGTCGCTAGGATATCCCTAATCTCATGGTTACGCCTAATGGTGTAGATGCCTGGCTCTCGTGCCTGGCTAAGCTCCTGAACAGAACTGATCTTATTCCCTCTCCCACCAGGGAGATACAAACACAGATAGAGACAGACAGGGGAAAACCAAAACTCAGACACACTGCAAACTCACAGGAACAAACAGTAAAATACTAAGGAGAAAAGCAAGAGCAGGAAGGTAGCAACAAATAGACAACAAGGGTTTGCACCCCAAACACACAGCAATAATGCACAACAACCACCGGTAAGTCTGGATTACACCACCTCACTAGACCAGCATAAGTTCCAACTACAAGACCCCACTGATCCCAAGAACCAATGCTTTGAAGCGCCCATGTGAATGTAGCAGTGGTTGATCATGCTGTAACCATGTGACTGTAGGATAGCTAGAGACAGGGGTATCTATACTTTTACCTCACACTAGGGAGCCCTAGGCTATCCCTAACCTCAGGGTTACCCTTAATGGTGGAAATGCCTGGGTCCCATGCCTTATTATTCTCCTGATCAGATCTAATTTGTTAAACCCCCCCAAGGAAGGAAGTGGCAGGAATGTGATGGAAACACAAATTAAGACAGACAGGGGAAAACAAAAACTCAGACACACTGAAAACTCACAGGAACAAACAGTTAAAGACTAAGGAGAAAAGCAAGAGCAGGAAGGTAGCAACAAATAGACAACAAGGGTTTGCACCCCAAACACTCACAGCAATAATGCACAACAACCACCGGTTAGTCTGGATTACACCACCTCACTAGACCAGCATAGGTTCCCACTACTAGACCCCCACTGATCCCGAGAACCAATGCTCTGAAGAGCCCATGTGAATGAAGCAGTGGTTGATCATGCTGTAATGATGTCACTGTAGGATAGCTAGAGTCAGGGGGCCTCTATACTTGTCCCTCATGCTAGGGGACCCTAGGCTTCCCTAACCACAGGGTTACTCCTAATGGTGGAGCTGCCGGAGTCCCGTGTTTTACTATTATTCTCATTAGATCATATCTGTCTGTCACCACCCCCCCAGGGAAGAAAGGGGCAGGATTGTGGTGGTAACACAGATTAAGACAGACAGGGGAAAAACAAAATTCGGACACTCTACAAACTCACAGGATTAAACATTAAAGGGAACCTGTCATCAGAAATTTAGCTATAAAGCTAAAAGTTTCCCCCTCTGCAGCTCCTGGGCTGCATTCTAGGAAGCTTCCTATAGTTTTTGTGGCCCCTTTTATTCCAAAATAAATACTTTACAAACTTGTACCTTTTCATATGCAAATTTCTTAAATCTTCCACGGGGGCGGGCTGCCTGATGTACGTTGCTGTCCTGCTGCCGATTTACGCCACAGGACAGCAAAAAGACAACATAGGTTAACACCTCAAGCGCTCACAGTAATAATCCACAACAAGCACCAGTAAGTATGGATCACAACACCTCACCAGACCAGCATAGGTAAACTATAGCAGGCATTAATGAAATAGTCCAGCCAGCATATGTAGGAGGGGAGCGAGCGTGACTGGCTCCCTCACATCATGTGATCAAAGAGACTAACAAGCAGCACAGTAGAGACTAACTCTTGCTAGCCTGCCTAAGTCTGTGGGTCGACACCTGCGTCACCCTAAGCTGATCACAGACCGCCGCCATGACAATTGGTGATGTCTGCAAAATTGTGACATGTCAACCATCTGCCCACCATGTATAGAAGGAATGGCAGAAATAAAGTCTTCATGTGCTAATATAAGCAGGAACCTGTAGGGGATGCTATACAGTCTTCAATGTTTAATCCATTATATAGATCTAAAAAAATATATGAAAAATGTTCCATTTCCACCTCCAGCCCTTTTCGCCTGCGGAGCAACGTATTTACATAATAATCCATTAATACTTAATATTATGTAAAATATTGCATGTTCCGAGCGTCTTTTCTAGCTGTAAGACACCATTGAACATATATCCCCAGAGATTCCTCACCCTGAAATAGAAACGTAAAATGAAGATGATTAAAAACAGTGTTATGTAATGAAGGATGGGTCTGGAAGCGTCTTACAAAGATTCCGTTCTCTTGTGAAAGTGCAAATGTGATGTAACACACGTAATACACCGCGCTGTAGAATGGGCATCTAGCGGGAATTAAAGAGGTAGTAATCCAAAAGTATAGAACGTATCGGTCAAGTCTAGATCAATTTGGACCCCCAAAACACAGGAACTCTGGCACCTACGCTCCTTGGCCCTTTTGCCAATGTTGACCTTGAAGGTTCTAAAGCTCTTCCTTCATAGAAGACATCACCTGGATTCTCCACGCTCCTCCTCCTAGACCTTTCCTCTGCCTTTAAGTATCACGCTAGGTATAGGGAAGTATCAAGTGAATGGCGAAATGGAAGGGAAACCCTGGGTCTAGGGAAAGGGAAGATGGTGACCCCTGACCGAACCTACTGCTGGTCCCTGGGGTCCCTCACCACCCTAGATAGGTTCTGCACCTATGCGCCGAGCCGGATAACTGACCCTAGGTATCCCTAGTGCTGGACCCTAAATAGGGAACGGATGGGATGAGCTTTTCGTCAACTCCACTAACCACTATAGACGACACAAGGAGGTCACATGGGGAAAAAGCATGAACTACTTATCTACAAATGACTCGGGTAGAAGTTCAGTAGAGTTTTCAGCAACGATACTACAGATGAGTACAAGCCACCTGCTTGCAACCAAGGCTTGAATAAAGTGAAAAATATCACCAGCACCAGTATTTAATCACTAAGGGAATACTGATGATCAGCAGCTGGGTGGAAGGCAAGATACTGCTGGGTCCAAAAGGGGGAGAGATGAATCCAGCAGGAAAGCTACCTATTACAATGAATACTGACAGCAGGAACAATGGAAATTCAGGGAGCATTCTGCGCAGCAAGATGCTGTGACCTTCTATGGCCAGAAACCACATGACTGTCTGTCACCCATGACATTAACATAGTTGACTAGCCTCCATTACAAACAATGTCTTCCATAGACTTTGCCCTCTACTGGACCTCTTCATACCTCACGGACAATCACCTTTGACCTGTGACAGCTCGTTGAATCCCAAGACTTTAAGTACTACCTTTAAGCATGTGACACCCACATTTTCTTCTCAGGTCCAGATGTTACCACTCTAATATAAAAAATTCCACCATCTATCCTTCTTCTTCTTCTTCTTCTTCTTCTTCTCTTCCTCTCACTTTCTAATACTCAAACTCCCCCCATCTCACTCAATCTCCTCATTGACATTTACCAAATCCATTGCTTTGGGACACCCTAACGTTGATGTTGCATCTCCAAATTGAATACTATTTTGGCTCACCTGACGAGATGGATCTTCAAAGCCCATGTTCCAAGGGCATCAGTGTAGCAGGGAGGTGAGGCTTGTGGGAATTAGGTAGTAGAAGCACTGGAGGCCACAGGAAGACAGATTGCGAAAAGGTAGCAGTAGTACTAGACGCTGTAGGCAGACAGGAGACAAAGAAGCAGGTAGCAGAGGTACTGGATGCCACAGGCAGTCAGGAGACCAAGAAGCAGGTAGTAGAGTTACTGGATTTTGCAGGCAGATAGGAGGACGATAAGCATGTAACAGAGGCACCGGAGGCCGCAGGAAGACAGGAGGCCGAAAAGCAAGTAACAGAAGTACTGGAGGACAAAGGCAGACAGGAGACCAAAAAGCAGGTAGCAGATGTACTGGATGCCACAGGCAGACAGGAGACCAGAAAGCATGTAGCAGAGGTACTGGAGGCCACAGGCAGATATGAGACCAATAAGCAGGTAGCAGAGGTAGTGGATGCCGCAGGCAGACAGGAGGATGATAACAAGGTAGCAGAGGTATTGGAGGCCGCAGGCAGACAGGATGCCGAGAAGCAAGTAACAGAGGTACTGGAGGTCACAGGCAGACAGGAGACCAAGAAGCAGGTAGCAGAGGTACTAGATTCCTCAGGCAAACAGGAGGATGAGAAGCAGGTAGCAGAAGTACTGGACGACGCAGGCAGACAGGAGGCCGAGAAGCACGTAACACAGGTACTGGAGGCCACAGGCAAACAGGAGACCAAAAAGCAGGTAGCAGAGATATTGAAAGCGGCAGGCAGACAGGAGGCCAAGAAGCAGGGAGTAGAGGTAATGGATGCCGCAGGCAAAAAGGACCCAGGAACACTAAGTCTTAATACCTAGACACTCAATAGGCCTTATATAAGCATAGGCAGGCAATTGCACGACAGCATACCATGGCCACGAGCACAGCCTGACAGGGAGCCTAACAGACTTCAGTGGACTGGGGTGAGGGCAGCAAAGCCCGGATTTGGGTCAGGTGTGTAACAAATACATTTCCTGAATTTGCTCTTTCCTCAACTTTCATTCAACAAAAATACTTGTACATGCCCTCATTATCTCCCATCTAGATTTCTGCAACCTCCTTCTCTTTGGCTTAAAATATAGGTCTCTTGTACCTCTCCAATTATCGATAATCTTTGCTACATACCTAAACCACCTTCCTTTGTTACTTAGCCACCATTCCGCTATGTCAATCCCTTCACCCCCATTAACCAGAGAAGCCAGTACAAAATATTAACAATGACAAGGTTGTCCATGATTTGTTCCTCATAAATCTTCAACCTAATCTCATATTACATTCTCCCATGTAATGTCACCTCACAACACCACCTCCAAGATTTCTCCCCTGCTTTCTCCATACTCAAGAACTCGATTTTGTTCCCAACCCATCGGACTCTACACCCCTTTTGAACACCTTCAAACACAACCTAAAAAAACAATTTCTTTAGAAAAGCCTACAATACATACTTTTTGTCCTTCGGTATGGGGGTCAACATTTTTTTGGTATGAGTTTGGACACCTCTTGGCTGACAATTATTGACGACCCTTCAGTAGGGGGGGTGAACATTTTCTTGGTATCAGTTTAGACACCTCTTGGCTGATCATTATTGAAGACCCTTCGGAATGGGGTCAACAATTTCTTCGTACCAGTTTGGACACCTCTTGGCTGAAAATTATTAATAACCCTTCGGTACGGGGACAACATTTTCTTGGTATCAGTTTGGACACCTCTTGGCTGACAATTATTCACAACCCTTTGGTATGGGGTCAACATTTTCTCGGTATCAGTTTGGACACCTCTTGGCTGACAATTATTGATAACCCTTCGGTATGAGGTCAACATTTTCTTGGTATCAGTTTGGACACCTCTTGGCTGACAATTATTCAGCTCCCTTCGGTATGGGGTTAACATTTTCTTGGTATCAGTTTGGCAATTCTTGGCTGGCAATTATTCACGACCCCTTGGTAGGGGTCAACATTTTCTTGGTATCAGTTTGGACACCTCTTGACTGACAATTATTGATGACCCTTCGGTATAAGGGCAACATTTTCTTGGCATCAGTTTGGACACCTCTTAACTGACAATTATTGACGACTCTTCAATACGGGGTCAACATTTTCTTGGTATCAGTTTGGACACCTCTTGGCTGACAATTATTGACAACCCTTCGGTATGGGGGTCAACATTTTCTTGGCATCAATTTGGACACCCTCTTGGCTGACAATTCCTAATGACGAGAACATTTTAGTAGCTATTTTCACTTCACTGCATTTATGCGGTCATAATGGTCTAAGGAAAGTAGTGGAAATTAAGCATTAAACTTTCCCTCATGGTGGTCCTCCTCGGCTGAGAACATAGTTCTATGCCAAAATTAACAGATGAGAACAGAATATGATGATGAAAATGATAATGAAATCATTGTATTTTAACAAAAATGGTGTTCCACCATCCTCTGGATTCCTCCGGTCATGTTTGGTTAAAATAATGTCTCAAAGTCCTGCAAAATCGATGATATTTTGGCTTCTCAGCTGTAGAAGGCGAATTACACAAGATACAAGGATTCTTCAGAATATCCCTTCCCTGCCGCATATTGTGGTGAATTCCTCGCTGTGGCACATTTAATTAACATAACGTAATGAAATGATAATTGTTTCTGTAATTATATTGTTTAAAGGAGACGCCACAGTGGAATAAAAACGATCCAACTGCATAAATATTTCACCACCAACCAAGACAGGTGGCTGCACGGTTGTTGTCCTAAATGAAACTTGACACTTGCACTCTGACCCTATGTATTTTAGCCAGAAGACCAATAAAGCCAAGACAACTTTGTTTTCCTTTTAGCTGGAATGTGACCCTCTAAAATAGATAAACCACATCAACAGCTTTCCATAGAAAACCCCATGTTTCCTTTCCGGCCAAAAATAAAAAATGGACCGGAGGTTTGCTATATCTGCCAAGTTGTCTTTCTCGCAAAGCTTTATGCATCTCCGACTTCACTCGTATAGAACCTGTCATCGTAAGAAGAACTCATTGACTGGTGGCCCTCAAAGCTTACAAATGAAGAGGTTGAATTATATAAAAATTTGTTGTCTTATCCTGGAAGACATCATTGGTGACTGGTTGGTGGATCCAATGATAGTTTTGCGTTGGATCCTAAGAGATTCTTAAGTTGAATGTCAACTCCAGATCCAACCTGTAACTTGAAGACTATCTTCGAGAAGATCACCTTCAAACCAGACTCGATTTATCGTGGAGTTTAAATTCCCTTTTATCCTGTTCTGTTTTCTAGAGGATTGTCCTTTACTCTTCTAGAAAATTAACCTTCTTTAGAAAATGTCTTCTTGAAGATAGTTGTCTTCTAGAAAAAAGAACAATCTTCAAGAAGACACATTATAAAGATGTTTTCGATGATCTTCTCAAAGGAGTTTAATTGTACTCTGAGGTTCAGCAATGGTGGCTTTTCAGAAAAATAAGACTTTTTGCTTTACTTATATAGACCATCATCATCGCTGTCACCATTAGGGCTCACAATCTAAATTCCCTTTCAGTATGCCTTTGGAGTTTGGAAGGAAACCGGAGTATCCATAGGGAACCAACGGAAACACAAGGAGAACATACAAACTCCTTGCAGATGTTGTCCTTGATGGGATTTTAACCCAGAACTCCAGTGCTACAAAGCAACAGTGCTTCCCAGGTCTGTTATCTGTTGACTGTATAGGCCCTTAGTAACTCAGTTGGACTCACAATCCAACTTTTTCTCTCTTTTACACACTGAAGCAACCATTTTCCAACTAGTTTTCCAGGCCAGTGTTTATTTGGCCATGAAGAGCAATAATTAATTTCCTGAACCCAACAAATTTTTGTTTTTCATGTCTTTACTTGAAATCTGAGATGTATCCGGAAGTAATGGGGGGAGCTTAACTCAAATTAAAGAATATCCCAAAAGACTATTTTTTAAAAAGGCATACTGCTAAAAAAAAAGGCTGCAGCCAATGGTGTAACTTGAAGCTTATGACCCCAACAGGACCCTCAGCTATCAAGGGTCCTTTTAATAGTGATGAGCGGGCACTACCATGCTCGGGTGCTCGGTACTCGTAACTAGTGATGAGCGGGCACTACCATGCTCGGGTGCTCAGTACTAGTAACTAGTGATGAGCGGGCACTACCATGCTTAGTTGCTTAGTAGCTGTAACTAGTGATGAGCGGGCACTACCATGCTCGAGTGCTCAGTACTGGTAACTAGTGATGAGCGGGCACTACAATGCTCGGGTGCTCAGTACTCGTAACTAGTGATGAGCGGACACAACCATGCTCAAGTACTCAGTACTCGTAACTAGTGATGAGTGAGCACTACCATGCTCAGATGCTCAGTACTCGTAACTAGTGATGAGCGGGCACTACCATGCTCAGATGCTCAGTACTCATAACTTGTGATGAGCGGGCACTACCATTCTCAGATGCTCAGTACTCGTAACTAGTGATGAGCGGGCACTACCATGCTCAGGTGCTCTGTACTCGTAACTAGTGATGAGCGTGCACTACCATGCTCGGGTGCTCTGTACTTGTAAGTAGTGATGAGCGGGCACTACCATGCTCGGGTGCTCGGTACTTGTAACTAGTGATGAGTGAGCACTACCATGCTCAGGTACTCGGTACTCGTAACTAGTGATGAGCGGGCACTACTATTCTCGGGTGCTTGGTACTCAAAACTAGTGATGAGCGGACACTACCATGCTCGGGTGCTCGATACTCAAAACAAGTGATGAGCGGGCACTACCATGCTCGGGTGCTCAGTACTCGTAACTAGTGATGAGCGGGCACTACCATGCTCGGAGGCTCGGTACTCGTAACTAATGATGAGTGAGCAGCACTACCATGCTCGGGTATTCGGTATAATTTTGGTCTGCATGGCAAAGTAAAAAAAACAAGACAAGACAAAAAAGCGCAAATGGAAAGACGAATATGGTAAAATAAAAAATAAAAAAGTGTAAAATTAAGAAAAGGGCCCTTTATGCACGGCACATGTTTTGGTGCAGATTTTGCATCATTTTAGAGGAACGTGAGACATTCTTGTGCTAAGAAGCGGCAAAAGCAAAAATAAAGAGTCGGGAACAACGTTTTCACTACCTATATGAAACTACACAAAGTGCGGCTGTGACGCCCTGGCGCCACCAGGTGGTCACACAGTAGAGGCCCCGCACAACACCTTCCTTCACATAGTAACATACAGTCGACCTGAAACCCTAGTCACCACCCTCAGGATAGGACAGACACACCAGTGGGCGGGACCAGGCAGATGGAGAACGTTCACCTAGGGGTCTAGAGAACCCAGGGTGGGAAAAGCAACAGTTAAGTCAAGTCAAGTTTAGGAGTTCAAGTGGAGTAGTAGTGGAGGAGGAGTGAGAAGGTGAAGCTCAAGTGCTGAGAGCAGAGGCGCCGGGGTTGGAGCCCCGGTGCATTGGCTAGGTGACAGACGGTGGTCCGTGTCTAGCAGGAGACGGGTAGACGGCAGCCGGAGATCCGAGGTGGATCGGGGCAGGGTTGGAGCCCGCCGGTACCGACACCGGAGAACCGACCCAGAAACCGTGAACAGAGGGGGTACTTATTTGAAGGTAGCCTAAGCCATAAATTGTTTGTTCAAATGTAATAAGAATATCTGTGTATGTAAATAATCAAAATGTAGATGTAGTAGCATAACTATCTGTGTGTCTATATAGCAATCGTATAGACCCATAATATGATTCTAAGCTGTATAGTCATGAAGGGGTTACCAAGGATGAGTGAACAAAAGTACAAACAATGAAAGTCTTCATAATGATGAGCAAAGGCCTTATCAGTAGTTTCACACACAGAAAGAATGTATAATGAACAGAGATATATTTTATAGTATACTGGGAAAAATTAGGGAGTTGAATACTCCCTGTTCTAGTCCCAAGGTCAATGATGCATTCTGTATAATTGAATCTATCCAATACACAAGCTCAGTTGGTGACGCTGGCTCAAAGAGAGAACACGTTTTGTGTGATCATTGTCTGATTTATTAACATCAGCTCTGATATATAGCTAATACGGCACCAGCCTCTGAATATCCTAAACGAAGATACCATTAGTTATCTTCAACTAAATTTCTCCCTTGACACTTGGACCCTGAAGCCAGGACCGGAACGAACGGCATAGCTAATTAACCAATTGAGGGCAGGATTATAGGTCCTGTCCCAACCAAAGTCCCAAAAGCAGATAACCACCCACAGAGAGGGATAGGGCATCCGCCAGGGCCCGGTAGATCCCACGGGTTAGCGTCAGCGGGCACGGCTCCCAACAGAAGTACTGGGAGCAGACTCCCGCGTTCCACACCGGGAAGTCCACCACATCACAACACAGTGCAGAGGAAAGTAACACAGACCACCAGCCCGGGTGGGGGACCAGAGTACACCCGGCCGCGGCGGCCGGCCACCAGCACCTTGGTTAATCACTGGACTTGTCTGATTTATTTAACCGTGAGTAAGCTGAGACTCCCTGATCTGACCAGGCACGCCGGCCCTTGCCATCACCGTCCCCTGCACCGAGTCCCGGGGCAACCATCCCTACCCATGGAGGGTTTAACAATCAGCTGCCATCCCATCGCCCCCGGGTGTCCCACAGCAGCAGCGGTGGTGCCACACTTCACCACCCACCGTGGGTGGTGTCACAGACTGATTACGGCAAATCCCGTACAAATACGTCCCCCTTTTATTTGGAGTGCCCGTGCGACCCCCGGGTCCGGAGAATCCCTCGAGCTACACCTGGCTGCTACTGACGTGGGGGCGGCACACGACTATCAGAGCCATTGTTCTTGACGGAGGGTTCTATTGAAGAATTTGGAGCAATAAATTCTGCAAAATTTAAAAAAGGAGACTCTTAAGTCTCTTCTTAGCCCATCTTTTCCTATAGCAGTTGCCTATGTCCATGGGTTATTCTGAATATTGAAGAAAGAAACAACGATGACCCGATACGGGGGGGGGGGGGGCGGATTTACAAGGATGGATAGAACTTGGATGAATCCCATTGCAACAGAAGCACTGCAGTGACACTGCTGCATTGGATTGCCGTAAGACGCCTGCATTTCATTAATTTGAGAGTAACCCACAGAGACAGGCTGCTGCATTGAAACTATTGATCTAAAATGATTGGAGGCGGCCGCCGCCGCAAAATGTTTTGTAAGGGATTTGGACCCTGGGAATGGAAATAGATCAGGGCCGAGTGATTAACGTGTCCAGGCTACTGCGCTCCTCCATCCATCGCTCACTTATTCCGATTTTTCTTATTTACATTTCCATCTGTTGATTGACGCGTAACCCCTTCATTGCTGGAGCCGCAGCAAAATCTGAATCGTTGGGCCCCCCCCCTCCCTTTCCTCTGACTGCACCTTTATCATTACTGTTTGCTATCCGCTAATACACGGTACAGGCGTGTAATGGTTGCACGTTTCCTGGAGATTAGAGATGATTTCATGCCTATTTTTCATGCACTGCCAAAGACATTAATGGGAAAAAAAAGAGAAAATGGACAAAAAAAATGCAGTCTGTCCTTACAGGAGAGAAGGGGGGGAGGGAGCGTTAGTCTGAGCCTCGTCAAGCTAAAGCTCTGATTGCACAAGGGGTGAACATTTTCATTTGTGATGAGCGTGCATCAGAGAAGGATGAAAAAAAAAGTTTTGCTTTATACTAAGCCGAAAATAAATGCTTCAGCAGCGAGAACATTTTTTGACAAAGGTCTGTTTAACTTAAAGGGGAGGTGTTGTCAGAAAGTGACCTTTTGTTTAAACCAGATTTGTATTTTTTTTTAGCAAATTTTAACAGAGGCAGGACTAAAATGTGACCCTGCTCCCCCCTCCCCGATATTCATAATGATTTTTGCACACGCTCATTAGATGCTTCAATACAAAAGATGGGGAGGAGTCTGTTTGTAACAGCTAATGTGCATGTGCATTTCCTAAGACAACATGAAGTTACAGTCTAAAAAAAGGCTCAAGTGGCCAGAGATAAAATTGCAGGATTTCCACATTTTTTTAATGGAAAAACAAAAAATATTGCCAAAAATGTTTTAACAGTTAACAGAAATACCTGATTTGAAGGGAATCTTTCACCAGGTTTTGACATCTAATCTCAGAGCAGCATAATTTAGCGAATGAGAAATTGGTTCCAGCAATGTGTCACTTACTAGGCTGCTTGCTGTAGTTTTAATAAAATCACTGTTTTATCAGTAAGAGATTATCACCAGAGAACAGGTAAATCTGCTGCCAGATAACACGGAAGCCACCATTCAAAATAGGTGATGTCACAGTTCACCTCCTCCTGTACAATGACCGATAACACCCCTATATACAGCAGATAAAAGAGGATCCATCTTTCACAATAGGTGATGTCACAGCTCTCCTCCTACTCCTCCTGTACAATGACTGATAACACCTCTATATACAATAGATAATACAGGAACTACCATTCACAATAGATGATGTCACAGCTCACCTCTCCTCTAAAATAAGTGACAATACCTCTATATACAGTAGAAAATACAGGATCCACCATTCACAATAGGTGATATCACAGCTCACCTCCTCACCCCTCCTGAATAATGACTGATGACACCTCTATATACAGGAGATAATACAGGATCCACCATTCACAATAGGTGATATCACAGCTCACCTCCTCCTGTACAATGAATGATAACAGCTCTATATACAGTAAATGACACATGATCCATCATTCCCAATAGGAGATATCACAACTCACCTCCTCCCCCCCCCCGTACAATGCCTGATAACACCTTTAGATACAGTAGATAACACAGGATTAACCAATCACAATCGGTTATGTCACAGCTCACCTCCTCCTGTACCACTCAGAATAACAATGCTATAAGTCACCTCCTCCCCCCACCTTTCACAATGACCAGTACAAAGATTAAGGTATTCTCAGATATCAAGATTTATATATACAGTATATTATTAATACAGATAGTGAAATCAAGAATAATAAAAGTACTTTTACCATAAAAATCAGATTGAAGCAACAGGTCATTTTCTGGTAACACATTTCCTCTCTAATAAATGCACCAATTTATGAATGAATAAATAAATAGTAGTAATAATAATAATAATAATAATAATAATAATAATAATAATATAATTAATTATTAATATAATTATAATTAAAATAATACATTGTATTATTATTATTAATATTATTATATTATTTTATAATAATAATTATAATAATAATACATTATATTATTATTATTATATTATTATTTTATAATAATAATGCATTATATAATTATTATGACTATTATATTATTATTATTATTATCATTAACATTAATACTACTACTACTACTACTAATAATAATAATGATACTAATAATAGTTATTATTATTAGTATTATTATTAATGATTAAAATAATGATAATAATAATAGTCATAATAATTAAATGATATAATGTATTATTATTATTAATGGTAATAATGATAATGATAATAATATAATTATATATATATATATATATTATAATATTATATAATAATAATATATTATTATGATTAATAATAATAATAATAATAATAATAATACATATTATTAATTATTATTATTATTTTTATTATATGCTAACGGGACCAAGATTCTTACACTAGGTGTGTCCTCTATGCCGGTATTCACAGCTTCTGAAGAGGGGGTGATCTAAAGACCACAACCCCGGAAAATGGGGCAACACATGATTTCCAAATTACTTGTGTGCATTCTGGACCCAAAGCGTCGTCCCTCTGCATTAAGCATGAATGACCAACGATGCCTTTGAAGTTTCATCAAAGAAAACAGAAGAGAAGCTTGGGATATCGAGTGCAGGTGCAGACATAGGGGACATAATATGAAAAGGAATAAACTGGTAATCAAAAAATGAGTAGGAAACCTCACCTAATCCAAACAGGACAGAAGAATGAGACCACCCAGGATCTGCAAAAAGAGACGCATAAAACAACTGACAGACACGGATGATAATGGATAGATTTTGGCATTCTTGTGCCTCTAGTATACATTAATATTTTGCTTTTTTTGACGGCCTCCATTAAACAATATTCCAAACACCCGACGTTGTTCTATTGCTATCAGTGAACACTTCATAAATCTGTCTGTATCTCACCGACAAAACTCTGCTGAAAGAGCAACTGAAGTTGTATTTATTTTTTAAATGGCATGGAAACTTTGCAAATCACTTAATAAGGGGATTGCTTTGAGCTCCATTGATATTAGTATGGAGTACAGATGATGGCAGTGATGGGTCACTGACTCATCACTGCCATCAGCTGTACTCCAAATTGGTACATTCTAACATCAGTGCAGCATGGAAATAGACTGGAGAAAAGATTGGCTTTGGAAACCTCTTATATGTAATTTTTTTTATTCTCCAAATAAAGTAATTTGCAAAGTTTTCATAACTTTCCATTCTGGATACAATTTGTAAAAAATAATGTTTAGTTAATCTTTAATATAAATTATTCCAAAAAGACTGTAAAAGAGACAATTCTATGCTTCCGTTTGGTTTGCCATTTCCTGACTGTATTGAATTTCTCATACTTACTTTTCCTAGAAGTAACCATGTAATAAGTCAAGAAAGGTCATCCAGGGCGTAGGAGAAGCTCCAGGACTTGTATCAACAGGCAACTCAAAAAATAGATCACAACCCGAGACTCAACTCTACAGGGAGTCGCTGCCAAACTAACTCTGCCAGTTGGTTCTTGTGGGTCCTCCTTATATTACTAGCTAGTCCTTGAAAGCTTCACTGTGTCAGCCAACTGTCCCCACCATCATTTATTACGGTCCTCGAAAAAGAGGGGTAATAAGACTCATCTCTGTTCTCCATGGCTATGGTGTATGTAGATGTAAGTAGATGGAGGAATAAAGAACCAAAGCTGGAAAGACCTGAGAATAACAACAATAGGAACTAGAGTGTGAAGTAAACGTCACCTGCTGTATGAAGCAGATAAGATGAGACACCAGGTCTGGTGAGAGTTGTGGCACAATTACTAAACATAAAAGACTCGGCCAAGCTGAGAAGGGGATGAATTGGCGCCAGAACTGTAAGGAAGGTTGTGTAGCAGCAGAGAGGGCTTATAGCCACCATTGCCTTAGAAGGGACAGATTAGATCCTGAAGAAGGTCTGTGTCATATAAGTGCCAGAGGAAGATTGTGAGCAGCTCCAGAGGTAGACCATGACCAACACCAGGGGATGACCGTGACCCATGTCAGAGGAAGACCATGACCCATGCTAGAGGAAGACCATAACCCATGCCAGAGGAAGACCGTGACCCATGCTAGAGGAAGACCGTGACCCATGCTAGAGGAAGACCGTGAGCAAAGTCAGAGGAAGACCGTTACCGATGCCAAAGGAAGTCCGTTACCCATTACAAAGGAAGATCGTGACCCATGCCAGAGGAAGATCGTGACCCATGCCAGAGGAAGACCATGACCCATACAAGAGGAAGACCATGACCCATGCCAGAGGAAGACTGTAATCTATGCCAGAGGAAGACCATGACCCATGCCAGAAGAAAGCCATGACTAAAGCCGAACCAGGCTACAGAGACAATTCGACTGTAGCAGAAAACCATTGTTGTGGGCCGTAGCTTCCTGTGCTGAGATACAGTACTGAGTGGGGAGTAAAGTCACGCATTAAAGAATGAAAATGGCTAGCCTGTGTAGTACGTGAAAATACCCACCAACTTGGTGTCATGCGATGTTCTGCTTTGCACACACCTGTGGGCACAGTTTTGTCAGACTCTATTCTGTTCACACCACAAAGCCTGACAAGCAACCTGAGGCTTCTGTATTGTACAGAATGAGCCGGGCATTGGTTGGTTCAGGTTCTCTGGTCTTCAGCTCTGCAGGAGTTTATTCCTGCAGACTGGTGAGCAGGACCTAAGACCTCAGGTTGCCAATTGGTTTGTTCAGCTGTCTCCTCCCTATTTAAAGCATGGCTTCCTTCCTGTATGTGCTGATAACAGCTTCAGCTTTAGCTCCAGCGATTCCCGGTCTTGGTGGTTATCCTGTTTATGATGATCCGTGTTGCACTTCTAAGTGGTGTGAGAGTTCCCCTGTTGTGCGTTACTTCCACTCCTTTTTCTGTTGTTTCCCAGTACACATACTGTCTCTCCTTTGTGCTTAAGTGCTGTGTGTACAAATTTCCATTTTGTGGGGTTTTGTCTTTGTGTTTTCTGTCTCACCCCGAGGGTGTGGGATAATGTAAGGCCAGACCTTGACCACAGACTAAAGATGACTGTCACGGACAGACTAGGGCTAGCCACCAAGTCGGCAGGACCTCAAGAACCCTGAAACCCTTTAACCCCTATACAGGGATTTGGAATTACACAAGGTCCAGGAGATCGCTGCCTATGGAAGGCTGAAATCCAGGAAAGAGTGGTCGTCAGGCAGGGTCCAAACCAAGAGGCGCAAAAAGGGACAAAGCGGCAGGCATGAGTGTAGTCAGGAAATCAGGCAGAGGTCAAAACTGGAGATGGCAGCAAGGTACATAAATGACAGGCAGGAGGGTAGTCAGGAAACAAGCAGAAGTTAGAACACCAGAATCACTAAACAGAAGAGGGTGGCACAGGAACCAGGAATACAGAACTATCTCTGGCACTGGTCAGCAGACAGGAGGGAGAATAAGAAGGGTTTGGTGTATTCCCATTGGCTATAGCTGAATGATGGTAACTTCAGCTGGAAGACACATGCCACCTACAGTCAGCTAGTGGTACTGCAGGTCACAGGGAAGCACAGCCTAGTGGATGAGCGGAGACTTCGCCCACCATAGCCACTGGCACCGACTCCTCTCCCATCCCTAGCACTATCCATGGGAAGAACACGGCGTTGCCTGGTGATCGGAGCAGAAGTCACAGGAGCGGACTCAGGTGGAGACATGACAGATAGGGGGAGTAAGATCAGAGCTCGGACAGGAGGTAAGGCCCTGTCACACACAGAGATAAATCTTTGGCAGATCTGTGGTTGCAGTGAAATCATGGACATGTTGTTCCATTTGTACACAGCCACAAACCTGGCACTGATTGTCCACAATTTCACTGCAACCACAGACCTGCCACAGATTTATCTCTGTGTGTGACAGGACCTTTAGGGTCCCACTGAGGACTCAGACCTGATTACCATCAAATCTACCTCCGAGATAGGGACAGCACAGGGACTCTTGTCTGAGGGCCAGCCTAGGGTCACCTGTCCCATTATTACATACCCAGTGACACTTGGACTTGCGGCCTAGCGGGTATTGTCTTGTATTGTTTCGTTAAGCGAACAACAGTGACCACTAAGGTGACATTGACACTGCCCAGATAAAAGGATTTAGTCTAAGATAACATTGACAGTTACCCAGTAATAAGAATAACAACATATCAATAATATTGTGATTGTTTTTCATATATCTGCATTGCCAAATTCTGTGTTGTAACCTAAGCTATTTTACTGCCAATATTTGTGCCATTCCCTGACCTTATACTCAAGGCACTTCCTCTTTGTATAAAATCAATACTTGTTTAAGTTTCCCCTAAGTGGTTCGTTTGTGGGCCTTTGCATCCTTTTAACCTGTTTACATAGATAAAACATAGCAGCAGGAGATGGGAGTGTTGACCTTGTGCGAGTCAGTGACTGTTTGCTTGTTTGTCTTAATATTGGTTCAATAGACAAGGTTGAATCTGATATAACAAGTTTACGATGTGATATGATGGATCGATAGAAGTTGGACATGCGAAAAAGGACGTTGGTATCATGCGGTGTTCAGGTCCAGACTCATTAGGTGTCACGGCGGCGTCAGGTTCTGTTCACACTCCAGAGCCTGACGACAAGCAACATGATGTTTCCTAGTTGTTTAGCCAGAGCTGGGTGTCGGCTGTTTCATGTGCTCTGTTCCTCAGTACTTCAGGAGTTAATTCCTACTGACTTGGGGAACTCTGCTAGGAGCTCTCATGTTGCTAATTACCAATCACAGCCATCCCCTTCCTATATAAGATTCTGGATCTTGCTACGAAGCGCCAATTATAACTTCAGCTAAGCTCCAGCGATTCCGGTCTTCATGGGGATCCAGTTTGTGCTAATTTGTAGTTGCTATTTTGAGTGGTGTGGAAGGTCCCCTGGTGTGCGTTTATTTTTTTTCCTTTTTCTTTATTGTCTTTCCTTTGTGTTTAAGTGCAGTGTGTACAAGGTTTCATTTTCCCTTGTCCGCAACGTTTCTGTGAGGATTTGCTATGTGATTCTGCCCCGTCCCAAGGGTGGGGGAGAGGGAAAGTAAGATCAGGGCTCGGACAGGAGTCAGGGTCACGCTGGGGACTCAGACCTGGCTACCATCAAGGCTACCTCTGAGATAAGTGACAGCGCAGAGTCTCAAGTCTGAGGGCCAGCCTAGGGGCCCCCTTTCTGCCATTTCATACCCTGTGACAGTTGGATATTCAAAGGAGTAAACCCTGTGATGCCTACTCAGAAGACCACAGTATTAAGGTAAGGAATTCATCCATTGGTTGAACGATCCAACCATATAAAGGTCCATATATAAAAAAATTACTATCATGTAATTTCCAGCAAATTTCTGAACATGACTGAAGAGAATTACATCTTAAGTCACTCAATATCGTTCATAAGACCAGGAGACGTTACGAGTCCTAGTTTAAAGCTTCTCATCAACCTTGGTAAAGCTGATATTGTCGTCGTGAAAAAGGAGGTTTCCCCCAAATTTTCTCCACAAGTAGAAGAATTAAAGGCCCAGTCACACTAAACAACTTACCAGCGATCCCAACAACGATACAACCTGATAGGGATCGCTGGTAAGTTGCTAGGAGGTCGCTGGTGAGATGTCACACTAAGCGACGCTCCAGTGATCCCACCAGCAACCTGACCTGGCAGGGATCGCTGGAGCGTCGCTACACGTGGAAGCATGCTGCGCTTGGTAACTAAGGTAAATATCGGGTAACCAACCCGATATTTACCTTGGTTACCAGCGCACACTGCTTAGCGCTGGCTCCCTGCTCTCCTAGCCACAGTACACATCGGGTTAATTACCTGATGTGTACTCCGGCTACGTGTGCAATGGTAAATGCATAAATGATGCATAATGCATAAAAAATGGTCCAGGACATTCAGCAACAACCAACGACCTCACAGCAGGGGCCAGGTTGTTGCTGGATGTCACACACAGCAACATCGCTAGCTACATCGCTGCTACGTCACAAAAGTTGTTCCTTAGCAGCGATGTTGCTAGCAATGTTGCTTAGTGTGACGTGGCCTTAAGGTAAATATCGGGTAACCAACCCGATATTTACATTGGTTACCAGCGCACACCGCTTAGCGCTGGCTCCCTGCACACCTAGCCACAGTACACATCGGGTTAATTACCCAATGTGTACTCTGCTACGTGTGCAGGCAGCAGGAGCCGGCTTCTGCGGATGCTGGTAACCACGGTAAACATCGGGTAACCAAGAAACCCTTACCTTGGTTACCCGATATTTACCTTCGTTACCAGCGTCCGACGCTCTCACACTGCCAGTGCCGGCTCCCTGTTCCCTGCACTCCTAGCCACAGTACACATCGGGTTAATTACCAGATGTGTACTGTGGCTACGTGTGCAGAAAGCAGGGAGCCGGCACTGGCAGTGTGAGAGCGTCGGACGCTGGTAACGAAGGTAAATATCGGGTAACCAAGGTAAGGGCTTCTTGGTTACCCGATGTTTACATTGGTTACCAGCGTCCGCAGAAGCCGGCTCCTGCTGCCTGCACATTTAGTTGTTGCTCTGTCGCTGTCACACACAGCGATGTGCTCTTCACAGCGGGAGAGCAACAACTAACAAATGGTCCAGGACATTCAGCAACAACCAGCGACCTCACAGCAGGGGCCAGGTTGTTGCTGGATGTCACACACAGCAACATCGCTAGCAACATCGCTGCTACGTCACAAAAGTTGTTCCTTAGCAGCGATGTTGCTAGCGATGTTGCTTAGTGTGATGTGGCCTTAAGATGTCACCATCTCAAGAATTGACAGAGATCTCTAGACAATGATACCTAATCCCTCATCGTTTACTCTGCACATTTGTGTGATCATCTACAAGACTCACAGGTATCCTTGAGACTGTGAGACAATGAAGTTGGATTAATCATCACTCAAGTCAACGTGTTTCTATTCCTCCAGGACCCAGAGTGTTCTTCAACATTCAAAGCAATGATGACCATGGAATATGATGATGGGAAAATTTAGCAATTTTAGTGCTAGAGCTAAGGTAGTACATTTTTCTAATATTTTTCACATTTCTGATGTCCAGGAAAGCTCTAACGAGAGAATTTGATAAACACTCTTCATCGAATGGTCACCCTTTGTCGATAGCATGTTGAAAGTCAACAATTCTCTTTGGCCCATGGTTGGGCGCTTGTTTTCCTTTTCACACAAAATATCATTTTGGCTTTAGGTGCAGCAGACTGACATGATTTGATTACATGGGACAGGAATTAAAGAGAAACCGGCTCTCACTTTCCCTAATTTTCATTGTCAACAGGTCGATATAATCCTCGAAATTTTACGTTTAGGATTTTCGTCATTGAGAAATGAGCAATGTACACCTTTGTGCCTTCTACATAACCTCCAGGGGAATATCTATGTTAAAAGTTAGAAGCGTACCAAAGTGCGGCGGAAAAAACATTTTCTCAGAATTACAGGTGAGAGCTATTGACACATACTGAAACCGTCTCTAGTTATTGTACACAGCTTGCTTCTACCTCCGCGAAGAGTTGCTTGCCCTTGTTCTGTAAACTGTTCGCTCTGTCAGAAACCACTCCACACAGAGAATCAATTATGAGCCACCGGTCATGAGTCACCAGAAGCTGGGCAGAAATCAAACATCTCTCGGTGGTTTGGTTTTATTTTATTAGGTTTTTAGTAGTATATTGTCCCTCATTGTTCAGAAATCATTGTGAAATTTTCTACTTTTAAAGGATAAGTTATCCGACCCTACAAAGCTTTGGCTGGTGCTATTATGTACAGTTGACCGGAGGTATTTATAGGTCTATAATGATGAGTAGTAGACGAGAGAGTGAGATTTACGGGAGGAAATATCTTGCCTTTGCTATAAACCTGCCCCATAATTCAACCTTCATGGTCATCCTCTTGGTCCCATCACGGGAGTTAATTTGATTCAATGAGCCCATAGCGGTTTGCCGTATCGATGCACATGTACACCAAACACAAAGTTGAAAGTTCATCTAGCAAACCTCAAGTAGGAAAACGATGAGAGAATATCTTCTAATAAGGGTAGACCTTAAAGCAGATATAGGGTCATGGAGATGAGGAAGCCTACAGTTGCTTAGTATAATCCGTGTACTGATCTTAAATTGGTGCATATTCTTGGGCTTTAGAGGACTAGATTGTCCATCTGTTGTGGATTCTCCTCCACTTAGCACCAGTATGGGTTCCAGTTATAGTCTTATGTTCCTATTTTCTCATATGACCATTGACCTCTCATTTTGTTCCTCGTTGGCATGCCTTCTCTTTTTTCTCATCCCTTGTGTAGGGTGGTTAGCATGATGGTTAGTGGTATTGCCTTGAAGTATCGGGTTCCTCTATTGTAATCTGACCAAGAGCTACAGTACATCTACATGAAGTTTGTATCTTCTCCCCGTCTCTTCATGTGTTTCCAACAGATATTCTGTTTTTTCTTCTCATTGAAAAAAATCAAAGGGATTGTCCACTACTTGGACAACTTCTCAGTCACTATATTTCCCCATGTAAAATAATAGAACCTTATAGTCACCTCTGTTGTGGTTGCCGTTCCAGCAATTTCGGTGCCTAGACTCCCGGGGCTCTTATGTCAGCCCTGAAGCAAATCAGCGGCTGCTTCACTCTCACTTTCTTCAGACAAAACTGATATCTGGAGGAAATAAGAGAGCAGCAGCAGCTCTCACTTCTTACGGATGTCAATTTCACCCGACGGAAGTGAGAGTGAAGCGGCTACTGATTTGCTGCAGGATTCACATGTCATATCACTCTTCTTTCTTTTAACGGCCTTCAGCTCAGTCTCAAGCCATGATGATTTGATGAATGAACGCTCTGTAGGAAGATCCAGGTCCACCAGGGTCTTCTCCTCCTAGATAGGTCCACAAGAGTCTTCTCCACCTAGATTGTGCAGCCTAAATAGGTCCACCAAGGTCTTCTTCTCCTAGATGGGTCCACCAGGGTCTTCTCCGCCTAGATTGTGCAGCTTAGCTAGGTCAACCTGGGTCTTCTCCGCCTAGATTGTGCAGCCTAGATAGGTCCACCAGGGTTTTCTCCGCCTAGATTGTGCAGCCTAGATAGGTCCACCAGGGTCTTCTCGACCTAGATATTGCAACTTAGATAGGTCCACCAGGGTCTTCTCCGCCTAGATTGTGCAGCCTAGATCGGTCCACCAGGGTCTTCTCGACCTAGATATTGCAGCTTAGATAGGTCCACCAGGGTCTTCACCGCCTAGATTGTGCAGCCTAGATAAGTCCAACAGGGTCTTCTCCACCGTTATCTTGGTAGCATCAAGCCATTGGGTTGCTGATCTTCCTCTTCACTTTGTTCCTTCTATTCTTCCGACCCTGATGATCTTTTAAAGTGATTGCTCTCTTTGTATGATGTTTCCAAAGTAGGCAAGTCGAAGCTTGGTGATCCTTGCACCGAGTGATATGTCTGGCTTTACTTGTTCCAAAATTGATTTGTCTGTTCATTTTGCCATCCATGGTATCGATAACATCCTTCTCCAGCACCGCATTTCAAAGGCCTTAATTCTTCTGTCTTGTTTCTTTATCGTCCAGTTGTGCTCTGGAGACAAGGCACCAAAATTGCTGGAATGGCATTCACAACATTGATGAGTATAAGGTGCTATTATTTTACTTGGGGGAAAATTGGGATTGAGACTTAAGGGGGTGTTACATATTGATATATCTAACGATATGTCGTCGGGGTCACGGATTCCGGCATCGTTAGAGATATCATATCGTGTGACAGCTACGAGCGACTGTGAACGAGCAAAATTACTCACCTTATCGTTGCTCATTGACACGTCGTTCATTTTCATAATATCGGTCACATTCCTGGATGCAGGGTGTTCGTCGTTCCTGAGGCAGCACACGTCGCTCCGTGTGAGACCCCGGGAACGAGGAATACAGCTTACCTGCATCCTCCGGCAACGAGGAAAGAAGGAGGTGGGCGGGATGTTACGTCCCGCTCATCTCCGCCCCTCCGCTTCTATTGGGCGGCCGCTGTGTGACGTCGCTGTATCGCCGAACGTCCCTCCCCCTTCAGGAAGTGGATGTTCGCCGCCCACAGCGAGGTCGTTTGGAACGTAAGTACAAGTGAAGGTGGTTACCAACTTTGTGCGACACGGGCAACAAATTGCCCGTGACGCACAAACGATGAGGGCGGGTGCGATCGCACGATAAATGGACGCGTGTAACGGGGCCTTAAGTTCTCCAAGGAGTGGGCAACCCCTTTAAGTTAATTAGCCTTTGGGAAAGAGCATCTAGATGGCACTTTTTTGTAATTACTATCTGACAATTTGGCCTTTACTATTACTCATCTTTTTCTTAAATTATTATGGCTTCCTTCTTACTTCATCACGAGTATATTGGCTCACACGTGCCATATTGCTGGCTGTAGACGCCGCACACTGGCATCATTTTCCAGTTTGAAAATTTCAACGTTTCACCAGCACCAGCCCAAGGAAGAATGGAGTATTTAAGCACCAAGATAATACTGATAATCAGTAGCTGGGTCGAAGGAGAGCTCCTACTGGGTCCTAAAGGGATTAATCCAGCCGGAAAGCTACCTATATTAATAAATACTGACAGCAGGAACAATAGAAAGTCAGGGAGCATTTTGTGCAGCCAAACACTGTGACCTTCTATTGCCAGAAACCACACGACTGTCTGTCACCCGTGACACCTTGCCTTTGTCATGGCCAAAACTGGACTATGGTGCCTATAGGTAAAAAAAAAATGGTCAAAAACAAACTGGTCTTATGTGCCTTAAATCACATTTATTAAGTGTTATAGACACATTTTCTGCATTATTTGCCAAGTGGGTGTGGCTTAGAGGTGAAAAGTTGTGGCTTATCAGAAAGGGGCATGGCTTTATTAGGGTTAAAAAAGCCATTCTTCTGACCTATTTCGGGAGACCACAGAACAATTCTACCAATTTCTGTCACCAAATTGCATTCATTTTTAGGAATTGGGAAGTTAAATAATAAAAGAATATTAATTTGTGCATCATTTACTGATTTATCTTTCCCAACTTTGCGCAATGCAAAACAATCACCATCTAACAAGGTGAAAAAAAAAATTTATTCTCGGAGATGTTAAGCAAAATCCTCCTCGATAACGGATAACAATTTTTTTTTACTAAAAAAATGAAAATTACTCTTATACAGATGCGAAAATAATTGGAAATAAATCGGATGTTCACTGTAAATGGTATCAGCTCCAGAGCATTGCATTATCTCCGCACTATGAGAATCGTGAGCACAATCAGCCTGTGATCATTTAATAAAAAGCTATTTATATGGACAATTGCTGCGCCTGAGCCATTAATCACATCCCGGCAAATCGGATGGCAACAGGAATAGCTAAAGCAGAGATGAAAAGTATTCAGCTGGTAAATACTTAAGAGGTAGGTTTGTATGGGAGCAGAAAAAACGGGCATTTTTCTTATAGAAACAGCGCCACCTTTGGACTTGGGTTGTGTCTGGTATTGCAGCTGAGATACCATATAAGACACATCCTATAGAAAAGAGTGGGCGAGAGATTTTTCTAATTATATACAAAGCATTTTCACCCAAAATTAAAGGGGGTTTCCAATTTTAGACAATGTCTCTCCCCTGGCATCAGTTAAAAAAAAAAAAATAAAACAATGCCTTTCTCACCCTTCCCGGGTCCAATGCTGTGTCACTACCTCTACTTCCATTGTTTAAGTAAGAAGCACTGATACTACATCGACAGCGCTGCAGCCAATCAGTGAGCTCAGCAGCTCTATGGAAATTGATGGCACAGGTTGCTCAGAGCTCACTGTTTGGCTGCCGCGTCATTAACAGAAACCAGGATCAGTTAGGGAGACCCTGGGAGGACTTGCTGGGCTCAGCGACGGTGAGTAAAGCACAGTAAGTATATTTAAAACAAATTGCATCCAGGGGAAAAGGGGTTTTCCAAAACACCTTTAACCTTTTAGTACCTTTCTTTTCCAGTACTTTTTCCATCAGGATAAAACCATGTATGGTTTATTTCTACGCATTTCAAAGCACTCCAGTCTATATCAGGATAAGTCCATATGATTTGATCCTGATGAAGAGGCTGGAGTGCCTTGAAACGCGTATAAATAAACCATACGTAATTTAATCCTAAGGCCTAAGACACACGGCATAAAAATTGGAGCGAGTGGAATGCGATAAAACATCACATTCCACTCGGACCAATATTAGCCTGTGTGTCAGCGCATATGAGCGATTATTTTCTCAGCCTAATCGGACCAAGAAAACAATCGCAGCATGCTGCGGGTACAATGTGATCCTAAATTTTCTCGCACCCATTCAAGTGTATGGGGCAAGAGAAAAATCGCACTGCACTCGCAGTACACCGGTGTACCGGTGTACCGCGAGTGCAGGGAGAGAATGGCAATAGCCTGCAACGGAGGAGAGAGGGAGATAAATCCCTTCCTCAGAGCCGGCCCACCCCTCCTCAGAGCCGGCCTGCCCCCCGCAGCTGCGGTCCGATTGCATGATCGGACCTCAGTCGCAGTGACACTCACATGACACTCGGCTCCCGCTGTGCTGCCAGCGTGAGCCGAGTGTCATGGGAGGATCGCAGTAGTGCCCCGTGTGGCCCCGGCCTAATGAAGAGACTGGAGTGTCGTGAAAGGCGTAGAAATAAACCATACGTGGTTTGATCCTGATGAAGAGGCTGAAGTGCCTTGAAACGCAGAGAAATAAACCATACATGCTTCTATCCTGATGAAGAGGCTGGAGTGTCTGGAAACGCGTAGAAATAAACCATATGTGGTTGTATCCTGATGAAGAGGCTGGAGTGCCTTGAAACGAGCAGAAATAAACCATATGAGGTTGTATCCTGATGAAGAGGCTGGAGTGCCTTGAAACGAGTAGAAATAAACCATATGAGGTTACATCCTGATGAAGAGGCTGGAGTGTCTTGAAACGTGTAGAAATAAACCATACATAATTTATCCTGATGAAGAGGCTGGAGTGTCTTGAAACACGTAGAAATAAAGCATACATGGTATTATCCTGATAAAGAGGCTGAAGTGCCTTGAAACGTGTAGACATAAATTATACATCGTTTTATCCTGATGAAGAGGCTGAAGTGCCTCAAAATGCGTAGAAATGAACCATACAAGATTTGATCCTGATGAAGAGGCAGGAGTGCCTTGAAACATGTAGAAATGAACCATACATGGTTTTATCTTGATGAAGAGGCTGGATTGCCTTGAAACGCGTAAAATAAATCCTACCAGGTTTTATCATGATGAAGAGGGTGGAGTGGCTTGAAACCCGTAGAAATAAACCATACAAGATTTATTCTGATTAAGAGGCTGAAGTGGCTTGAAACGCGTAGAAATAAGCCATACATTTATCCCCAGAAGCTGTTTGGACTCATTCATCCGGTTATTCACAGCAGTGCAGAGGAATCACGTATCTATCCTATCATCCCCCCAAAATTCTGCTGGAACGACAAGGTCCCATAATGTTTCTGGACATGTACTTAACCAGTTTATAATTATATAAGCAAAGGAAAATTTGTGAAAGAGTGTAATTGGATATTTGTATGTAGCCTAATCCAACATTGCCCTACAGGTATATTTTCACACGGTGCAAGCCAGCGGCATCTAAGAAGTTAAATGGCTATGATCTGAGATAACTTCTATTGCAGCAGTTAGACTTGGGTACCTTCAAGTGGCAGCCATGAGGGTAAATTGCTTCTAGTTGGAAGTAGCTTCAACTGCAGCAGTTTGGTTCAGGTACTGGCTGTACAACACAGCCGGCACCCATGCTGTAAGGAGCGGGCTCAGCTACTGATCCGCTCCATACTTGCAGTGAGCACAGGGCTGAGTACGCCCTTCCCAGAGGTATTGGGCCTTGGAACTTGCTGAGCACTGATGCGGACCCTGAGCTTGATATTTTTAAAAGGAAAAAGCCACCTTCAAGTAATCCTGGCTAACGTCTTTAACACTAGAACTACTGAGGTAGTCATTTTGACTACTTTGCACCATGTATTTCTCTATATGTGTCACGAGTCCAGTAGTTCTAGTGTTAAGCCCCACCTGTGACGGGGTCCTTCTCCCATATCACACAGTCAATAGAGCAAGCGATGGATGACAATCCAAAGAGCATTTATTCCAAGCAACTCAAACGGTTCATAAAAATAATGGACCATAGAGGGTAAAAATAGTCCAGAAACACAAATATAGTCCAGTTAGCGTTAAATGTCCAGGTCTCTCTGGGGAGTCACAGCTACTGCCCCAGAGGATGACTCGTCCTTCTTCTCTTGAACTTCTCAAACAGACTGATCAATTCTTCAGGTAAGCAGAGAGTTTAGGTGGAGCCCAGGCCCCCCTCCCCCACACCTAGGGATAGGAATACTACAAAGGGTGATTACCTAAAGACAATGCAATGTACACACAAGCAATACAGAGAATGGACAGTGAACCATGTCTAAAATACGAACCTACACAACCGCTTCATACTTGCAGTGAGCACAGGGCTGAGTAGGCCCTTCCTGGACGTATTGGGCCTTGGAATTTGCTGAGCACTGATGCAGACCCTGAGCTTGATATTTTTAAAAGGAAAAAGCCACCTTCAAGTAATCCTGGCCAACCCCTTTAAGCCCCACCCTTTCTATCAACTTTATTGAAATCGGTACTGAAAACACCTTTTCACCGTCCAATGAAAATAGGGCCAAGTGGGAGGTGTGCCCCAATTGTAATCATGTCCCTGACCACTTTTATTGTAGAAGATGCCGAGAATCCTGCTGGTTATGGATCCATTAATATTTTCCGTTTACCATTTTGCCTTTAAAGGGTTAATCCCCTGCTATCTGGAAAGCAGCTTGTCCTCCTCCTATCTTCTGAAGTCTTTAATTACATGATATATGACTCCGCTGCATTTTATAACGATTAGACGACGTGTTTCCTATTAATTTGGAGGAATCTTGAAGCGTGTTGACTTTATTCAATTATTTTCCTCTGAACGTTCCCCGCCACGGCAGCACGCGGCAGCGAGTAATTCAGAGCAGATCCAGCTGCCGACTGTTCAGCCCTCACATGGTTAACTCTTGTGTATCTACAGGTATGCGCTCCATTATCTGCAATGCTCCAGGCCGAGGGTGTTGCTAAAAAGGCACATTAAGAGATAATCTGAGGCACCAAAGTTAAAGAATTTGCATTGGGGGTCTAGAAGCTCTAAGTTATTTTTCAGCACCCAACATAGAAGAAATGTCTTAATGTCTTGGTTTACTCAAAATCAAAAATATCACCAATTCAGAGGATCACTAGGATCACAAGAAAGCAATCCTCAATACCTCTGGAGTGCATATGGCTACCTTCATCAGTCCCATTGAAAATTAATAGAGTGGCAGTGCAGCTCCAGAGGGGGGTTCTAGTGGCGAAACCTGACTTACAGTCTCACGCTTATCTATTCTTTGGTTAGCAGATAAGTTTTGATTTTGGGTCAACCCCTTTAAGATCATGAAAATAAATCTTAGATACAGTTGTAACACCCTGGGGTCGAGGGGTTTTTATCCGACACATCGCCGGGCCAGGGTCGCTGATCCTCTGCGTCATCACGGGTTGGCCTGGACTGGTTTCGTGACCCCGAGACGTACAGGAGGGAGGGAAGGTGGTGGATTGGAGGAAGGATGGAGGATGAGGGTGGTAGTGATGGTGAGGAAAGTCTTTTATGATCGTGACACCACCTGTGGATGGGCCACGGCTGCGGGTCCTGCTGTCCGTGGCTGATGGTGAAGGTCGCAGCCGGGAGGTTGTCGTTCCCCACTGGCGGAGGGGGGTTACCCTGGGGAGGATGATGGAGGATGGACGGGGGTGGTGGTAGTCTCTGTTGGCGCCGCAGCGTTAGGCGACGGCAAATGAGAGGCAGACACAAGGGCTGCGGTTCCAGGTCTTTTACTCACAAGTAGTTCAGGTGCTGCCCCAGAGTACCGATCTCTGTCACGATGGGCTCCAGCCGACCCTGGATAGTCGGCGGTCACCGCCGGTGCCCGTGAAAGTCTTTCTAGTGAAGTGGTCCTCAGTTGGGCCGAGCCTCCAGGTCCAAGCCACGGGCCCACGGAGAAAGAGAAACACTCAACTGCTGTTGTCTGTGCGAGATGTTATCCCAAGCTGTGCCCGGGAAAGTCTACTCTAGTGAGATGGTTGCACCTACTTCTTACCCCAAGAGGTGCCCGCCCCCGGTGGTTGTCCTAGCGACTGGGGAAGTCCCATGCTTCGTGATGGCTAACTACCCGGTCTGCCCTAGTCCACCCCCCTGTGGGAAAGCACCTTACTGTTGTATGTGTGTGTTTTGTGAAGGCACCGGCAGTTAACCGCCTCCTAACCTGGGATGGATATTACCCCTTAAAAGTGGTGTAATACCCTGTGGTGCCGGAAGCCCAGAGGCACCACACGTCATGGCCAAAAGTGTTGGCTCCCTTGAAATTGTTCTAAAAAGTAAGTAAAATTATTTCAATTACAAATTTTATCATTTACATGTTTATTTTTTGTGTGTGTGTATTGGAACAAACCAAAGAAGCAGAGAAAAAAAGGCAAATTGGACATTTCACACAAAACCCCCAAAAATGGGTCGGACAAAATTGTAAGCACCTTGTGAGTAAACAACTTTGTTTGAAGCATGTGATACATGTGATGTGGCAAGTAACAGGTGTGGGCAATATGAAAATCACAACTGAAACCAGATAAAAAGGGGAGAAGTTGACTCAATACCCTGCACATGAGGTAAGAAATATAGCGATATCGGGAGAACTATACTACATTTATAATTGGAGGTATCTGCTAATATTATTATTGTAGCACCCCTGAATACATCAGGGTGCTACAGGGAACTGCATCCTGTTCCCTTAGGATGCAGGACCTACCACCCATGGTTCCAAGTTCCCAGAAATCGGTGTCACTTCCATCAGCACCACAAATCTCAATCAACACCTCACATCATGACCTGTCAGACACACCAGTGGGTTGGTCTAGCTGGAAAAGGGCCACCCACCTAGGGGTCAGGCAGACTGGTGGGAGGGAAGTAAAGAGTCAAGTGAGAGCCCTCAAAGAGAGGGGAGCTGGGGAGTGTGAGCTCCCAGGGAGCTAGACTGAGGTTGGGTCCAGGACCAGAGGAGTCGGGGACCAGTAGCAGTGACATTGGATAAGGGTGCGATGAACATAGTCTTGGGGGACTGTCGGCACCAGAAAGCCCAAAAGAACTGACCGGTACAGAGACGGGATACAGGACCCTAGGTCATGAGCCGATTCAACGTCCTGGCAATTAGCCTGCAGAGGAAGGGGACCTTCAGGGACCTTCCCAGAGAGCTCAGAGACTGAGGTCATCAGCACACCATGGGGGCAGGGCCGTATTTGCCACTAGGCACCCGTGGTCCCGTGCCTAGGGCGGCACGTTGCATGGGGCGGCACTTTCTGGCAGCAAAAAAAAAAAAAAATATATATAAATTTTTTATTTTTTTTTAATTTTACATCCCCGCCCCCCGTCCCTCCCTCCGTTACACTCGGCTGTGTTCGGGGGGGGTTGGGGGTGCTTTGGGAGGGAGGAGAGGCGCAGTTCTGTCTATTTAAATACACGGCGGGCGCCAGGCATAGTGAGCTGATTAACCCCGGAAGTTCCATGGCCTGCACTTCCGGGGTCAGAGGCGCGCGGGGCGCGACAATCAGCTCACTGCCCCGTGCTGCAGCGTCCAATGCTGCAGACAACACATGCCGTGGAGGAGGACGCGTCTGAAGCTGGAGCCAGCCGGCAGAAGAGGATAATCACCAGAGCAGGGCAGCCGGCAGCTGAGCAGATAAGGCAGAGCCTAGAATGTATGGGCACCTTACAGGTTAGTTGATGATGGTTGCGATGCCTCTTTTTGTCCACTATAATCATGCAAGGGGAGGCTGGGGGGAGAGAGGCTGAGGCTGGGGGAGGCTGGGAAGAGAGGGAGGCTGGGAAGAGAGAGAGAGGCTGGGGGGAGGCTGGGAAGAGAGAGAGGCTGAGGCTGGGGGGATGCTGGGAAGAGAGAGGCTGGGGGGATGCTGGGAAGAGAGAGGCTGGGGGGAGGCTGGGAAGAGAGAGGCTGGGGGGAGGCTGGGAAGAGAGAGGCTGGGGGGAGGCTGGGAAGACAGAGGCTGGGGGGAGGCTGGGAAGAGAGAGGCTGGGGGGAGGCTGGGAAGAGAGAGGCTGGGGGGAGGCTGGGAAGAGAGAGGCTGGGGGGAGGCTGGGAAGAGAGAGGCTGGGGGGAGGCTGGGAAGAGAGAGGCTGGGGGGAGGCTGGGAAGAGAGGCTGGGAAGAGGGAGGCTGAGGCTGGGGGGAGGCTGGGAAGAGGGAGGCTAAGGCTGGGAAGAGGGAGGCTGAGGCTGGGGGGAGGCTGGGAAGAGGGAGGCTGAAGCTGGGGGGGAGGCTGGGAAGAGAGAGGCTGAAGCTGGAGGGGAGGCTGGGAAGAGAGAGGCTGAGGTTGGGGGGGAGGTTGGGGAGAGAGAGAGAGGCTGGGGGGAGAGAGAGGCTGAGAGGAGAGAGGCTGATGCTGGGGGGAGAGGGAGGCTGGGGGGAGAGAGAGGCTGAGGCTGAGAGGAGAGAGGCTGATGCTGGGGGGAGAGGGAGGCTGGGGGGAGAGAGAGGCTGAGGCTGGGAGGAGAGAGGCTGATTCTGGGGGAGGCTGATGCTGAGGGAGGCTGATGCTGAGGGAGGCTGATGCTGAGCGAGGCTGATGCTGGGGGAGGCTGGGAGGGGGAGGCTTGGAGGAGGGAAGCTGATGCTGAGGGAGGCTGAGGGAGGAGTGAGGCTGATGCTGAGGGAGGCTGATGCTGGGGGAGGCTGGGAGGAGGGAGGCTGATGCTGGGGGAGGCTAGGAAGAGGGAGGCTGATGCTGGGGGAGGCTAGGAGGAGGGAGGCTGATGCTGGGGGAGGCTAGGAGGAGGGAGGCTGATGCTGGGGGAGGCTAGGAGGAGGGAGGCTGATGCTGGGGGAGGCTAGGAGGAGGGAGGCTGATGCTGGGGGAGGCTAGGAGGAGGGAGGCTGATGCTGGGGGAGGCTAGGAGGAGGGAGGCTGATGCTGGGGGAGGGTGGGAGAAGGGAGGCTGATGCTGGGGGAGGTTGGGAGGAGGGAGGCTGATGCTGGGGGAAGTTGGGAGGAGGGAGGCTGATGCTGGGGGAGGTTGGGAGGAGGGAGGCTGATGCTGAGGGTTGTTGGGAGGAGGGAGGCTGATGCTGGGGGAGGCTGGGAGGAGGGAGGCTGAGGCTGGGGGAGGCAGAGGCTGAGACTGGAGGGAGGCAGAGGCTGAGACTGGGGGGAGGCTGGAGGGAGGCAGAAGCTGAGACTGGGGGGAGGCAGAGGCTGAGACTGGGGGGAGGCTGAAGGGAGGCAGAGGCTGAGACTGGGAGGAGGCAGAGGCTGAGACTGGGAGGAGGCAGAGGCTGAGACTGCGGGGAGGCTGGAGGGAGGCAGAGGCTGAGACTGGGGGGGAGGCAGAGGCTGAGACTGGGGGGAGGCAGAGGCTGAGACTGGAGGGAGGCTGGAGGGAGGCTGAGACTGGGGGGAGGCTGGAGGGAGGCTGAGACTTGGGGGAGGCTGGAGGGAGGCAGAGGCGGAGGCTGGGAGGAGGCAGAGGCTGGGACTGGGGGGAGGCTGGAGGGAGGCTGAGGCTGAGACTGGGAGGAGGCTGGAGGGAGGCTGAGACGGGGGAGGCTGAAGGGAGGCTGAGACTGGAGGGAGGCTGAGACTGGAGGGAGGCTGGAGGGAGGCTGAGACTGGAGGGAGGCTGGAGGGAGGCTGAGGCTGGAGGGAGGCTGGAGGGAGGCAGAGGCTGAGGCTGGAGGGAGGCTGGAGGGAGGCAGAGGCTGGGACTGGAGGGAGGCTGGAGGGAGGCTGAGACTGGGGTGAGGCTGGAGGGAGGCTGAGACTGGGGTGAGGCTGGAGGGAGACTGAGACTGGGGTGAGGCTGGAGGGAGTCTGAGACTGGGGTGAGGCTGGAGGGAGGCTGAGACTGGGGTGAGGCTGGAGGGAGGCTGAGACGGGGGAGGCTGGAGGGAGGCTGAGACGGGGGAGGCTGGAGGGAGGCTGAGACTGGAGGGAGGCTGGAGGGAGGCTGAGACTGGAGGGAGGCTGGAGGGAGGCAGAGGCTGAGGCTGGAGGGAGGCTGGAGGGAGGCAGAGGCTGAGGCTGGAGGGAGGCTGGAGGGAGGCAGAGGCTGGGACTGGAGGGAGGCTGGAGGGAGGCTGAGACTGGGGTGAGGCTGGAGGGAGGCTGAGACTGGGGTGAGGCTGGAGGGAGGCTGAGACTGGGGTGAGGCTGGAGGGAGGCTGAGACTGGGGTGAGGCTGGAGGGAGGCTGAGACTTGGGGGAGGCTGGAGGGAGGCAGAGGCTGAGACTGAGGGAGGCTGGGAGGAGGCAGAGGCTGGGACTGGGGGGAGGCTGGAGGGAGGCTGAGACTGGAGGGAGGCTGAGACTGGGGGGAGGCTGGAGGGAGGCTGAGACTGGGGGGAGGCTGGAGGGAGGCTGAGACTTGGGGGAGGCTGGAGGGAGGCAGAGGCTGAGACTGAGGGAGGCTGGGAGGAGGCAGAGGCTGGGACTGAAGGGAGGCTGAGACTGGGGGGAGGCTGGAGGGAGGCTGGGACTGGGGGGAGGCTGAAGGAAGGTTGAGACTGGGGGGAGGCTGGAGGGAGGCTGAGACTGGGGGGAGGCTGAGACTGGGGGGAGGCTGGAGGGAGGCTGAGACTGGGGGTAGGCTGAGACTGGGGGGAGGCTGGGGGGGAGGCTGAGACTGGAGGGAGGCTGAGACTGGGGGGAGGCTGGAGGGAGGCTGAGACTGGGGGGAGGCTGGAGGGAGGCTGAGACTGGGGGGAGGCTGGAGGGAGGCTGAGACTGAGACTGGGGGGAGGCAGAGGCTGAGACTGGAGGGAGGCAGAGGCTGAGACTGGGGGGAGGCTGGAGGGAGGCTGAGACTGGGGGGAGGCTGGAGGGAGGCTGAGACTGGAGGGAGGCTGAGGCGGAGACTGGGGGATGCTGGAGGGAGGCTGAGGTGGAGACTGGGGGGAGGCTGAGGCAGAGACTGGGGCAGGCTGAGGCTGGGGGGAGGCTGTGGCGGAGACTGGGGCAGGCTGAGGCTGGGGGGAGGCAAAGGCTGAGACTGGGGGAGAGAGGCTGATGCTGAGGGAAGATAGAGGCTGATGCTGGGGGAGAGAGGCTGATGCTGGGGGGGAGTGGGAGAGAGGGGCTAATGCTAGAGACAGAGGACAAGGGATGAGGGATAGTGCAATGACAAAATCGATTGGGTGGGGGGAGTGTAAGGACTCAGAATAAGAGGGGGGCAGCATTGGGAGCTCATTATGGAGAAGGGGCGGCATGTGTGGGATCAGTTTGGAGTGGAGCAATGTAGGGGAGTCAATATCAAGAGTGGGGTAGTGTGTGGGGGGGGGTCTCAGCATAAGCGTTAGTGTGGTGGTCTTAGCATGAGTGGGGCAACATGAAGGTCTCATTATGGAAAAGAGGAAGGCAGCATTAGGAGCTCATGGAGAGGGGCAGCATGCATGGGACATTGTGAGAAGGGGGCAGCATGCATAGGAGGGGGCAGCATGCATGGGACACTGTGAGGAGGGGGCAGCATGCATGGGACATTGTGAGGAGGGAGCAGCATGCATGGGACACTGTGAGGAGGGGGCAGCATGGATGGGACATTGTGAGGAGGGAGCAGCATGCATGGGACACTGTGAGGAGGGAGCAGCATGCATGGGACACTGTGAGGAGGGAGCAGCATGCATGGGACACTGTGAGGAGGGAGCAGCATGCATGGGACACTGTGAGGAGGGAGCAGCATGCATGGGACACTGTGAGGAGGGAGCAGCATGCATGGGACACTGTGAGGAGGGAGCAGCATGCATGGGACACTGTGAGGAGGGAGCAGCATGCATGGGACACTGTGAGGAAGGGGCAGCATGCATGGGACATTGTGAGGAGGGGGCAGCATGCATGGGACACTGTGAGGAGGGGGCAGCATGCATGGGACACTGTGAGGAGGGGGCAGCATGCATGGGACACTGTGAGGAGGGGGCAGCATGCATGGGACATTGTGAGGAGGGAGCAGCATGCATGGGACACTGTGAGGAGGGGGCAGCATGGATGGGACACTGTGAGGAGGGAGCAGCATGCATGGGACACTGTGAGGAGGGAGCAGCATGCATGGGACACTGTGAGGAGGGAGCAGCATGCATGGGACACTGTGAGGAGGGAGCAGCATGCATGGGACACTGTGAGGAGGGAGCAGCATGCATGGGACACTGTGAGGAGGGAGCAGCATGCATGGGACACTGTGAGGAGGGAGCAGCATGCATGGGACACTGTGAGGAGGGAGCAGCATGCATGGGACACTGTGAGGAAGGGGCAGCATGCATGGGACATTGTGAGGAGGGGGCAGCATGCATGGGACACTGTGAGGAGGGGGCAGCATGCATGGGAAACTGTGAGGAGGGGGCAGCAAGCATGGGACACTGTGAGGAGGGGGCAGCATGCATGGGACATTGTGAGGAGGGGGCAGCATGCATGGGACATTGTGAGGAGGGGGCAGCATGCATGGGACATTGTGAGGAGGGGGCAGCATGCATGGGACATTGTGAGGAGGGGACAGCATGCATGGGACATTGTGAGGAGGGGGCAGCATGCATGGGACATTGTGAGGAGGGGGCAGCATGCATGGGACATTGTGAGGAGGGGGTAGCATGCATGGGACATTGTGAGGAGGGGGCAGCATGCATGGGACATTGTGAGGAGGGGGCACCATGCATGGGACATTGTGAGGAGGGGGCACCATGCATGGGACATTGTGAGGAGGGGGCAGCATGCATGGGACACTGTGAGGAGGGGGCAGCATGCATGGGACACTGTGAGGAGGGGACAGCATGCATGGGACACTGAGGAGGGGACAGCATGCATGGGACACTGTGAGGAGGGAGCAGCATGCATGGGACACTGTGAGGAGGGAGCAGCAGGCATGGGACACTGTGAGGAGGGAGCAGCATGCATGGGACACTGTGAGGAGGGAGCAGCATGCATGGGACACTGTGAGGAGGGGGCAGCATGCATGGGACATTGTGAGGAGGGGGCAGCATGCATGGGACATTGTGAGGAGGGGGCAGCATGCATGGGACATTGTGAGGAGGGGGCAGCATGCATGGGACATTGTGATGAGGGGGCAGCATGCATGGGACATTGTGAGGAGGGGGCAGCATGCATGGGACACTGTGAGGAGGGAGCAGCATGCATGGGACACTGTGAGGAGGGAGCAGCATGCATGGGACACTGTGAGGAGGGGGCAGCATGCATGGGACATTGTGAGGAGGGGGCAGCATGCATGGGACACTGTGAGGAGGGGGCAGCATGCATGGGAGATTGTGAGGAAGGGGCAGCATGCATAGGACACTGTGAGGAAGGGGCAGCATGCATAGGACACTGTGAGGAGGGGGCAGCATGCATGGGACACTGTGAGGAGGGGGCAGCATGCATGGGACATTGTGAGGAGGGGGCAGCATGCATGGGACATTGTGAGGAGGGGGCAGCATGCATGGGACATTGTGAGGAGGGGGCAGCATGCATGGGACATTGTGAGGAGGGGGCAGCATGCACGAGACACTGTGAGGAGGGGGCAGCATGCATGGGACACTGTGAGGAGGGGGCAGCATGCATGGGACATTGTGAGGAAGGGGCAGCATGCATGGGACATTGTGAGGAAGGGGCAGCATGCATAGGACACTGTGAGGAGGGGGCAGCATGCATGGGACATTGGGAGGAGGGGGCAGCATGCATGGGACACTGTGAGGAGGGGGCAGCATGCATGGGACACTGTGAGGAGGGGGCAGCATGCATGGGACATTGTGAGGAGGGGGCAGCATGCATGGGACATTGTGAGGAGGGGGCAGCATGCATGGGACATTGTGAGGAGGGGGCAGCATGCATGGGACACTGTGAGGAGGGGGCAGCATGCATGGGACATTGTGAGGAGGGGGCAGCATGCATGGGACATTGTGAGGAGGGGGCAGCATGCATGGGACACTGTGAGGAGGGGGCAGCATGCATGGGACATTGTGAGGAGGGGACAGCATGCATGGGACATTGTGAGGAGGGGGCAGCATGCATGGGACATTGTTCTCACATCATGCTGCTCCCTCCTCACAATGTGCAGATCATATTTCATAATTGAGGAAGGTGTGGTGGGTATAATTTATAAGGGAGGGCAGTGTGGTGTTTATTAGGGGCAGTGTGACAGTCACAGTATATAAGTGGGGACGGTGTGGTGGGAATATTTTTTTTATACTCATGCTATGTTTTGATGTGCCCGTGGTGATCCCCATTGGGGGGGGGTTAGTACCCTTCATTTCTTGATACTTTTTAAACTGTGCTACTGAGTAGATCTGCCTTGAACAGATGTCGTGTGCGAAAACTCAGTTTTACGTTGTCACTAAGGGGCGCGACCACTCAAAGTGCCTAGGGCAGCACGAAGGCAAAATACAGCCCTGCATGGGGGACAGGGTATTCCACAGAAAGCAACCCATTAAAGTCCCAAGTGCCAGCCCTTGGGACCAAATCTTCACTTAAAAACTGAAGAAGTGGACCCGATAGTTTCAGACTAGAGGGACCCACACGTACACGAAACTGTGCACGGAAGCAGGCTCCGGATCACTATGTTACACCAGTGCGACTGGGCACTTGGATGGGCTTCCCGCAGTGGCAGTGGCACACAGAGAACTTGGTTTACTTGCAGCCCGTGAGTCTGCTTCGGGCAGGGGCCAGACGGTAGCTAAGGGGCTGCTTGGAGATGCTCAGATCCGGCGCTTTACTGTGGCTCGAGTGGGAACCGGACCCGGGCTCGAGCAGCGGTCCGCAGCCCATAAATGAAAAAGGGGATATTTACAAGGGAGATTGTCTGTGACGCCACCCGTGGGTTGCGGTGAAGAAAGTTGGCACCGCCGCTGCCTCTGGGGACCATGCCCGGGACTGATGGAACGGGGCAGCAAGGTGGGATCCCCTTCACGGGTAGGGGAGGTGTAGTCCCGGGGACCAGTTGGGAGTTGTGGTGGTGGCAGGAATTGCAGGGAACAGTAACTCACAGTTCGGTTGTCGTGGTGCTGGATGAGGTTGTACTGATGTGGTGAGTCAATAAACACAGAGTCCTTTTGTAAACCAAAGCTGAATAGCCTTTAGGAGGGGTGTGCTGGTCCCACACCCGGGCTGACAGGGCAGGGGCCCTTCCTCCTGCACTGTGTTTTGTATGGTGGACTTCCCGGTGTGAAAAACCGGGGAATCCGCTCCCGGTCATTTTGTTTGGGAGCCGTGCCCGCTGATGCTGACCCGTGGGATCTCCTGGGCCCTGGTGGATGCCCTATCCCTCTCGGTGGGTGGTTGTCTGCTTTTGGGACTTTGGTTGGGACAGGACCTATAATGCTGACCTCAATTGGTTAATTAGCTAGGCCGTTGGTTCCGGTCCTGGCTTCAGGGTCCAAGTACCCCCTCTGTGCACGGTTTCCGGTTCGGGTCACCGGTGTCGGTACCGGCGGGCTCCAACCCTGCCCCAGTCCACCTCGGATCTCCGACTGCCATCTTCCCGTCTCCTGTGGCCCTGCTCTGCCGTCTGCCACCTAGTCCTTTGCAGGTGTTGCTGTAGTCCAGGGGCTCCGACCCCTGGCTACACTTCACTGACTGCTGAGCACAACACAACTGTCCCTTTCCCTGTCCAGCACTGCGCTGGAGCTACACTGCTCCCCTCCGTCAACTTGAACCTCCACTCCTCAACTCTCAACTCCCTTGCTTTTCCCGCCCCTGGTTCTCTAGACCCCTAGGTGGGCGTTTCTCATCCGTCTGGTCCGGCCCACTGGTGTGTCTGTCCTACTCTAGGGGGGGTGACTAGGGTTTCAGGTCAGCTGTGTGTAACCCTGTGTGGGAAGGTGTTGTGCGGGGGCCTATCTGTGTGACACTTGGTTTTGCCAGGGCGTCACAAGTCTCCTTTATAATCTTCATCCAGCACCACGACTATCCACAGTGAGTACCCTCGTCCCCTGCACCCTGCTCTCCCAAATAACAACCAAGGCCTTCCCTACCGGTGGAGGGACTAACATCAGGCTGCTTAACTCCATCTGCCCCGGTACTCCTTACAGCAGCGGCGGTACTCCCATTACCGCAACCCACAGGTGGCGTCACGAACTTCTCCCCTGTAAATATCCCTTTTTACGGATCAAAGTATCCACCAAGCCGGGTCCGGACGCCCTTGAGCCACGATCCCGGATCCGAGCAGCCCGACTAACACCGGGGCGGTACACCTTTATTACATCTACGGTAATACATATTGGGAAGGGATCTTGGAGATCGGAATAACCCTTTAAGCCCAACTTGTCCTGCAATCTTGGCGCTGCCATGTATAGAGGTCTTTGACAACAAAAGGGGCCGACAGCCCTAAGTATACAGTGCGTCAGCGGTTACTTCTATTTCACATACATAAAGCAAGCATCAAGCGCACAAGCCAGTCAGGGTAATATATCATAACCTGTCAACAACAAAAAAAAATCCCCGTTGCTATGCTAACAAAAATAACAATGTCTTCATGAGGAATCCAATAGGAAGTCATTCCCTAGATACGTCTGTCTAGTGATGGCGGAGGCTTCTCCTCACAGGAGCTGCTGCCATCATCAGTGTCTGACATTGAAGACTCACTGTCTGTCTCCTATACTGCTCAGATCCTACCGGATGATTCACGGCTTTATATCTATGTGTGAAATATATGGAAACCTTGACTCAGAGGTGGGAATTTCATCAGATACAGAAACGACAACATATAATATAAATCCTGTCTGAAGCAGAGCCGCCATTGCCAAATCTAAAAATGTGTCATAGTTATTATTATCATTATTAAAGGGAACCTGTCACCACTTTTTTTGGCCTATAAGCTGCGGCCACCACCACCGGGCTCTTATATACAGCATTCTAACATGCTGTATATAAGAGGCCAGGCCGGGGGTATAACATAAAAATCACTTTATAATACTTACCTAACGGTTGCGCGGTGGGCCTAATGGGCGTCTCCGTTGTCCGGTGCGGCCGCCTCCCCTTTCGTCCATCTTCATCCTCTTTCTGAAGGCGCTGTGCATGACGCGTCTACGTCATACACACTCGCCGGTCCTGCGCAGGCACACTACAATACTTTGATCTGCCCTGCTCAAATGTCGGCGAGTGTGTATGACATCGGACCCGTCATGCACCGCGGTTAGAGAAGAAGGAGAACAAAGATGGCCAAAAGAGGCGGCGCCGGACAACGGAGACGCCCATTAGGCCCACCATGGGACCATTAGTAATTATTATAAAGTGTTTTTTATGTTATACCCCAGGCCTGGGCTCGTACAGTATATGCAGCATGTTAGAATGCTGTATATAAGAGCCCGGTGGTGGTGGCCACAGCTTATAGGCCGAAAAAGTGGTGACAGGTTCCCTGTAAAGGGGTTTGGTGGGGGGAAAAAAGCATTACAGACCCAAAAATGTGCAGAGAAAGATTTATAAGTAATTATTGGAGAAGTTGAAGCTTGTGGGCCTCAATGTAAAAGGTCCAGTAGGGTCACCCAACGATAGCCTGTCTTTAATACTATTGGTCTTCTTATATGGTCCAAAGGGATCCATTAGTGACTCCTGGGACTTTTGAGGTGCTTGTACATGAGTGTGGTCCCTGAAATGTTCTGCTAACCACCTCCCCAATTACATGCATTTTTACACCTGTAATATCTGAAAGGTGGACATTATACGGAAGGAGGGATTGTGTAAAGATACAGTATGGGTAGGGGGCAGCGTGGGGGTGCAGTGTGAGAGCATGGTATGAAAATGGCACACTATAGTGGGGGCAGCATGAGGGTATAATGTGAGGGGGCAATGGTAGGATGGGAAACAGTATGGAGAGGGTGCAATGTAGGGAGGTACTGTATAGTATGAGGGAACAGTATTAAAAAGAAGCACAGTATGGAAAAGGGGCAGCATGAAGAGGGGGTAGCATGGGTGAGACACTGAGAAAATGGTGACCGCATAGAGGGGGTACTTTATGAAGATATGGACAGCATAAGGGGAAACAATGGAGAGGATACAGCGTGCAGGCCATAGTTCATAAGGGAGGATGGTGTGGCAGTTATTGTTAATAAGGGCAGACAGTGGGTTAGTTACAGTTCAAAATGGATGAAAGTATGGTGGTTATAGTTCATAAGGATGGACATTGTGAAGGATATAGTTCATAAGGGTTATGGTATGGAAGCAATATATTGTAGGAGAAGTGTGGCGGTTATAATTCATAAGGGGGTACGGTGTTGCAGTTCATAAGGGAGGAAAATGTGGTGGTTACAGTTCATAAGGGAGGTCAGTGTGGCAGGTATAGCACATAAGATAAGATGGCTTTTAAAGGCCATAAGGGGGGACTGTGTAGAGGCAATATTTTATAGAAGAGGAGAGTATGGGGGTCATATAATGTGCCAGGAGCATAGTGAGGGGCAAGTATTTATTCGGAGGAGCAGCATTGGCAGATATTTTTATTCAGGGGGCATTATAATGGCACTGTTAATTTTAAAAGGGCATCATGTCAAGATGTGCTGCAGGAGGTTGGAGAATAGGGAAGTCTGGGAAAACTGTATTCATGTACTGATAGTGATATCAAATGTATGTACTGATAACATTTTTGATGCTGTATTCATGAACAATAGTTCCATGTTGCTAAACCCTTAGGACGGACTTGACTCTCTGTGCACCTCACACATCAACTTGGTGACTCCTGTGCTGGTGAGCTGATATAGCCCTTCCTCTATGTTTGTATTCATGAACAAATAATGGTTCTGATATCAAATTTATGTACTGATAAAAGTTTTGGTGCTGTATTCATGAACTGATGGTTGTTCTGGTACTGTAGTCATGTACTGATGGTGGTTCTGGTGCTGTATTCATGTACCTCTTGAAACTCATCAAGAGAATGCCAAGAGTGTGCAAAGCAGTAATCAAAGCAAAAGGTGGCGACTTTGAATAACCTAGAATAAAAGACATATTTTCAGTTGTTTCACACATTTTTGTTAAGTATTTCATTCCCCATGTGTTAATTCATAGTTTTGATGCCTTCAATGTGAATCTACAATTTTCAGAGTCATGAAAATAAAGAAAACTCTTTGAAAGAGAAGGTGCGTCCAAACTTTTGGTATGTACTGTATGTTTAGTACAGCTAGATAAATTATGACTTTCAAGTATGGGCAAATTTCTGAGCAGAACATATGCTAGGGTCTTTGAAAAGTAAGTGATCACCCCTTGTGTTGACAACCATACTGGTTACAACCTCCATTATCTACAGGAAGTTAATAAACATTTCAAGATTTGAATTTAAAATGATGTGAGAGTTCCGGCCCCGCCCTTTTTCCAACTGTCATTGTCCACTTTATTCAAATTTATACAAGCACCTCCTTTTCTCGGTCCACCTTATGAAAGCGTTACCATTGGGAGGTACAAAAGATAAATAACCCGATACATTGTTATAATATTACCAACTAAAATTTGGGAAAAATATTTTTAGGACTTTCTTCTGTTTTAGGTGTATGTAGCACATGATTGGCATGTTGTAGTTGTTCTGCTTTATGTTGTCATGTCACTGGTGGATTCGCTGTATAACACACTTCTTGTTGTGATTCGAACTGTTAGACCTTAATTCCTCAAACAACCTTGAGTCATTCGCGTCTGTCTCACGGCGGGGATCTTGTGCGCCATGTACTGGGTCACAGCTGCTGAAAGCGAATGAAGTTACAACCGCTATCAGACTTGATTACAGAGCTTCATCCTCGTTCCGTGATCTCGCTCGTCTATTGTCTTTTGCTTAATAAACTATTTCTATCCATTGATTAACTGTCTTGTTTTGGGGTTTTTTTTGTTCAAAAATTTGAGGGGTTTTCTACTTTTCCAAAAATGTATGACGTCCAATGCAACAAAAGGTAACATCGATGGGTTGAAATGGTGGAAAAGATGTAGTGTGTTTAAGACATTTACTTTGTGCCCTGTTGCCATAGCTGAACCTGCTCCACAAAAAGTGGCTGCTGGCTGTGTTACACAACTGGCATCCACCAACACAACAAAAGCTAGCTCCAATTGCTGCTGTTTAACCCAATTAAGCCAATTTCTGATAGTAACATGTAAGTCACATTATCATGCCTAGGCTTTGTTTGGGATCACCCATTGGCCCCTCCACAACAATGGGTGGCCATGGGCCTGTTGAAGGACCCATTTGCTGCCACATTAATATCTTTGTGAAGCTCAGCCACAGACTGGCCTTCTGTCATAAGTGTGTCATGACCTGATGTGATTTCAAGGGAATCTGGGATAAGAAGGTCGCAGTGTATTGTTGATCGTAGAGCCGCTTTAGTGCCCACTCGTCGTTCACCTAGAGTTTTATCGTATTTAGTTCCATCTGGTACTGACGAGGTTAAGGTTAATTTCTATCCTGCAGTGATCTAACAGGTAGTTGTAACCTCATCTACAGCCACTCCCTTCTGCTATAAACATACGCTGTTCACTCCTCCCTATGCCGGCTATAGCTCATACCTATGCTGTCCACTTTGAAGTAGCCAATCTCTGGAGAAGCTGAGTGTCTGTTCTGTTGCAGCTGAGAAGTTCCTGCTGGAGAAGCAGTGAAGTATTATTTGTTGTGTCTTTCCCCACCTGTTTGTTTTTCCTTCCTTGGGTTGTTGTATTGCAGTGGCGAGATTAGCGTTGCGCTAGCCTTCACTAGTCTGGGTGAGTTCAGGGCCAGCAAGGGCATAGGCACATGATCGGCGCATTGGGGGAAAGAGCTGGCTAGGAACATAAGAGAGTGCAAGGATTAGCCTCAGGTGATGAGTGTTAGGAGCTAACCCTGTTCCCCTCTCCATAGTGCCAGGACCTTCTGTTGTTTTGCTACCCTAGTGTTCCCTCTGTGTTGCGCCGCACACCGGGAGTCCTCTTGTACTTGGCGTGACACCTGCAATCACATCGTGACATCTTCATAGGAGACCATCATTTTCCTCTTTATATTGCAGTACTGTGGTATTGAAGTATATAGAACAAGTGAACAAATGTTGCAGACTGAAGAAGCTAAAAAAAAAGTAGAAAAGTTAAAAAAGCTTTATAAATATGAAAAAAAAAACCAACTGAAACTACTCTCCTTTTTCCTCTTTAGAAATAAAGACATAAAAAAAATAAACATTTGGTATTACCAAGTCAGCAAAAAGTCCAATCTAATAAAATATAGAATTATTTAACCAATGGAAAACAAAAAAGGATTGAAAAGTAACAATTGGCGTTTTTCGGATGATGCCCTACATCTTTAGGAAAGTAATAAAAAGTTCATGTACCCCATAATGGTATAAATGAAAACTACGTCTCTGGATCGCAAAAATATCATTGGTTCACATTTAGCAGCTTTTGGGTGTAAAATGCAATTTTTATTGGAATTAGAACCAAACTTGTATAATTTGTCAAATTTTTGTACTTTTTTTTTAGATTTGAAAGGTAACAAGAAAAATGCAGACATAGGTTATTATCAGTAGGAAGGTAAAATAGTGCAAATGTAAATCTAGTCATAATGGGGCAGATCGATTATAGACCAGGGTCATTATTAATTCTGATACTGGTGTCGTCGCATAGGAGCTTTTGGGAGTTTTTTGAGCTATGAGGTGTGACGCCCCTGGACTATCGGGTCGTCACAGGGTACTGCACAATCTGCCCTCCCGTGCAGTATCCACCTCCTTCTTGGTTTAGGGTCCCTAACTACATGGTGTTGCCTACATCAGCTAATCAAATCCTAGATACACCCTGCACCACACCCACCAATGGACGGCTTGAGTGGAATAGAGTCACCCACCTGGGGGGTTGGAGAGGGGAGGGCAGGAGTGTCAAGAGGAGAGAGTTGGGTCTGAGTAGTGAGAGGAGGTCATGAGCAGGGCTCCTAGGAAGCAATCTAGGTGGCAGACTGTGGTCTGGGCCTAGAGGAGCTGGACCCCCGGTCGCAGGGGATCGTGGCAAGGGACACGGATCTGTTGAGGAGGACAGCCGGTGGCCTTGCACCATCACCGGGCTGGGACCAGGGCATGACAGGGTACGTGGACCCTAGGTCAGGGAGTAGCTTCAGGCAACCTGACAATTTACCCGGGGAGAATGGAGTCTTCAAGATTCGTTCCTACCTGCTCCAAAATTGGGGCATTAGCGCAATAAGGGGGATAGGACTTTCCAATTCAAAACGGTCCAGAAAATCCCAAGCGTGAGCCCAGAGAGCAAGCTCCCACACTTAGCCATAGTGTGGAGTGGGACACGGCAAGTTCCATACCACCGGGACCACCAGAGAAGTAAACTAAGTGCCAGGAGGCAGGTCACGGATCACCAGGCAGCACCACTGGGGACGGGACCCGAACTAATCTCCGCTCAGCGGCAGCGGTGTACAGAGACTTGTTTGACCAGTTGTCGATGTCAGCTTAATAGGACTGAATGATAACCACAGTGACCCCCTTGTATCCAACGGCACTCCCCTTCGATCACTGAGCCCAGGGGTATCCCCCCTACCCGTGGAGGGTCACAACACCTGGCTGCCCCATTCCATCATCCCCGGGTACTCCCAACTGCAGCGGTGGTACTCCTAATTACCACATACCACGGGTGGTGTCACAAACTCTATAAAATCCCTTGTAAATAACCCCCTTCATTTGAGTGTCCGCACGACCCCCGGGTCCGGAGACCCTCGATCTACCGAGCACCCGGATACGACCAGCTCGGCTGCTGGCACGAGGGCGGCAAAGAGGCCTAATGATTTTTACTGTAAGATGAAAATTGTACACATATCCCGTGAGTCAAATTATTGTTTTCTCATTGTAATAAATTGTATGGTGCACGTAATTCACCTGTAATACCCGTCTTTATTGCAGACACCTGCTTTATCCATTCTACTTTCACAGGTACCGGGAGGATTAATGACAGCGGCGGTGACGTGAACCGGAGAGGACTCCGAGCTCTCATCACACCTTAGTTAAGCCTCTGCTTCCTGGTAAGTTTCGTTGCCTGATTGGAGAGGATTCGGTTTCAGTTTTGGCATTCTTGTACAGTTTTTATTACCTAGTGTAATATTTGCTGGTTATTCTGTATTATTAATCCTCCTGGAAATGTACAAATACATTGCCAAATGGGCGTTGCCATCTGACTTCTCAACGGTGTGAGCAGTGTCGGATTGGTTACCGGAGGAATCTCCAGTAATACCAGGTCTGGCCCCGGTTACCTGCACTGAACTCTGGAGCTGTCACCTGAGCTCCGGAGTGCAGCCGGGGTTTGAAGGACTGAACCGTGAGTGCCGACTGATTCCCCAGTGATTGCGGTTCAGTTTATGGCAGCTGTGGACAGGCCGGGCTGAACTCCGAAGCTGTCACCTGAGCATGTCCACAGCTGTGACATGAACTGAACCACAATCGCCATGGAATCAGTTGGCGCTCGCAGTTCAGTCCTGGAAACCCTGAGTTCAGTCCAGACTGCACTCCAGAGCTGAGGTGAGAGCTCCAGAGTTCAGTGCAGGTAACCGCGGCCAGGCCTGGTATTACTGGAGGTTCCTCCGGTACCCAGTCCGATTCTGAGTGTAAAGGCCCTGTCACACACAGAGATAAATCTTTGGCAGATCTGTGGTTGCAGTGAAATCATGGACATATTGTTCTATTTGTACACAGCCACAAACCTGGCACTGATTGTCCACAATTTTACTGCAACCACAGATCTACCACAGGTTTATCTCTGTGTGTGACAGGGCCTTAAGCCCCTACACAGTAAAGCCAATTGTTGCGCTAACCACGGGTAGTGAACCCACAGTAATATAGAGGACTGTGGCAGCTGACCCCAGAGAAGGACAAAGCTTGAGGGAAGGATAGGACTTTAATGATCAGAGCGCAACCAGCGTCAGAGAAGAAAAGATCCTAGAGTAGCGTCCAGAGTGGAAGTACAGCCAGCTCAGGAATAGTCCGAATACCCGTAGGTATGGCCGAGTAGCAATGCATAGTGTTAGGTCCTGGTGGTGGATTCTCTGCACCAGACTCCCCTGGAGAGGCAACCAAGAGCTAACCCCTATACAGGGACTGTCTGGTCGCCCCATCAGAGGGCCTAAATGCACGGCAGCCGGAACACAGGGAGTCCGGGGTACGGGTCCTTCAGAGAGTGGCACGGGAGAGGAGTAGGAGTCCAATGGTAACCGGAGGCAGGCCAACTGGCGGGAACCGGGTACAGGTGCCGAGTAGTCCCAGCCGACGGAATCATGATCCAGCGGGACGTGCAGGCTGAAGTATCCAGGTGAAGTCCAGGTGACGGGTTCAGACTAACAAGATATCACAATGGGGAGATAAGGTATGCACACCAATGACTATGTAAGGGGAATACATGAAATAGCAGAATACTGTGTGAATACTGACTTGAAAAATCCAATAGCTATATGTAAGAATGAAATGTGAAAAATGGAACCTGCATTACTGCCATGAACATATGAATCAAGAGAAATTTAGCTACTGAATTGATCAATGCAATAGAGCCCCAACACTACGCCAAAGTATTTCTCTACGTTGGGGTCCCTAGCTTGTGTGTGTCCTCTCATGCAGTTAAAAAAACTTACCGTGTATGGGAAGCTGAGACCCAGGCTATTTCTCTTGATTCATATGTTCATGGCAGTTTCTGCTATTTCATGTATTCCCCTTACATAGTCACTGGTGTGCATACCTTATCTCCCCATAGTGATGTTTTTTTAGGTTTTTGCACCCAGTTCAGACTTAGAATGGTGTTCCAAACGTTATTCCTTATTTTTCAGACTGACAAGATGGCGGGATTCTCAGAACACAGTCACCGGGACACTTCCTGGGAGATCGGCACTCTGGGACCAGGTCAGGACAGCAGACGGGCTCTGCCGAAGACAGAGGGTTAATTGCGTTGCAAGGCACAGAGAGACGTGACATCTAGCTCTAAGGAACACGTTGAACTGGCGCCACCCACATGAAAAGGGAAGCCCTATATACCCTGTCCCAGTATCATGTCACATCCTGCTTCAGGAGTGCTGGGCCTATAAGTTAAGGTGAGTGGGCGCGGCCCCGCCCTATACACATGCATGGGCCTCAGAGTCAGAGCCAGACAACTCAGAGTCAGACAAAAGGGACCAGGACACAAGGGAGCATGAACAGGAGCGGCAGCCGTGACCGCTGGGCACATGGACCGGATCAGTGGGTAAGGAGCGGTGCCGTGATGGCATGACCGGATCAGTGGGTAAGGGGCGGTGCCGGGACACAGAGACAAGATCAGTGGGTAAGAAGCGGTGCCGGTACACCGGGAGCGTGACACATAGCAGGTACGACCTGAGTACCAGCGAAGTCCGGTCCAAAGTGGAGGTAGGTGGTAACACCGAGCCAGGCCTTAATCCAGTAGCAGGAAGGATGTTGACACAGGTGACTCGGTAAGTACCTCCTCTGTTGGTGCTTTAACCGATCACGCGGGTTGAAGCACAGTGTTCACAGCTGGTCAAGTATGGACTCAGACTGCCAGGACCCAACTACCACCATTTTCCCCCCTAGAAAGACAAGACACCGTTCTCTTATAAATTAAAATACTTTTATTTGAATTTTCCATTTTGGAGAGAGGCATGGAGAAAAAAACACTCTCATATTTTGGCATAAAATTTGGTCGCAGCTTTTAACCAGGCATTAACTTGCCAACATCACGGGGTTCAGGTAAATGTACCGCCTTCCGGCCGTCCGGCGCGGGTATTTCACCACCACTTTTCCTACCCCTTCCGCCAAGGAGCAGCACCGCGCCAGCAAGCTGCGACCCCCCCCAAAAACTGAAATACCTGAGCCGTCCCAGGCATTTCCGCAACCACCATATCGATAACATCATCATTTGGGATGTACCCATCCAAGCTTAAGGACAGCCAAATATTGCCTTCCAGCTGGCGGTGCCAGACCAACAACCTTTTTTTTTTTTTTTTTAACACTTTATTAACAGCACAACTTGGGTAGGCCCTGATCGACCATGCACCAGGAGAGATCCTTATCACATTCTTCCTTAGCTCCATGCCCCTTGGGCCAGAGGGTTACCTTCAACCGGATCGTTGTAACACTCCGAACTAAAACAGGGAAACTTGTACCTCTCTGACCAGATAAGGGTAAGAGGCCTAGCTAGACGGCCTTGGACCAGATACTTGAAGCCTATGTGTATCCCCAAGTCGGTTGGAGAAAAGAGAGCTCACGCAATCTTGATCGCCTCTGATAGACCCACAGCTGAGCCAAGCTCCGGCAACCTCTCCAATTACATCCACTGTAACGGGAACAAAGGACCGACCACCAAGGCGAAGATCCGCTCTCCTCGCAGCCAACATATATGGAAGTAACCTCGGACCCAGTCACTAGGCCGACTTGGATCTGAAAGGAAAAACACTGTCAGAACAGAGAATTCTCGTAACCATCAAACACCTCTTCTCTCCAAGGTGGTACTGGCAAAACCCACAAACTTTTTTTTTTTTTTTTATAAATAAACAAATCACAATCATGTCATTTTACATTAGCCCTGTACGCTGTTCTGAATCTTCTTACGTGACTAATAAAACCAGATTCCAAAACCAACTCAATCCTGACGTCCCTCATAATGCATTTCCATTGCAGTCACCTAATCCACTGAAACTGTGCTCATGTATGCTGGCCCCTGAAGCCTTGGAACACCCCAACTCTGGGAGAGTACGTACCGGGTACCACGGCTGGCAAACACCGAAATAACGAGGAACCGTCGCATTACCGACCAAAACCAGCCCACAAAATGGAGGAACAACTCCGTGACGCTAAAATGAAGGGCCGTCGTCGTGGGTAAAAACTGGTCCCATCACACCCGCTCGCCTAATAGACATAACCGACACAGTCGGGACACCCGCCGAGTGAGGGAAAAAAAAAAAAAAAAGGTCCAAAATATCAATGTATAGATTTGCAATGGGGCGACCAATCCAAACCCCCCCCTTTTTTTTTTTTTTTTTGAAACAATCTACGACTAGAAAAGAATAGGCCTGCTGTGCTCCACTCGCTTACCATAATCATCCAACCCTTCAATACCTTACACCCCACAAGACCCTCATCGCTTCAGTACCGTTCCACAATTTAAAAATGGGAAGACCGACCTCGTAACAGGTTGCTTGCAACCGAAAATGGTGCACATTCGCTGAATACTGCAGGGTGTGTATTACTAGAGGGTGGCTTGGAAAATCGTCACGCACATCAACCACCGGAGCAACACCCGCTGCATAACGTACCATAGAACCGTCAGGTCAATGCAAAATGGGGGCCCGGATCATAGGCCTAACTTCACCAAACACCCCACCATCTAGCTGAGAACTCCAAGCCTTGATCCTGCTGGTGGGTGGAGTTACCAAAATACCTGAGATTGGGATTGCAATAGGGTGAGCGATACTAACCCGGAAACCGGATGCCTGTTTTGCCTCCAACCCTGCGTTGACCCATAGGCATTCCAAGCCACAAAAAACCTAATCAGCCTGATTACTTATTTGAGGAGGGGGCTGTAGTTGGTTAAGGCTTTTACCCACCGGCATCGTCAAACCACAGGTCATCCTACTATTTCCCAGTCCACCCCCCCTTTTGTTTAGCTGGAACCTAAATAGGGGGAAAGGCGCAATCAAAGTTAGGTTACCGGACATGCCCCCCGGGCCCAGCATAAGGAGCATTTTTTTTTTTTTATATATAACTATATAAACACTTTGTATTGCAAATAATCCCAAACAGCTGGCCCTGCGACGCCGGAAATACTCCATCTACAAATCTGTCTGTTCCTGCTCTTGAAACTATTATGGCATGGCACGGTGGCTCAGTGGCTAGCTGCAGCCCTGCAGCACTGGGGTCCTGGGCCCAAATCCCGCCAAGGACACCATCCGCAAGGAGCCTGCACGTTCTCCCCGTGTCTGCGTGGGTCTCCTCCGGGCACTCTGGCCTCCTCCCACACCCCAATAAACATACAGGTAGGGGATCCAGACCGTAAGAACCAATGGGAACAGCGTACCCAATCCATGCAAAGCACACAAAACTAAAAGTGAGTTTATACTTTTTAGAATATTTATTTAATGGTGCATACTCAGATTGGGCCAGGGTTACTAGTGGGGTGCCACAGGGGTCTGTATTGGGCCCCCTACTATTTAATATATTTATTAATGATCTGGTGGATGGTTTACAGAGTAAAATATCAGTATTTGCAGATGATACAAAACTATGTAAGGTAGTTAACACAAAGGAGGACAGTTTGCAACTACAGATGGATTTGAGTAAATTGGAGAATTGGGCTGAAAAATGGCAAATGAGGTTTAACACAGATAAGTGTAAGGTTATGCACATGGGAAGGAGAAACAGATGCTACGATTACTTACTAAATGGGAAACTGCTGGGGAAATCAGACATGGAAAAAGACTTAGGCATCTTAGTGAATAAGAATCTAAATTGGAGTGCCCAGTGTCAGGCTGCAGCCACCAAAGCAAATAGGGTGATAGGATGCATTAGAAGAGGTCTGGGGGCACGAGATGAAAACATCATTCTCCCTCTGTACAAATCACTAGTCAGACCACACTTGGAGTATTGTGTGCAATTTTGGGCGCCGGTGCTGAAGAAAGACATTACTGAACTTGAAAGGGTTCAGAGGCGGGCTACTAAAATAATAAATGGAATGGGTGCATTACAATACACGGAAAGGTTATCAAAATTAGGTCTATTTACTCTAGAAAAGAGAAGACTTAGGGGAGACCTAATAAATATATACAAATATATCAGAGGGCCATATAGAGATCTCTCCCATGATCTGTTTGTACCAAGGACTATGACAAGAACAAGGGGGCATTCTTTTCGATTGGAGGAAAGAAAATTCCTACATCAGCATAGAAGAGGGTTCTTCACGGTAAGAGCAGTGAGGCTCTGGAACTCTCTTCCTGAGGAAGTGGTGATGGCCAACTTACTGAATGAATTTAAGAGAGGAATGGATGCATTTCTTGTTAGCAAAAGTATAGAAGGTTATAAATAGCATAATCTTACAGGTAGATAGAAGAGCGACCAAGATTATTAGAGGAATGGGTGGGCTGCAATATCAAGACAGGTTATTAAACTTGGGGTTAGTTAGTTAGGAAAAACAAAGGCTTAGGGGGATCTAATCACAATGTATAAATATATGAGGGGACAGTACAGAGACCTTTCCAAAGATCTCTTTACACCTAGGCCTGCGACTGGAACACGGGGGCATCCGCTACGTCTTGAGGAAAGAAGGTTTAATCATAATCACAGACGAGGATTCTTTACTGTACGAGCAGTGAGACTATGGAACTCTCTGCCGCATGGTGTTGTAATGAGGGATTCACTAGTAAAATTTAAGCAGAGCCTGAACGCATTTCTTGAAAAATATAATATTACCAGTTATGTATATTAGATTTTATGACAGGGTGTTGATCCAGGGAACTAGTCTGATTGCCGTAAGTGGAGTCAGGAAGGAATTTTTTTCCCCATTGGAGCTTATTTGACACATTGGGTTTTTTTTGTTTTCCTCTGGATCAACATGTTAGGCTACGGGTTGAACTAGATAGACTAAGGCGGGCTTTGCACACTACGACATCGCAGGCCGATGCTGCGATGCCGAGTGCGATAGTGCCCGCCCCCGTCGCAGCAGCGATATGTGGTGATAGCTGGCGTAGCGAAAGTTATCGCTACGCCAGCTTCACACACACACTCACCTGCCGTGCGACGTCCCTGTGGCCGGCGACCCGCCTCCTTGTTAAGGGGGCGGGTCGTGCGGCGTCACTGCGACGTCACACGGCAGGCGGCCAATCAGAGCGGAGGGGCGGAGATGAGCAGGATGTAAACATCCTGCCCACCTCCTTCCTTCCGCATATCCTACGGAAGCCGCAGTGAGGCCGGTAGGAGACGTTCCTCGCTCCTGCGACTTCACACACAGCGATGTGTGCTGCCGCAGGAGCGAGGAACAACATCGGACCATTGCGTCAGCGTAATTATGGATTACGCCGACGCTGTACCGATGATACGATAACGACGCTTTTGCGCTCGTTAATCGTATCATCCAGCCTTTACACACTGCGATGTCGCATGCGATGCCGGAAGTGCGTCATTTTCAATTTGACCCCACCGACATCGCACCTGCGATGTCGCAGTGTGCAAAGTGCCCCTTAGAGTCTCCCTTCAACCTTAAAAACTATGAAACTATGAAACTATGTGGAAGTAATTGTCCAGAAAATATTAGTGGGCATAATTATTATGCGAATAGCTAACATTGCCGGTTTTCCCATCTCACTTGTTTATTTTCGGTTCCTACGGTAAGGAAAACCAATTAAACATACGTAATTAACCAAAGAGGGAAAAATCTAGTAAAAAAGGCTGAAAATTACTTCTCTAAAAAAGAGAAGCAATTTTAGAAAAACAATCAAGCCATGCAAACGTACAGAAATATACTTCTCACATTTCGATAAAACTATCTGTGACCAATATAGATCCCTTCTTTCAATTACAGCATTAAATTAGGGTGTATAACAGGGGGGTTAGAGCTCGTGATCCCATCGTATTGTCACTAATCTATAAATCACTTGAAGGGTCAGTTGACCGGTGGCAACAAGATTATTCCAAGGAATGGAGGCCGCCTGTATTAAAATAAGGTTGAAAAAGTAAGATATGTTTAATTTAGGAAAGACGTCTCAGAGGAGATCTCATTTGTACCTCTTCCGACAAGCCTACACGCTGCCGTAACTCTCATTCTGATACAGCGCCGCACAATCGGCTCTGCCCTCATCTACTGTATCCTCACCTATCCCCTGTAGACTGTGAGCCCTCGCGGGCAGGGACCTCTATCCTCCTGTACCAGTCTGTGCCTTGTATGGTTTATGATTATTATACTGGTACCTATTATGTAAACCCCTTCCACATGTAAAGCGCCATGAATTATATGGCGCTATAATAAATAATAATAATTTGTATAAATACCCGTGTGGTCAATATAAATAAACTGGCACCAGACTTAATCCTCCGAAATAGGGAAGGCTTCTTTACAGTTAGAGCAGGTAGATTGTGGAATGCTGTCTACAAGGGGTAGGAATGCTAGATACCATCACAGCTTTTACCAGAAAAAGGGGGGAGGGCGATTCCCTCAGCACCAATAACATTGTTTGTTATAAATAACTTAGTGACAACATGTAGAGCTGGGCGGGAAGCCTGTTACCTGTGACATCACGTTATCCTCCCTAGGGGCACTTATCCCACCCCGCACTCCCCATCAGGGTACTCACCTGGTGATTCAGGAAATGGCAGGCCCGACTCTGGATTTGCTCGTCAGATGCCAACTGCAACCCCGCTGTCCGGACCAAAGCACACTCAGATGCTCCTCATCCCCCCATGGGACCTCACCAGAGCTTAGTCTGAAGAAGAAGGGGGGGGGGAGGGGGCACCAATGTGACGACCACCCCCCTAGACGACTGGATCTAGCTCTACCCACGTAACGCCTGCTACGACGACGCTCACACCGATCCAAGGGTTAAGATGACAGACTCCGGACATGGTGGCTACCCATGCCATAGCTTGCTACCGTGGCCCCTGCACATGACTGTACAACGCGATGGTCGGCACCGCACCCACCGCCGCCATAACATGCTGAAACCCACTGTGTGACAACGGGGAGGGGCTGTTAACAGTCACCATTGTATAATGTCAAATGGGGTGTGTTTTGGCCTGGGAGGGGGCTTGGTGTAGGTGGGGTATCAGCAGGAGGGAAACATGCCACCTGCTGACTGTTGCTTCTTGCACATATTCACTACCCGCCCCCCTCAATTTGAACATTGAAGTCCTAACAGAATCCCTTAACCCGCCCGCTCACTGGGAGACCCACATGGTCCCTGGTTCATTCCCAGGCTAGCCCCCTTGGCATTCCCGGGGCATACAAACGGAGGGGAGGGGAAGTTCAGTGCGTGTGGGATGGGGTGATTTGAACTCTTGCAGGTTAGTGCCTGCATACTACATTCCCCCCTACCGTGCCTCCAACCTGCGCTGTGACAGGGACTGCACTGAGTCTGCACTTCAATTAGGCTGTGTGCGTAATTCATGCGTCCTGCGTCCCCTGCACAGTCTATGGAGACTGTGCAGAGGCCGTGCGCACGTGGCATATTAGAACGCAGCGATTCAGCTGCTGCCCGAATCGCTATGTTCTAAGAAGTGACATGTCACTTCTTCCGTGCGCTTTGCTGGCAGCTCCTGCTCTGTCTATGGCAGGAGCTGCAGGCTGAGCGCACGTTCTCTGCCGGCACCATGCGCCTCAGAACGGAGCTTTTCAGCTGCGCTCTGAAGCGCACCTTTTAGGTGCCGTGCAGAGCGCACACAGCCCTACCCTGCTCCTCCTCAGTACTGGCGGCGGTGGCGGCTGGGCGGCGGGTGGGCGGGGCCAAAGACAAAGAGCGCGAAGCGCTCTTTTTCAAACTTAATGGCGGCTCAAGCTGACCGGCGGGCGGGTAGTTCCCTCAGAACGCCGCTCGCCGGCGCACATAGCTTGAGCCTCAGCAGGGAGGGAGCCGCTCACAACTAACAGCGCTGTGAGTAGGACGCTTCCCTCCCTGCTGATGGGGGTGACTGACAGCGAGCACAAGCGGGCCGGCGGGCGGGTAGTTCCCTCAGAACGCCGCTCGCCGGCACATGTCGCTTGTGCCTCAGCAGGGAGGGAGCCGCTCACAGCTAAAGCACCGTGAGCAGGTCGCATCCCTCCCTGCTGATACCTCTCTTACCGCCTCCTGAAGCGGGTACACGCCACCGGCTGCCCAAACAGGTCCGGGTCCTGCAGCAGAGAGGCCGGAAGCTGGGCAGCACGGTGATATGTATCCAGGAGGCGGGGCTTAGGCCAGTCACACCACAGAAGGCGGGGGCGGCAGGTCAGTGTCTTTCCAGGGGGGGACCTCTATTTAAACATGCATAGGGGCCAGCAGTCAGGGGGCAGCATCTCAAGTTTCTGGCTGCAGTGCCCCTCAGTGGAGCAAGGGACCCAGGTAAGGATTGGAGCAGCAGACAGGCACGGCCGGCTCTGAGCGGAGGCAAGGTACAGAGATTAGGAACAGGAGCAAGGTTAAACAACAAAGGCAGGGAACAGGGACCTGACGTGAAGGTACCCCACACTAAGGGACAGGAAGACATTGCTCAGGCACCTTCCAGAAGGGGAGGATGCCTTATATATCCAGTGCCCCTCTGAAATAGGTTGAGAAGCACTTCCAGGTTAAGGAGTACTGGACCTTTAATTCATAGCAGGATGCGGCAGATGTCGCCTAAGGAAGGTCCTGGAAGACATGTTAAATGCACGTATGTTTCTGGACAAGCAGGTCACATGCAGAGAGCTGGAGGAGGATCCAGGACTGTGATCCGAGTGATTACCCTGTATGGAAGGAAGGACTGCAGAATGGGCAGACCGTACGGAGCTGCCCAGTAGGGGTCAGACCTGCAGATTGGGGCATGACACACCTTCGACATTCACGGTCCGAATATGGCCACAACTCCTCTGACCTGAACTCACCAGTTCAGGGCTGGAGACCTGTGGCTGGTCTGTGCTCTGATCTGTGAAACCGGCCTAAATCCCTGCAATCACTGAGTGTGTTATGGAAAAAGCCTATTATCATGAGAAATTGTAGTATTGTTATGGTTTTTACATATTTCCAGGAGGAATTACAGAGGAACAGCACAATGCAGACTACTAAAAAAAGATTTAGTATTTACTGAAACAGACATGTACCTGAAAGTTATAATACAAATGTGGCAATAGTAATTCAGGGAAAGGCTAGTGGACTATGGGTTACCTTGATCTGGCAGAAACCAGAGTGACACTACAAAAAAGTCTGGAGCAACCTCCTGAAAAAATTCCTGCACATGGTGTACTGTGGTCAGGGTGGTCTCCATTAGTTGCAGTTTTGGTTCAAGGAAAAGCCATCAGATATTCAGGGTACAATCTGACAACCTAGAAAAGGGCAAGTAGTAGAAGGATAGGAGTAGTAAGTAGTCTGCTGTTCTGGTGATCCAAGACAGTGAGTAGGATGGGAAAAATATAATTTATTCTGTAGACGTTTCGAAGCTTAGCCAGCTTCTTCAGGAGAACCACAATACTAGATCTAATATTGATCTAATCTTGATGAAGAAGCTGGCTAAGCTTCGAAATGCACAGAGAATAAACAATTTTTATCCCATCCTGTTTACTATATTGGATTTCTTGAACCAACTATCATCAGCAGAGCAGAACACTACTCCTATTCTATATATCTAATATTGTGGTACTCCTGAAGAAGCTGGCTACGCTTCAAAACACCTACAGAATAAACCATTTTATCCCATCCTGCTTACTATCTTGGATTTCTTTGCTCACCAGCAAAGCAGACTACTCCTCCTATCCTATAGATCCTATATTGTTGTACTCCTGAAGAGGCTTGCTAAGATTCGAAACGTGTAGAGAATAAACCATTTGTAACCCATCCTGCTTACTATCTTGAATTTCTTGGATCACTAACAGAGAAGACTACTACCATACTTTTATTCTATAGATCTATTATTGTGGATCTCCTGAAGAAGCGCGCTAAGCTTCGAAACATGTAGAGAATTAACAATTTTTATCCCATCCTTTTTACTATCTTGGATTTCTTGGATCACCGGCAGAGCAGTGTTCTACTCCTATCCTTCCACTACTTGGTCTTTATGGTGGGATCTCCTTGCCAGAGTATTAAACAAAATTGTGACGGATTGAAGGGGGAAACATGTCAGACATAAGGCAGGAGAACCCCCTAAATTATGCGGCCACTCCATCCACTACAGTACTGAGCACCTTGTAATAGTACCAGTTATCAAGAAGGGAGGAAAGAAAGGAAGTGACCAAGAGGTTATTGCTATAAAATAAGGAAATTGAGAAATATCTGGGGCTGGATGTGATACACACAGATTACTTAATCTGATGGCTTCCTGGCAAGTCTTGTCTCTTTCACCTCCTGTGCATCCTGTGGTTTTGTTGTTCTATTTACACATCAGAGATTTGCAAAACAACATTAACCTTTATAAAGAACAACAGAAAAACGACAAATATCTATGTATTGTATGTATCTCATATCTATCTGCTTATCTACCTCCTATATAGCTACATATCTCCTATGTATATACAAGTCTTATCTGTCTATTCATTGTATCTATCCTATATCTACGGTATTAATTGGAAAGATAATTCACTTATGTATTATTTACCTATCTATTTACATTATATATCACATGTCTATTTTAGATGTAACTATCCACAAATATATCCATCTACCCAGGGCTGCCATTAGGAATTTCGGGGTCTCATAATAGCAAAATTTTTGGGCCCCCACATCCGCCCCTCAAACCTTCCACAGTCCCACCACACTTGGAAAAACACATGTGTATATATATATATATATATATATATATATATACAGTTAGGTCCAGAAATATTTGGACAGTGACACAAGTTTTGTTATTTTAGCTGTTTACAAAAACATGTTCAGAAATACAATTATATATATAATATGGGCTGAAAGTGCACACTCCCAGCTGCAATATGAGAGTTTTCACATCCAAATCGGAGAAAGGGTTTAGGAATCATAGCTCTGTAATGCATAGCCTCCTCTTTTTCAAGGGACCAAAAGTAATTGGACAAGGGACTCTAAGGGCTGCAATTAACTCTGAAGGCGTCTCCCTCGTTAACCTGTAATCAATGAAGTAGTTAAAAGGTCTGGGGTTGATTACAGGTGTGTGGTTTTGCATTTGGAAGCTGTTGCTGTGACCAGACAACATGCGGTCTAAGGAACTCTCAATTGAGGTGAAGCAGAACATCCTGAGGCTGAAAAAAAAGATAAAATCCATCAGAGAGATAGCAGACATGCTTGGAGTAGCAAAATCAACAGTCGGGTACATTCTGAGAAAAAAGGTATTGACTGGTGAGCTTGGGAACTCAAAAAGGCCTGGGCGTCCACGGATGACAACAGTGGTGGATGATCGCCGCATACTTTCTTTGGTGAAGAAGAACCCATTCACAACATCAACTGAAGTCCAGAACACTCTCAGTGAAGTAGGTGTATCTGTCTCTAAGTCAACAGTAAAGAGAAGACTCCATGAAAGTAAATGCAAAGGGTTCACATCTAGATGCAAACCATTCATCAATTCCAAAAATAGACAGGCCAGAGTTACATTTGCTGAAAAACACCTCATGAAGCCAGCTCAGTTCTGTAAAAGTATTCTATGGACAGATGAGACCAAGATCAACCTGTACCAGAATGATGGGAAGAAAAAAGTTTGGAGAAGAAAGGGAACGGCACATGATCCAAGGCACACCACATCCTCTGTAAAACATGGTGTAGGCAACGTGATGGCATGGGCATGCATGGCTTTCAATGGCAATGGGTCACTTGTGTTTATTGATGACATAACAGCAGACAAGAGTAGCCGGATGAATTCTGAAGTGTACCGGGATATACTTTCAGCCCAGATTCAGCCAAATGCCGCAAAGTTGATCGGACGGCGCTTCATAGTACAGATGGACAATGACCCCAAGCATACAGCCAAAGCTACCCAGGAGTTCATGAGTGCAAAAAAGTGGAACATTCTGCAATGGCCAAGTCAATCACCAGATCTTAACCCAATTGAGCATGCATTTCACTTGCTCAAATCCAGACTTAAGACGGAAAGACCCACAAACAAGCAAGACCTGAAGGCTGCGGCTGTAACGGCCTGGCAAAGCATTAAGAAGGAGGAAACCCAGCGTTTGGTGATGTCCATGGGTTTCAGACTTAAGGCAATGATTGCCTCCAAAGGATTCGCAACAAAATATTGAAATTAAAAATATTTTGTTTGGGTTTGGTTTATTTGTCCAATTACTTTTGACCTCCTAAAATGTGGAGTGTTTGTAAAGAAATGTGACAATTCCTACAATTTCTATCAGATATTTTTGTTCAAACCTTCAAATTAAACGTTACAATCTGCACTTGAATTCTGTTGTAGAGGTTTCATTTCAAATCCAATGTGGTGGCATGCAGAGCCCAACTCGCCAAAATTGTGTCACTGTCCAAATATTTCTGGACCTAACTGTATATATATGTATATGTATATGTATATGTATATATATATATATATATATATATATATATATATATATATATATATATATATATGTATATATATATATATATATATATATATATATATATATATATTTATTTTAAATAAAGGTTGTAGACCAGCTCACCTGTCTGAGCTCAAGCCCCGGCGTCCTTGTTCTCCTTATTGCACGGACCCGAAGTGGGAGACTTCCAAGATATGTAGAACAAGCTGAAGAAGGATCCAGTAAGGCAGAATGACTCCAAAGGGCAACAAAAGTTTTGTTTTTTTTTCTCTGACTTTATTATCTAAGAATAAAAAATTCCAGAGCTCTTGACAAGTTGTTAAGTGCAAGGTATATGCAGTATGGACTACGCGTTTCGGCGGACGCAGCCGCCTTCTTCACGGTCCCAAGACAAAAACAGTCTTGGGACCGTGAAGAAGGCGGCTGCGTCCGCCGAAACGCGTAGTTCATACTGCATATACCTTGCACTTAACATCTTGTCAAGAGCTCTGGAATTTTTTATTCTTAGATAATAAAGTTAGAGAAAAAACAAACAAAACTTTTGTTGCCCTTTGGAGTCATTCTGCCTTGCTGGATCCTTCTTCAGCTTGTTCTACATATATATATATATATATATATATATATATATATATATATATATATATACAGTACAGACCAAAAGTTTGGACACACCTTCTCATCTCTAGAACAACTATTAAGAGGAGACTTTGTGCAGCAGGCCTTCATGGTAAAATAGCTGCTGGGAAACCGCTGCTAAGGACAGGCAACAAGCAGAAGAGACTTGTTTGGGCTAAAGAACACAAGGAATGGGACCAGTGGAAATCTGTGCCTTGGTCTGATGAGTCCAAATTTTAGATCTTTGGATCCAACCCCCGTGTCTTTGTAGAAAAGGTGAACAGATGGACTCTACATGGCTGGTTCCCACCGTGCAGCATGGAGGAGGGGGTGTGATGGTGTGGGGTTGCTTTGCTGGTGACACTGTTCGGGATTTATTCAAAATTGAAGGCATACTGAACCAGCATGCCTACCACAGCATCTTGCAGCGGCGTGCTATTCCATCCGGTTTGCGTTTAGTTGGACCATTATTTATTGTTCAACAGGACAATGACCCCAAACACACCTCCAGGCTGTGTAAGGGCTATTTGACTAAGAAGGAGAGTGATGGGGTGCTACGCCAGATGACCTGGCCTCCACAGTCACCAGACCTGAACCCAATCGAGATGGTTTGGGGTGAGCTGGACCGCAGAATGAAGGCAAAAGGGCCAACAAGTGCTAAGCATCTCTGGGAACTCCTTCAAGACTGTTGGAAAACCATTTCCAGTGACTACCTCTTGAAGCTCATCAAGAGAATGCCAAGAATGTGCAAAGCAGCAATCAAAGCAAAAGGCGGCTACTTTGAAGAACCTAGACTATAAGACAGATTTTCAGTTGTCCCACACTTTTTTTAAGTACTTCATTCCACGTTTTAATTAATAGTTTTGATGCCTTCAATGTGAATCTACAATTTTCAGAGTCATGAAAGAAGGGAATTTTGTTACTTACCGTAAATTCCTTTTCTTCTAGCTCTTATTGGGAGACCCAGACGATTGGGTGTATAGCACTGCCTCCGGAGGCCACACAAAGCAATTACACTAAAAAGTGTAAGGCCCCTCCCCTTCTGGCTATACACCCCCAGTGGGATCACTGGCTCACCAGTTTTAGTGCAAAAGCAAGAAGGAGGAAAGCCAATAACTGGTTTAAACAAATTCACTCCGAGTAACATCGGAGAACTGAAAACCGTTCAACATGAACAACATGTGTACCCGCAAACAAACCAAAAATCCCGAAGGACAACAGGGCGGGTGCTGGGTCTCCCAATAAGAGCTAGAAGAAAAGGAATTTACGGTAAGTAACAAAATTCCCTTCTTCTTCGGCGCTCTATTGGGAGACCCAGACGATTGGGACGTCCAAAAGCTGTCCCTGGGTGGGTAAAGAAATACCTCATGTTAGAGCTGCAAGACAGCCCTCCCCTACGGGGAGGCAACTGCCGCCTGCAGGACTCTTCTACCTAGGCTGGCGTCCGCCGAAGCATAGGTATGCACCTGATAATGTTTGGTGAAAGTGTGCAGACTCGACCAGGTAGCTGCCTGGCACACCTGTTGAGCCGTAGCCTGGTGTCGTAATGCCCAGGATGCACCCACGGCTCTGGTAGAATGGGCCTTCAGCCCTGATGGAACCGGAAGCCCAGCAGAACGGTAGGCGTCAAGAATTGGTTCTTTGATCCATCGAGCCAGGGTGGCCTTAGAAGCCTGCGACCCTTTGCGCTTACCAGCGACAAGGACAAAGAGTGCATCCGAACGGCGCAGGGGCGCCGTGCGGGAAATGTAGATTCTGAGTGCTCTCACCAGATCTAACAAATGTAAATCCTTCTCATACCGATGAACTGCATGAGGACAAAACGAAGGCAAAGAGATATCCTGATTAAGATGAAAAGAGGATACCACCTTCGGGAGAAACTCCTGAATGGGGCGCAGCACTACCTTGTCCTGGTGGAAGACCAGGAAGGGAGCCTTGGATGATAGTGCTGCCAGCTCAGACACTCTCCGAAGAGATGTGATCGCTACCAGAAAAGCCACTTTCTGTGATAGTCTAGAAAGTGAAACCTCCCTCAGAGGCTCGAAGGGCGGCTTCTGGAGGGCAACTAGTACCCTGTTCAGATCCCATGGATCTAACGGCCGCTTGTACGGGGGCACGATATGGCAAACCCCCTGTAGGAACGTGCGCACCTTAGGAAGGCGTGCCAAACGCCTCTGAAAAAAGACGGATAGCGCCGAGACCTGACCTTTAAGGGAGCCGAGCGACAAACCTTTTTCTAACCCAGATTGCAGGAAAGAAAGAAAGGTAGGCAATGCAAATGGCCAGGGAGACACACCCTGAGCAGAGCACCAGGATAAGAATATCCTCCACGTTCTGTGGTAGATCTTAGCGGACGTGGGCTTCCTAGCCTGTCTCATGGTGGCAACGACCCCTTGGGACAATCCTGAAGACGCTAGGATCCAGGACTCAATGGCCACACAGTCAGGTTCAGGGCCGCAGAATTCCGATGGAAAAACGGCCCTTGGGACAGTAAGTCTGGTCGGTCTGGTAGTGCCCACGGTTGGCCGACCGTGAGCTGCCACAGATCCGGGTACCACGCCCTCCTCGGCCAGTCTGGGGCGACAAGTATGACGCGGCTGCAATCGGATCTGATCTTGCGTAGCACTCTGGGCAAGAGTGCCAGAGGTGGAAACACATAAGGGAGCCGGAATTGCGACCAATCTTGCACTAGGGCGTCTGCCGCCAGCGCTCTTTGATCGCGAGACCGTGCCATGAAGGTTGGGACCTTGTTGTTGTGCCGTGACGCCATTAGGTCGACGTCCGGCACCCCCCAGCGGTGACAGATTTCCTGAAACACGTCTGGGTGAAGGGACCATTCCCCTGCGTCCATGCCCTGGCGACTGAGGAAGTCTGCTTCCCAGTTTTCTACGCCGGGGATGTGAACCGCGGATATGGTGGAGGCTGTGGCTTCCACCCACATCAGAATCCGCTGGACTTCCTGGAAGGCTTGCCGACTGCGTGTCCCCCCTTGGTGGTTGATGTATGCCACCGCTGTGGAGTTGTCCGACTGAATTCGGATCTGCCTTCCCTCCAGCCACTGCTGGAAGGCTAGTAGGGCAAGATACACTGCTCTGATTTCCAGAACATTGATCTGAAGGGTGGAGTCCTGCTGGGTCCACATACCCTGAGCCCTGTGGTGGAGAAATACTGCTCCCCACCCTGACAGACTCGCGTCTGTCGTGACCACCGCCCAGGATGGGGGTAGGAAGGATCTTCCCTGTGATAATGAGGTGGGAAGAAGCCACCACTGCAGAGAGTCCTTGGCCGTCTGGGAAAGGGAGACTTTCCTGTCCAGGGATGTTGACTTCCCGTCCCATTGGCGGAGAATGTCCCATTGAAGTGGGCGCAGATGAAACTGCGCAAACGGAACCGCTTTCATTGCCGCCACCATCTTCCCGAGGAAGTGCATGAGGCGTCTTAAGGAGTGCGACTGACTTTGAAGGAGAGCCTGCACCCCAGTCTGTAGTGACCTCTGCTTGTCCAGCGGAAGCTTCACTATCGCTGAGAGAGTATGAAACTCCATGCCAAGATACGTTAGTGATTGGGTCGGTGACAGATTTGACTTTGAGAAGTTGATGATCCACCCGAACGTCTGGAGAGTCTCCAGTGCAACAGTCAAGCTGAGTTGGCATGCCTCTTGAGAGGGTGCCTTGACCAGCAGATCGTCCAAGTAAGGGATCACTGAGTGTCCCTGAGAGTGCAAGACTGCTACCACTGCCGCCATGATCTTGGTGAACACCCGTGGGGCTGTCGCTAGACCAAATGGCAGAGCTACGAACTGAAGATGGTCGTCTCCTATCACGAAGCGTAGAAAGCGTTGGTGCTCTGTAGCAATCGGCACGTGGAGATAAGCATCCTTGATGTCTATTGATGCTAGGAAATCTCCTTGAGACATTGAGGCAATGACTGAGCGGAGGGATTCCATCCGGAACCGCCTGGCGTTCACATGCTTGTTGAGCAGTTTTAGGTCCAGAACAGGACGGAATGAGCCGTCCTTTTTTGGCACCACAAAGAGATTGGAGTAAAAACCTAGACCTCGGTCCTGAATAGGAACAGGGACCACCACTCCTTCTGCTCTTAGAGAATTCACCGCCTGCAGAAGGGCATCTGCTCGGTCGGGATGTGGGGAAGTTCTGAAGAACCGAGGCGGAGGACGAGAACTGAACTCTATCCTGTACCCGTGAGACAAAATGTCTGTTACCCACCGGTCTTTGACCTGTGGCAGCCAAATGTCGCAAAAGCGGGAGAGCCTGCCACCGACCGAGGATGCGGAGGGAGGCGGCCGAAAGTCATGAGGCAGCCGCCTTGGAAGCGGTACCTCCGGTTGCTTTCTTGGGGCGTGAGTGAGCCCGCCATGAATCAGAGCTCCTTTGCTCTTTCTGAGTCCCTTTGGACGAGGAGAATTGGGGCTTGCCCGAGCCTCGAAAGGACCGAAACCTTGACTGCCACTTCCTCTGTGGAGGTTTGCTTGATCTGGGCTGGGGTAAGGAGGAGTCCTTACCTTTGGACTGTTTGATGATTTCCGCCAATTGCTCACCAAACAGTCTGTCTCCAGATAATGGCAAGCTGGTTAAACATTTTTTAGAAGCAGAATCTGCTTTCCATTCCTTTAACCACAAGGCTCTGCGCAAAACTACAGAGTTGGCAGAAGCCATTGAGGTACGGCTCGTAGAGTCCAGTACCGCATTGATAGCGTAGGTCGCAAACGCAGACATTTGCGTAGTTAGGGACGCCACTTGCGGCACTGCTGGACGTATTCTAGACACAGCAGTGCCTATGTACAGTGACAAATATAACACTGTGGCACTAGAGGGGCTGCACGTATGTGCTGCTTACCGCCCGCTGAGCGCGGGTGTGTGGTCGCCAGAACCCCTTAGCCTGGGTCCCCCAGAGCCTGCGTGTGTTCTCCAGCCAGACTGCATGTGTATAATGGCTGCCGGCGTCCTGGGGAGCTGCAAGCCTGGGGGCGGGCCTAGGGCGTGCACAGAGAAAAAGCGCGAAGCCTGTGTCTACTGTGCTCAGTGAGAGGGCTGGAGCATGTAAATCGTGCCCCAGCCCTCGGCGCTGCCGATTGAATAACGTCTCTCCCCTACCCTGATTGACAGGGTGGGGGGCGTTAACGAAGCGGAGCTAGGCCGCAGAAAGCCGGGGACTAAAGTTAGAAGCGCCGCCGTAAAAGCGCGGTCGGCGCGACCCCGGCGCACTACAAGTCGCAGCTGCGCCGCCGCTCCAGGGGCGGTCGGCGCGGCGATCCACACACATAAAGTCCCCCAGTAATCTGCGGGGACTATAAGCCCAGCGCACAGCGCTACAGTCCCCGGCGCACTAGCACACCCAGCAAGCCTGGGGTGCGCGTGGCCTGCCATACGGGGACACAGAGTACCTGAAAGTCGCAGGGCCTTGTCCCTGAACGGCACTCCCGCTCCACATCCAGCAGGTTCTATGGGTCTGTGGATGGAGCCCGGCCTCAGGGCTTGGTGGCCGGTAAGATCCCACTTCCTCAGAGCCCCTCAGGGGGATGGGGAAGGAAAACAGCATGTGGGCTCCAGCCTCCGTACCCGCAATGGGTACCTCAACCTTACAAACCACAAGTGGGGTAAGAAGGGAGCATGCTGGGGGCCCCAAATGGGCCCTCTTTTCTTCCATCCGATATAGTCAGCAGCTACTGCTGACTAAACAGTGGAGCTATGCGTGGATGTCTGACCTCCTTCGCACAAAGCAGAAAACTGGTGAGCCAGTGATCCCACTGGGGGTGTATAGCCAGAAGGGGAGGGGCCTTACACTTTTTAGTGTAATTGCTTTGTGTGGCCTCCGGAGGCAGTGCTATACACCCAATCGTCTGGGTCTCCCAATAGAGCGCCGAAGAAATAAAGAAAACTCATTGAATGAGGTGTGTCCAAACTTTTGGTCTGTACTGTATAGATAAATAAATAAATATATATATATATATATATATATACACACCGTATATATCTATCTATATATATATATATGTACACACACACATACACATTAATGCCCAAAAGTGTTAAGACCCTTGGAGTTCTTCCAGAAAGTGAAGTAATTCCATCTAAAAATTAATAATACACCCTTTACACCACCCTTCTCTATAATATCTCTCCCACACTGCCCCTACTTATAATATTCCCCCATACACTCTGACCCTCTGTATAATATCTCTCCCACACACACTGCCTCTCTATATAATACCGAACACACACTACCCCTCTGTATATCTCTCACATATGCTACCCCTTTATATAATCTTGTCAATTATGTAATTCATGTTATGATTTAAGTTGTGCTGCTGTGATACCATAATTTCCCACGGGATCAATAAAGTGTATCCTATCGTATCGTATAATATCCTCCTGGTATATATGTCCCCATCCTGGTATGTATGTCCCCCTCCTGTTATAAAAGTCCCCATTCTGGTATATATGTCCCCTTCCTGGTATGTCCGCCTCCTAGGCCCATTCTGGCATACATGTCCCCATCCTGGTTTTGTTTGTCCCCTTCCTAGCATATATGTCCTCCTCCTGGTAAATATGTCCCCTTTCTTGGTCGCTCCTGGTATATATGTCTCCATCCTGGTTTATTTGTCTCCATCCTGGTTTATATGTCCCATCCTCCGTCCCTCCTGGTATATATATCGCCATCCTTGACACATTCTGGTATATATGTTTTCATTCTAGTTTCTATCCCTTGATAGTATATATGTCCTCCTCCTGGTATATATGTCCCCTTACTGGGATCCTCCTGGTATATTTGTGTGAAAAAGTAAAAAAAAACCAAAAACATATTACTCACCCTTCACGGCTCCTACATCTCACAGCATCCTCTCTGAGCCACGGTGCATTTCAGCTGGATGTGCGCCCTCTGATGCAGATCCAGCTGACACAAGGCAGGGACTGTGGTCAGCGGCCCCACCACCCCCAGCGATCGTTCCGCTCCTGTCTTCAGCTCACAGAGCACTTACCTTTCCACGCTGGCTGCTGCATCCTCGCCACCTCCATGGCTATGCGTTGCCTGCAGCAGTGTGATGAGGTCCTAGAATGATGACCTCATCATGCTGCTGCACGTCGGGGCATGAGATGATGCACCGGCGCCCTGCTCCACTGACCTTGCCTTCAGCACATGCCTATCTATCTATTAACTATCTTTCTGTCTATTATCTATCTATTATCTATCCATCTATTGACTATCTATCCATATCAAGCAAAATTTTAATTCAATGCAATTATTATGCTCTACAAACCCCAGAGCATAATAAAAGTAATATGCAAACATGAAAATAAATACTTATACTCACCCTTCCCCACCTCTCCAGCGCCTTTGCTATTGACCGCCACCTGTTTGGTGCTTGTGGCATCCTCCCCCCCTCCCGCCAGTGAAGTTGTAAATTTTGGGTCTATTACACTGTTCCGGACTTCTGCCTGTCATGGTGCACAAGAGAGCAAGCGCTCAGGCGGTCGACCACATCATGATGTCCTGAAGTGCACCTTACTTTTCACATGTGCAGAACCCTCCTGGACACCATGACAGATGGAAATCCAGCACAGTGTCAGAGTACCGAACATGCCAACATGAGCAGTGGGGATCAGAAGAGTGGTGGAGGGGCTGGAAAAGTGAGCGGTGAGGTCAAGAGCAAGGATCACTCAAAAGAGTATAACACATCAAAATATAAAAAGCTAAAAAATAACATGAAAGAATATAAAAGTGAACAGTAGCGCCAGAAGCTCCAGAAAGAGTAAATCGTTGAAAGATGGGGATTAATCTTTTACAGATAAATTATTAGCTCACCTTGTGAGGTGGAAGAAACAGGTCAGGGTGGACAACACGGACAAAAGGCGAAGGCATAGTGGGAAAGACTGGGCCAATGGCATGTGAAACAATGATGACCATCACGGCAGGTTATGCAGGATGGCAAGCAGTCAAGGGCAGCAGAAAACACTTGAAGATACAGACCCAGGAGTAAAACATGCAGGAATTACAGACCTAAAGCAAATTCAGGATTTGCAACAGTGTTAGTAGTGTGAACAAGTCCAGAGAAGAGCGCGTTATACTCACAACAGGTCTGTGCCAGGATACAAAAGTAGATTGTTGCAACAAACAGGAGGTTGCTGAGATAATAGCAGCTGAGAAAAATGGGGAAAAACTCCAAAGCACAAGGTAACTGAACACAAAAAGGTGATTTTTATATACACATAAACATATCAAAAAATTCCATCATGTAGTTTTTTTCACAAACCTTGACTTCACAGGTTTCCAAAAGAATAGAATTCCAAAAGTAATTCCTTCCTACTTCTCTCAAGACTGTGCTCCACTGTATTGCAGTGATGTAACTGGGCTGATGGAAAAATTTAACAATGTGAGCGAGTGGAGACTATCGATTCATCCAAAAAAAGTCTGGAAGTTGCTACTGCACAATAGCAGCGAGTGTGCTTCAGTGCCTGTAGGGCATTTTGTGAACTTGAAGGAAACCTATAAGAATTTAGCCTTTATTCTCAAGCAACTTAACTACGAGGATCAAGGATGGTCAATATGTGGTGATCTCAAAATTCTCTCTTTGCTCCTTGAGCAGCAAGAAGGATACACAAAGTACCCATGCTTTTTGTGTGAATGGGACAGCTGGGATAAGACTCATCACTGGAGCCAGAAAAGTTGGCCAACAAGAACATATTTGAAACCTGGACTCAAGATAATAGTTGCGGAAAGTTTAGTTGATCCCACTAAAGTTCTCCTGCCACCACTCCACATTAAGCTTGCACTGATGAGGCAGTTTGTGAAAATTCTACCGAAAGAAGGACAGACAATTAAGAACTTGAGTAACATGTTTTGGAGACTGTCCGAAGCAAAACTGAAGGAAGGAATATTTGTGGGTCTGGATATTTGGAAACTCATGAAGGACGATGTGTTTGAAACAAATATGAAAGCTGTTGAGAAAATTGCTTGGGTTTCTTTTAAATAAGTCATGAAGAACTTTTCAGGTATCAACAAAGAACCAAAATGTAAGACCATCATGGAGAACATGGTGAAACGTTTCAAAGCCTTGGGGTGTGGGATGAATCTGAAGTTCCATTTTTTAAATTCTCATTTGGACGACTTTCCTTAAAACCTTGGTGCTGTTAGCGAAGAGTAAGGAGAGGTTTTCATCAGGATATCTAGGAGATGGAATGACGAGACCAAGGTAGATGGAACAACGATACCAAGGTGGGTGGACCAACAACACCAAGGTAGATGGAACGACGATACCAAAGTGGATGGAACGACGATACCAAGGTGGATAGAATGACGATACTAAGGTAGATGGAACGACGATACCAAGGTGGATGGAACGACGATACCAAGGTGGATAGAATGACGATACTAAGGTAGATGGAACGACGATACCAAGGTGGATGGAACGACGATACCAAGGTAGATGGAACAACGATACTAAGGTAGATGGAACGACGATACCAAGGTGGCTGGAACGACGATACTAAGGTGGATGGAACGACGATACCAAGGAGGATGGAACGACGATACCAAGGTAGATGGAACGACAATACCAAGGTAGATGGAACAACGATACCAAGGTAGATGGAACGACGATACCAAGATGGATGGAACAACGATACCAAGGTAGATGGAACATCAATATCAAGGTAGATGGAATGATGATACCAAGGTGGATGGAACGACGATACCAAGGTAGATGGGGCGACGATACCAAGGTAGATGGGGCGACGATACCAAGGTCGATGGAATGATGATACCAGGGTAGATGGAACGACAATACGAAGGTAGGTGGAACGATGATACCAGTGTAGATGGAATGACGATACCAAGGTAGATGGAGCGATGATACCAAGGTAGATGGAACGATGATACCAAGGTAGATGGAACGACAATACCAAGGTGGATGGAATGACGATACCAAGGAAGATAGAATGAGGATGCCAGGGTAGATGGAACGACGATACCAAGGTAGATGGAGCGACGATACCAAGGAAGATAGAATGTGGATGCCAGGGTAGATGGAACGACGATACCAAGGTAGATGGAACGACAATACCAAGGTAGATGGAACGACGATACCAAGGTAGACAGAGCGACGATACCAAGGTAGATGGAACGACGATACCAAGGTAAGTGGACCAATGACACCACGGCAGATGGAACATGAAGATGATGGAGGATGATTGCTGGAAGCTTCACAGAGAAGATCCGCAGCCTTCTATAAGAGAAAAGGGATCAACAGAGAAAAGGAAAAGAAGACAGAATTTCCAATAAAGTTGAAGAATGAATGTGCAATAAACACTTTTTCTTTACTGCCTCTTCACTGCCCTCCATGGGTGTTGATACTAAACCTGAGTACCCAAAATTGCAGGGATGTTGGATAAAGAAAGTATTTGCATGAAACAACGCCTCACAAAAATGTACCCCCTTTTTATATGGCACCTGTAGCTTTAGGATATTGCATTGCTTTCGACAAGCTGATACAATTCACTCTTCTCTCTGCAGAGTGAATCCATGGCTTTGATATTAGGGTAACAATATCCATCGGCAAAACAAGAACTAAACACCCACCCATTAATAAATCAAGACCCTGTGGCTGAAAAATCAGCGGGAGATTTTATCAGTAATTTGGATCGTGCCGTCACTCAGTTTATCGTGTTTGTAGGATAGTTGTTTGGGAAATTATATATGAAAAAGCGTTATTGCTCATTTATTCTGCTGTGTGCGTCTCCCACTGGGTTATAATCATCTTCAATAAAGTAGAAGAAAACCATGAAATAAAAAAGTGTCATTGAAACTGCACTAATTTAATACTGATTGTTTAGTGTGTTTGTACATGTACAACACCATCTTTGAAAAAAAGGCCAGGCTCCGTCACCGCAGGCTTCTAGCTTTTAAGGCCCCGTTACACGCAATGACATCGCTAACGAGATGTCGTTGGGGTCACGGAATTCGTGACGCACATCCGGCCTTGTTAGCGTCGTCGTTGCGAGTGACAACTATGTTCTCAATCAACCCAAAAGACTCATAACTATCAAAGCTTAATATTTTTAGAAGTTGGAGTGGGGTTTTTTCAAGGCCCCGTTACACGCAACAACGTATCTAACGATATATCGCCGGGGTCAAGGATTCCGTGACGCACATCTGGCCTCGTTAGCGACGTTGTTGCGTGTGACACGTACGAGCGATCGCTTACGATCACAAGATACTCACCTTATCGTTGACACGTTGTTCATTTTCAAAAAAATCGTTGCTGGTTCAGGACGCAGGTTGTTCGTCGTTCCTGAGGCAGTACACATCGCTACGTGTGACACCCCGGGAACGACGAACAGCAACGTACCTGCGTCCTCCGGCAACGAGGTGGGCATGTCGTTAATGCGGCTGCTCTCCGCCCCTCCGCTTCTATTGGACGCCTGCCGTGTGACGTCGCTGTGACGCCGCACGAACCGCCCCCTTAGAAAGGAGGCTGTACGCCGCCCACAGCGACGTCGCTAGGAAGGTAAGTATGTGTGACGGGTACCAGCGATATTGTGCGCCACGGGCTACGTTTTGCCCGTGACCTACAAACGACGGGGGCGGGTGCTTTTGATCGCTGCGTGTAAAGCAGCCATAACTCTGCTAAGCTGTGACATTGAAAAAGGAGCTAGGAATAGGAGGACTAGTCATCTGGGACCCGCTGACTTCTCCCTGCCCAACTCAGTTATACTTAAAGGTACTCGCAGACTTCTCCCCACTTCCAGCTCGGTCACTCCAGGCAACTATGTTTTACTTTGAGACAATGACATTCAACAAAAGAGTAGTGATGGGCGAACCCCCCCGATGTTAAGGATTGGGAGCCTCGCCCGAACGTTTTGTAAAGATCGAGTCCGGATTCTGAGATAACGCGAACTTACGTCTGAACACTGAACTTAGACTTTACAGTTATGGGATGGGGCGGGGGGGGGCTGTAAAATAAAGAATATAGTTAATAATAAACATTGTCATTATACTTACAGGTCCCGCAACGCGTCCTGCAGGCTCTGCCTCGTGGCCGCTTTTGCTTCCACGTCCGATTATTGCAGTGACCCCGAGTAACCACCAGGACCTTCCATGATGTCATAGCCATGTGACCAGTCTGGTGAGAATGTTGTACAGACATTGGCTTACAGACTAGTCACATGGCTATAACGTAATCAAAGGTCCTGTTAACTGAATTTTGACTGTCACTGTGCGAATGTCGCATCGCATCACCCGGCATGGCTGCACATTCTCCCAACAGGAGCTGGTTGACTGCATGTATTTCCATGCAGCTGAAGCGCTCCTGTCCTGGGAGTGTCAGGTCGTGCGGGCTGATGCAATGTAAGACGCAAGTGGAATCATACACTCACTGTCAGCCTGCTTATCACTCTGTACAGAGCGATAAAACAGAGCTGACATTGCTCTTTCTGCTTCTCACTCTGTATAGACTCTGTTGTGACGCCCCTGGACTAGTCAGATCGTCACAGGGTACTGCACGCTCTTTAGTTCTTAGTGCAGGACTCAACCCCCCATGGTTCTGAGTTCCCAACCTATAGTACTGCCTCCATCAGCATCCAAATCCCAACCACACCTCACACCACACCCTGTCAGACACACCAGTGGGCTGTTGAGCTGGAATAGGGCCACCCACCTTCAGGCAACCCGGCAATTAACCTGCGGAGGATAGTGACTTTATGGACTGTCCCCATGAAGCTCAGAGATCAGGGGCACTAGCGCAATGAGGGGGATAGGGCTTTCCAACCCAAACAGCCCACAGAAATCCCAAGCGTGAGCCCTTGAGAGCACAGCTCCACTACCAAAAAGTAGGGAGCGGGGCCCGGACAGCTTTATGCCAACGGGCCACCAGAACACTTCTAATTTGTGCACAGAGGAAGGCTCCGGACCACCCGGCAGTACTATAGGGGACAGATACCCGGTCGGGCTCCCCACAAGAGGGCAGCGGCACCCAGAGACTTGGTTTACCTTGTTGTCAGAGTCTGCTTTGCGATCGCATGATCACCAATACTGCCTGAGTGAGTACATGGTCCTCCCCTGCTTCCAATTCGCACCACGCTCCCCAACACCACCATTCAGAGTCCCGGGGCCTCCCCTACCTGTGGGGGGAAACGTCATCTAGCTGCCCCCACTCCATCTCCCCCGGGTACTCCCATTGGCAGTGGCGGTACTCCCCTTACCGCGAACCACGGGTGGCGTCACAAACTCTTATCCCCTGTAAATACCCCCTGTACATTTGAATGGCCGCAAGCCCCCGGGTCCGGAGACCCTCGAGCCACAGCAAATCCCGGATCCGAGCGGTTCGACCACTGCAGGGGCGACACACTGTCTGTACAGAGCGATGTAGCAGAGATTACATGGTTCTCTCTGCTTCTCACTCTGTATAGATGCTGTCTGTATGCTCACAGTGTATAGGAGACATCCTAACAATCAGTCTTCACTCACTGGCTCAGAGACAACTGATAACTAGAGATATATTCAGCAAATGGAAAACCTGGTGAAAATTGGATGACACAAAACAGAAATAGTGTTATTCCTCATGGACATAAGAACCTATTCTGCAAAGTCACTAGAAATGACTAATTCACTCAATACTCAATAAAATTAGCATGAAGTCTATATATGATATGATGGACACTTTAAGCACTCTTGTATTGAAACATGGGAGGTTCATCCTTCTGGACCAACAGCAATGTGACCTTCTGACATGTTGAATCCTTAAACCACTTTTGTAGTCCTTCAGCCCCAGCAGCCATACTGGACATAACTGTGTAATAGCTGGTGGTGCCGACCAGTCTCACTGTTAGGTCAAACTTATCCTACAATGCTTTTGACCCCTGGTCTCTCAATGGGGTCTTTCTGGGTCATTTTGACAACTTTTCCAGTGATAGGTCTAATCATAGCCTTAGATGTTCCTGTGCCTTTTACTCCTGGCCACATCAGACTATACAGATGGTCAACCTTAATAAACCCCTAAACAGTTATTTTTCACTCCTGGAGACCCCCTGCACCAGTTTTCAGTGGAAGGACAGGTAAAGTACTATTTTCTGCCAGTCACAGATCACGCAGACGTCACAGAAATTCCTATTGAGTTGTATTCATTCACTCTTACATCTGGATGTCGGAAAAACTGGTTGGGTCACCTAGAAGCCGGAAAAATGAGTAAAGCTCACCTTTTCACAAGGGTGAGGCCCAGACTTAAAGTCATCTGTGAAGAGAAATGAAACACCTGTACAATGTGACTACGAACACTGACTGATGGGGGAGAACATACAGAGAGATGGAAGCTGGGGATGTCTCCACATTTAGAAGAGCCATAGATCTTCGTAGAGACTGGGACCAGAAAAATCAAATTAGACTTGGGTCTGCTTCCGTGCCTTGACTACCTCCTAGGACCCTCCTCCATGGTCTGTTATGTCTGTTGGGTATCTGGAGGCAGAGGCTTTGCTCAGTTTCAACACCCTCCTTGGATAAGGGCATGATGCACTTGCACCTTCCACGGTCCGCTATGTCAGTGGCATATCTGGAGGCAGAGGCTTTGCTCAGTTATGACACCCTTCTAGTATGAGGGCACTATGCACTTGCCCCTTCCACGATCCGCTATGTCTGTGAGGTATCTGGAGGCATAGGCTTTGCTCAGTTATGACACTCTTCTAGGACAAGGGCATGATGCACTTGCCTCCTCCACGGTCCGCTATGTCTGTAGGGTATCTGTAGGCAGAGGCTTTGCTCAGTTTCGACACCCTCTTAGGACAAGGGCATGCTGCACTTGCCTCCTCCATGGTCCATTGTGGGGTATTTGGAGGCAAAGGCTTTGCTCAGTTTTGACACCCTCCTAGGACATGAAGGCCCACTGCACTTGCCTCGACCATGGTCCATAATGTCTGTGGGGTATCTGGAGGTAGAGGCTTTGCTCAATTTCGACAACCACTTAGGACGAGGGCACGCTGCACTTGCCTCCTCCACGATCCGCTATATCTGTGGGGTATCTAGAGCCAGAGGCTTTGCTCAGTTTCGACACCCTCCTAGGACATAAGGGCACCTGCTCTTGCCTCCTCCACGATCCAGTGTGACTGTTGAGTATTTGGAAGCTGGGGCTTTGCTCAATTTGGCACCATATATATGAATGAGTGATAACCCCAAATGTAACGCTATCTGTCAACATGCAAAGGCCTCCATATAAATAAGCAACCCAATATACAATGGTTAGCTTTTTGGCCAAGCAATGGCCATCGGCCATGTCGCCTGACTCCCCCATACATGAGAAGAGTCTGCTGGCATCTTATCCCTCCAAGAAGAATGGGCATCCAAAAATGGACATGCCAATTCCTTAACTCCCACGACAATCAGCTATCCGGGGAGAGTTGGGGGCCCAAATACACATTAGACTGTTAGCTGAGCCTACCAAAATATTTACGCTTGGCCAACATTATTCCAATATATATATAGGGGTCTTAAGGCAATAATGGCCCACGAACAATCGCTTATTGGCAGATAAAAAATATCTCAGATCGCATGGGCCGTGTTTTTTTTTTCGACCGATAGTACGGCCAGTGGTTATTGACCGAAAAAATCCAACATGTCAACTTGGTGTCTTGAGCAAGAACGATCACTCATCAGGCATTGAGTGAAATGAATCATTGATTTCACCGGAAGAACCGATGGTCGTTCAGTATGGTCAAAATTGGCCAACTTTTATCTTCTGTATGTGGTCTTCAAAGGGGTGGTCTCAAGTTTGAAAGTTATCCTGTATCTACCAGGTAGGAGATAACTTAACAATCATTGGGAGCCTTACCACCTTGGCCTATGGTGATTCTTGAGAACCGAGGATTTGAAGAACCTTGTCTGAATGGACTGGTGGTCGATCATGTGCGCTGACTTATAGAAATGCTGAAGATCAGTTATTTAGTCCCGTTAGTGAAGTGGTCATCAATATATAACCCACAGAAAGTTGAGGACCACGCCCAATTGGCTAAAAGACTACATTGCCATAGAGGGACCAATATTTTCATAATGAAGAGGCCGAGATTTCTAAAGAGACCTAATGTAAAATTTCCTAGAAAAAATGAACAATGGCCGCGATCTCAGAAGTGGAAAATATCTCAATGAGATTCCAACCGCGAGACGTTCTGATATTCACGCGTTATGTCAGATTATTCCATATATCGCACCATGAGGCCGACACAAGATCACAGGAGGATCTTTATTTATAGAAGTTTCTTTGCTCCTCTTGTTGGGAAAATTCTGTAAACACCTAATGAATCAGGAGAAATCCTCCCACTAATGGCCGACATGAAAGGGCGTGTGGACGTCACCGGGGATATTAGTGTGGGTGACAGAGGCGGTCTGCTGAGTCCCCGCTATTATCCGAGGATGGAGACTTTATATTCTGGGGAATTATGGGGAATTATTAGAGAACTGTATGTAGATACAATCCGAGCGTGTAGAGCTGTCACCTCAGAAGATGAAGAAATCCACAACTATAAGGGGAGAAATGCTCCTGCGTGGGTGAGGACCCGCGGGTGAGGGGGCCTGGTGCCGCTGCTGGTACTGGACCCCCCTGACTCACGGGCCCCATAGCGGCTGCGTGATCTGCCACAGAACAGCGCAGGTCCTCTCTCACAGAGATAAGCCGGGTGCTTCTCTGCAGGGCGGGCGCCGGGCCCCTGACCCTGCCAGGCCCGGTCATGATGGCGACCACTATCGTAACGCCCCTGCTCCTGTGTAGACATGGCAGCTCCATGCTTACAGCGCCCCCTGCTGACTGCAGATCACCTGTAGCCCAGCGTCTGTGGTCACACATGCTCAGCAGCCATCAGACCACGGTATCTCACTGATCCCAAGTCCCAACACTATATAGCTCCAGCCACACAGCTGCAGACTATCGCACCTCACCTATACCAACCTCTCATAGCCCCAGTCTTACCTATGCAGACTATTGCACCTGACTTATACCGAACTCCCATATCTTCAGTCTTAAATCTGCAAACTATTGCATCTGACCTATACCAACTTCCCATTGCCCCAGTCTTACATCTGCAGACTATTGCACCTGGCTTATTCCATCCTCCAGAATTCTTTAGCTTCAACCACACATCTGCAGACTATCGCACCTAATCTATTCCATCCTCTGGCATGCCATAGCTCCAACCACACGGGTGCAGACTATCGCACCTGACCTATTCCATCCTCCAGCATTCTATAGTCCTAACCACACGGCTGCAGACTATCACACGTGACTTAGACCAACCTCCCATAGCCAGTTTTACATCTGCAGACTATTGCACAAGCCACACAGCAGCAGACTATCACACCTCACTTATAGCAACCTCCCATTGCCCTAGTCTTACATCTGCAGACTATTGCACCTGACTTATTTCAGCATCCTGCATCATATAATTCCAGCCTTACATCTGCAGACTATTGCACCTGACCTATACCAACCTCCCATAGGCTGTCTTACATCTACAGACTATTGCACCTGACTTATTCCAACCTCCAGCATCCTATAGCTCCAGCCTTACATCTGCAGAGTATTGCACCTGATGTATTCCAATCTCCAGAATTCTTTTGCTTCAGCCTTACATCTGCAGACTATTGCATCTGACTTATTCCATCATCCTGCACCATATAATTCCAGCCTTACATCTTCAAACTATTGCACCTGACTTATTCCAACTGCCAGCATCCTATAGCTCCAGCCTTACATCTGCAGACTATTGCACCTGACCTATACCAACCTCCCATAGGCTGTCTTACATCTACAGACTATTGCATCTGACTTATTCCAACCTCAGGCATCCTATAGCTCCAGCCTTACATCTGCAGACTATTGCACCTGATGTATTCCAATCTCCAGAATTCTTTTGCTTCAGCCTTACATCTGCAGACTATTGCATCTGACTTATTCCATCATCCTGCACCATATAATTCCAGCCTTACATCTTCAAACTATTGCACCTGACTTATTCCAACTGCCAGCATCCTATAGCTCCAGCCTTACATCTGCAGACTATTGCACCTGACCTATTCCAACCTCCAGCATCCTATAGTTCTAGCCTAACTTCTGCAAACTACTGCATCTGACTCATTCCAAGCCCCAATAGACTATTGCACATGATTTATTCCAACAACAGGAATTATATAGTCCATGCCTTACCGGTGCAGACTATTGCAGCTTGCTTTTTCCAAGCCCCCACCATTAATCTGCAGAGCACTACATATGATTTTGGCCCAGCATCACATAGCTCCAGATTTTCTACCGTACTGCATCTGCATTATTTACAACTCTAACATGAAGCTGCAGACTATCACATGTTTTATTCCAATAGCCAGAATCCTATGTAGCTCCATACAGCTGCAGACTATTGCATCTGACTTTTTCCAAGCCCCTCTTGCATCCTATAGCCTCAGCCTTGCATCTGCAAACTAATGCTAGTAATTTAATCCAGTCGCCAGCATTCTACATCCCTTCCTTGCATCTGCAGACTATTCCATCTGACTTATTCCAAGCCCCAGTAATCTGTACCCACTTCCTTCCATCTGCAGACTATCGCACCTGACTCCTTCTAGGCAACAAGTTACCGTGATCCCTCCCTCCATGATGCCCTCTCCCCGCACCACTCCTCTCCCGTCTTCTACTCCCTTCTATTCTCCTCTCCCCTCTTTTCTCTCTTCTCCCCTCTCCTTCCTTCACCTCTCCCTTCTTCCATTTTTTCTCTCTTCATCCTTCTCCTGTCCCCTGACTTCTCCCCTCTTTTCTTCTTTCTCTCTTCTCCCCACACTTAGTGTGATTCCCCTCTCTTCTTCTCCCCTCTTCTTTCTTCCCTCTCCTTCCTTGTCCTCTCTTCTTCCTTCTCTTCTCCTCTCTTCTCACCACACTGCTCGGTGTGATCCACTCTCCTCTTCTCCCCTTTTTTCCTTCTCGTCTCCCCTCTTCCCTGTCTTCTCCACTCTTTTTTCCTAGCTCGGCTGTGATCCCGTTTTCTCCCTTCTGCCCTTCCTTCTCTCCTCTCCCCTCTTTTCTCCTCACACCGGTGAGATCTCTTTTATCCCCTCTGTTCTCCTCTCCCCTGTTTTCTCCCCTCTCTTGTTCTCTCCCCTCTTTTCTCCCCTTACTGCTCGGTGATCACCTCTCCCCTTTTTCCTCCCTTCCTTCTCTCTTCTCCCCTCTCCTGTTCTCCCGTTTTCTCTCTTCTCCCCTCTTTTCTCCCTTCTCCTAGCACCACTCGGTGTGATCCTCTCTCCTCTTCTCCCCTCTTTTCTCCCTTCTGCCCTTTCTTCTCTCCCCTCTTTTCTCCTTTCTCCCCACACTGGTGTGATCTCTTCTCCTCTTAACCACTCTGTTCTCCTCTCCCCTGTTTTCTCCTTTCTCAACTCTTTTCTTCTCTCCCCTTTCTTCTCCCTACACCGCTCAGCGTGATCCCCTCTCCTCTCCCGTCTTCTCCCCTCTTTTCTCCCTTCTCGTCTCCTGTCTTCTCCCCTCTTTTCTCCCTGCACAGCTCGGTGTGATCTCCTCTCCTGTTCTCCTGTTCCCTGCCTTCTCCCCTCTTTTCTCCCTTCTGTTCTCACTTTTCCTCTCCTTTCCCATCTTCTCCCCTCTTTTTTCCCAGGACCGCTCAGTGCGATCCCCTCTCCTCTCTTTTCTCCCCACCCAGCTCGGTGTGATCCCCTCTTCTCCCCTGTCTTCTCCCGTTTTGTCCCTTCACCCCTCTTTTCTCCCCGCACCACTGTGTGATCCCCTTTCGTCTCGCTCCTCTTTTCTCCTGCCACCGCTCTGTGTTATCCCCTCTCCCCTCTTTTCTCCCCGCACCGCTCAGTGTGATCCCCTCTTTTCTCCCCACCTCGCTCGGTGTGATCCCCTCTCCTGTTCTTCCCTGTCTTCTCCCCTCTTCTCTGTGTGATCCCCTCTCCTCCCCAGTCTTCTCCCCTCTTTTCTCCCCGCAGCGCTTGGTGTGATCCCCTCTCCTCTTTTCTCCCAGCACCGCTCTGTGTGATCCCCTCTCCTTTCTTCTCCTCTCTTTTCTCCCCGCACCGCTCGGTGTGATCCCCTCTCCTCTCCCGTCTTCTCTCCCCACACCGCATAGTGTGATCCCGTCTCCTGCTCTCCCGTTCCCTGACTTCTCCAAACTTTTCTCACGGCACCACTCAGTGTGATCCCCTCTCCTCTTCCGTCTTCTCCCCTCTTTTCTCCCTTCTCGTCTCCTGTCTTCTCCCCTGCTTTCTCCCCGCACCACTCGGTGTCATGCCCTAAACTCTATTTTCTCCCCGCACCGCTCGGTGTGATCCCCTCTTTTCTCCCTGCACCGCTCGGTGTGATCCCCTCTCCTCTCTTTTCTCCCCGGCTAGGTGTGATCCCCTCTCCTCTCCCCTGTGTGCTGTGCTCCCCTCTCCTGTTTCCTCCCCTCTTTCCTCCCCGCACCGCTCGGTGTGATCCCCTCTCCTCTCCCCTTACCACTCGGTGTGATCCCCTGTTTACTCCCCGACTCGGTGTGATCCCCTCCCCTCTTTTCTCCCCGCACTGCTCGGTGTGATCCCCTCTCCTCCCCTCTTTTCTCCCCGGCATTGTGTGCTGTGCTCCCTCCCCTCTTTTCTCCCCGGCTCGGTGTGCTGTGATCCCCTCTCCCCTCTTTTCTCCCCGGCTCGGTGTGCTCCCCTCTCCTCTTCCCGACTCGGTGTGCTCTGCTCCCCTCTCCTCCCCTCTTTTCTCCCCAGCTCGGTGTGCTCCCCTCTCCTCTCCCCTCTTTTCTCCCCAGCTCGGTGTGCTCCCCTCTCCTCTCCCCTCTTTTCTCCCCGGCTCGGTGTGCTGTGATCCCCTCTCCCCTCTTTTCTCCCCGGCTCGGTGTGCTGTGATCCCCTCTCCCCTCTTTTCTCCCCGGCTTGGTGTGCTGTGCTCCCCTCTCCTCTTTTCTCCCCGGCTCGGTGTGATCCCCTCTTCTCCCCTCTTTTCTCCCCGCACCGCTCTGTGTGCTCCCCTCTCCTCTTTTCTCCGCGGCTCGGTGTGCTGTGCTCCCCTCTGCTCTCCCGTTTCCTCCCCTCTCCTCTCCCCGGTTCGGTGTGTCGTGCTCCCCTCTTTTCTCCCCGGCTCGGTGTGCTGTGCTCCCCTCTGCTCTCCCGTTTCCTCCCCTCTCCTCTCCCCGGTTCGGTGTGTCGTGCTCCCCTCTTTTCTCCCCGGCTCGGTGTGCTGTGCTCCCCTCTCCTCTCCCGTTTCCTCCCCTCTATTCTCCCCGGCTCGGTGTGCTGTGCTCCTCTCCCCTGTTTTCTCCCCGGCTCGGTGTGCTGTGCTCCCCTCTCCTGTTTCCTCGGCCCTCTTTTCTCCCCGGCTCGGTGTGCTGTGCTCCTCTCCCCTCTTTTCTCCCCGGCTCGGTGTGCTGTGCTCCTCTCCCCTCTTTTCTCCCCGGCTCGGTGTGCTGTGCTCCCCTCTCCTCTCCCGTTTCCTCCCCTCTTTTCTCCCCGGCTCGGTGTGCTGTGCTCCCCTCTCCTCTCCCGTTTCCTCCCCTCTTTTCTCCCCGGCTCGGTGTGCTGTGCTCCCCTCTCCTCTCCCGTTTCCTCCCCTCTTTTCTCCCCGGCTCGGTGTGCCGTGCTCCCCTCTCCTCTCCCGTTTCCTCCCCTGTTTTCTCCCCGCACTGCTCGGTGTGCCGTGCTCCCCTCTCCTCTCCCGTTTCCTCCCCTGTTTTCTCCCCGGCTCGGTGTGCCGTGCTCCCCTCTCCTCTCCCGTTTCCTCCCCTCTTTTCTCCCCGGCTCGGTGTGCCGTGCTCCCCTCTCCTCTCCCGTTTCCTCCCCTGTTTTCTCCCCGCACTGCTCGGTGTGCCGTGCTCCCCTCTCCTCTCCCGTTTCCTCCCCTGTTTTCTCCCCGGCTCGGTGTGCCGTGCTCCCCTCTCCTCTCCCGTTTCCTCCCCTCTTTTCTCCCCGGCTCGGTGTGCCGTGCTCCCCTCTCCTCTCCCGTTTCCTCCCCTGTTTTCTCCCCGCACCGCTCGGTGTGCCGTGCTCCCCTCTCCTCTCCCGTCGTCTCCCCTGTTTTCTCCCTTCTCCCGGGCTCCGCCCCCTGTCACCGCTGCTCCTTCTGCCGCCCGCTGATTGGCGGCCGCCGTGTCCCGCTCAGGCCCCGCCCCGGGCGCTGAGGCCAGCCTCTGTGTGCCTCTGCTCGCTCCTCTGTGATGCAGTGCAGGGCTCAGCGCTGGGGGACATCGCACATTCGCATCGGACTTTGTGGCATTTTGCCTTCTTCATTGGAATCCGAGGTATCGTGCATCTCGGTATTTTCCCTTGAAGCGCTGCCTTCCCTCAGAGACTCCTCTGCATCGGCTGCTCCTTTCTGTTTCCTCCCTTTAGTTTCCCTGGTGCAGTATGAAGTGCAGTTATGGCAAGAAGAGGTAAGACAGCTGTGAGGACTCTGGAGGATTTGACCCTGGATTCTGGTTATGGTGGAGCAGCTGATTCCATCAGGTCTTCCAACTTGTCCCTGTGTTCTGATTCTCACCCGGTAGCCTTTGCCCATGGAGGACACTGCTGGCTTCTAACTGACTCCATGCACAGTAGACACAACAGCTTTGACACGGTCAATACTGTCCTGGCTGAAGACTCGGAGGTCCTGGACTGCTCAGGACAGTGCTCCAGGCTGCCTGACCTTGAGGAAGTCCCCTGGAGCCTTGAGGAGGTAGAAGCTCTTCTGAAGAAGGAGCAGATCTTGACCGGTGCTGGCCGAGATGTCCTCTCCAAGCTGTCCACCTTGGTCAGCCGCTCTCTCGTAAGGATCGCCAAAGAGGCTCAACGCCTGAGCCTAAGATTCGCCAAATGCACCAAGTACGAGATCCAAAGTGCCATGGAGATCGTCCTGGCGTGGTCCTTGTCGTCCGGTTGCACGGCCTCAGCCCTTAGCGCCCTCTCGCTATACAACATGAGCACCGGGGACAGACTGAGCCGGGGCAAATCGGTGCGGTGCGGCTTGACTTTTTCGGTTGGGAAGTTCTACCGGTGGATGGTGGACAGTAGGGTGGCCCTTAGGATCCACGAACACTCCGCCATCTACCTGACTGCCTGCATGGAGACCCTCTTCAAGGAGATCTACAAGAGGGTCCTGGCCATGCCTCGCCCCGAAAAAGAGAACGAGGCGCCAAACTTTACCGCAGAATCCCTAGAACAGGCGATTAACAACGATTCGGAGCTATGGGGTTTACTCCAACCGTTCCAGCACCTTATATGCGGTAAAAATGCTAGTGGTGAGTAGTAGCGACTATATAAAGGGTCATTGATATTCAAGGTGGTCATTCGATGCCTCGACATAATGGGCTTCAACCCGAGCGTGGCATTTAAAGGGTTACACTGCATTCACCGACCGATGAGCTTTTCGCGATCTGGTACACAGAGCGGTTTTTATTTGGTGCTTACCTGTGATATGTGCCTTTTATTTGATGGGGGGCATATATTATCATGGCCAATCACATCCGATAATCCCTATCCGGAACATCTGCATTAATAACTGACCTTGATTGCGTCAGTATGGATGTGAGACCCCCCATCTTCACTGCAGGTGGTGACACACGTGTACACCCCATCCCCCAATGCAGATCAGAGGGGTCCCCAGCTGGTGGTTTATCATGGCGTTACCAATGGTCAATCAGTGGTTGATGGCACTGGTGTGCACTGGTGGTCTGTGCCGCAGCACTGGGCTGCTCATTCATACCGGTGGTGGTGGTCACGGATTGTTTACTCACATTGGCACATACAGGCGGCCACATTGCTCCTCAGGGGTTTTTTTCGGTGGCGTGCTCTCACAAGCAGATTGGTATTTTGCTTGTATTCTGCACACATTCGTAGGTGTCTCGCGCTGGGTGTCTCGTCTGCAGGGAATGAATGGCATTCTGTACCCGGCTCTGCTCACTCTGCTGTCGCTGCTCTGTGTAGCTGATGTTTGTTATGTCGTTTCACCAAGAACTTGTAGCTAAATGTGTAATATATGCCGTATACAGATATACGCTGTATACATGTACACTGCCTTATGTGTGAAGATAAATGTACAAACGTTATGTGCACCTACATCCACACACCTTCCACCTGGTGCACACACATCCTGCATACACATACACACACATACAACCTGTGTACATACATACACATACATACAACCTGTGTACACATACACACACATACATACAACCTGTGTACACTTATACACACATATATACAAATACATATACACACATACATCCTCTGTACACCTACACATATACAACCTGTGTACATACATACACACATACATCCTCTGTGCTCCTGCACATATACAACCTGTGCACACACATTCCACCTGGCACACACACATCCTGCATACACATACACAACCTGTGTACACATATATACACACCTACAACCTCTGTACACATACAACCTGTGTACACATTCCATCTGGTGCATAGACATCCTGCATACACTTATACAACCTTTGTACACATATACACAAATACATATACAAACATACATCCTCTGTACATGTACACATATACAAACTGTGCACACATTCCACCTGGTGCAGACACAGCCTGCATACACATATATACAACCTCTGTACACATATACACACACATACATCCTCTGTACACGTATACAACCTGTGTGCAAACATTCCACCTGGTGCAGACAAATCCTGCATACACATATACAACCTGTGTACACATATACAGAAATACATATAGACACATACATCCTCTATACACCTACACATATACAAACAGTGCACACATTCCACCTGATGCACACATCCTGCATACACATATACAACCTCTGTACACATATACAGAAATACATATACACATATACATCCACTGTACATCTACAGATATACACCTGTGCACACATTACACTTGGTGCACACACATCCTATATACACATACAACCTGTGTACACATATACATCCTCTGTACACCTACACATATACAACCTGTGTGAACACATTCCGCCTGGTGCAGACACATCCTGCATACACATATACACACATACAAAGCGTGCATACACATACATCTTCTGTACACTTACACATATACCACCTGTGAGCACACATTCCACCTGGCGCATACACAAATCCTGCGTACACATACACACACAACCCTTCTACACATATACATACATATATCCTCTGTACACCTTCACATATACAGCCTGTGTACACACACCTTCCCCCAGCGCATGCACACATCCTGCCTACATATACAACCCATGTACACATATACACACACATAAATCTTCTGTACGCCTACACATATACAGCCTGTTTGCAAACAATTCAACTCCCAACCTGTCTATACACAACCTGTATACACACACAACATATGTATACACAACCTCTATACACACATACAACCTCTATACACACACACAACCTGTGTATACACAGCCTCTATACCAACAGACAGCCTGTATACACACATCCTGTGTACACGTACACATATACAACCTGTGAATACACACACAACCTCTATACATACATATACACTCACCCACACAACCTATGAGCATGCAAACATACAATCTGTGTACAGATATGTGTACAACCTGGGTACACACACATGTACACGTTCACATATACAACCTGTGCATACACACATTTCACCTTGTTCACACACACAACCTGTATGCGCAGACACACAATGTCTATACACACACAATCTGTGTACTCACACATTTAGCCTGTGAACACACATACACATACACACAATACATACATGTGTACTGGCTGTAAACTTGCAAATGCAACCTGTATACACATATATTCACACATACATAAAACACAAATACATTTTGTATACATTTATACAACATGTTGACACACACATAGTTTGTGTAGACACACATATACTACCTGTGTACACATACACACAGACTTATAGATGCTTTAGGCACATACACACTCGCATATACAGACATGCATTCTGTGTATACACACATACATACACAGAGACACACATATGTACACTATACATACCCATGCAGAGAGACATACAGTATATATGCGTACTCTATACACACACTATATACAAAATACACAGACACACATCCTATTTGTACACAGGCAAATTTTTCGCTATTATCCGGTAGATATCTATGGAGCCTCCCAAATATTTGCACAGTGACAGCCATGATACTTGTATAAATATGACTATACCATAAAACACACAAGCGCACAATACTCCGATCCTCCGGCACAATAAGTGCTGCTTATGTGTAATTACCAGGACAATGTGTTATGGATCTGCAGTTGTGTAGCGGCACACACACACCGTCACTGCAGTATTTGTCCCCATCAGTCACACAGCACTGTGTTCGGCCACGGCACATACAGGCACAGGCTGGGTGTCATGTCTGCTGCATTGATATGTGATCTGCCACACATGTTATTGATGGTCATCTTGCAGCGTTGGATGGCGGCATTATCTGAGCGCCATGTATGATGCTTCGCCATGGTGTGCTGCCATATCTAATGACATCATCAAGGGCGCCGATCTCGAGGACCGCAACCGCAGGGAGTGGCATTAATATATATAGGGTCATCCATATGGACAGAGCTGGCCAAACTGATGTAATTGGATAGACCCGATCTTATTTCTGTCTTTCAAAATAACACATGCCACCCCTGTTATATACTGTGCCCAGGTTGGCTATATACGGTATACGTTTTACGCATTATAGTTGAATTTCTTGGGTTCATGCCTATAATGAATATGTGTGGTATCAGCCAGAAAGTCCAACCATCAAGGAATACAAAGATTGAGCATGTTGGAACTCAGTCTGCCCAATCCTTAGTTATTTTCGCACTGTCAAAAGTGTATCCGCGTCTCCCCATAACTGATCCAAGTGCGCAAGTTATAAGTGGAAGCTCTTATCAGAATGGCTGGCTTAAAATTTAAGCAGTGCGACGTAAGGGTGCCAAGTGGAAGCTAAGTAGGAAAGTCACAGCTGTTAACCCAACTGCCATCGCGCTAAACTCTGCAGCTGGTACTGAGCTCTTGTAACGGCGTTGGGAGTCTCAGCTCAGGATCACCCCCATCGCCCTTCATAATGGGCACTGTCGACTTACTCACAAATATGGGAGGTAGGAACCAGTGTAGGGGTACAAGAAACAGGACTAAGCCCTGCCCCAGCTCACGCGTGGCATTCTCTGAATCTCCTTAAAGGTGACCAGCCACCAGGTCAAAAGTGACCAGTTATTGCTACTATTTTTATTTCCAATGGTCCCATGAGTATTTAGCTTTTTTTTCTTTTTAAATCCGCCATACCATTCTAGAGATATAGGTCTTATTTACTACTAATTTCTTGAGGTAGGCTCCTCGGGGGCGTGTCTTTAGTCACGCCCCCTAGGTACAGAGCATAAAAAATAGAACTAAATAAAAAGTTACATATCGCTAAAACCGTATGGCAGATTTAAAAAAATAAAATAAAAATGGAGTATGCAGGGAAGCAGCGGGAATGAAATGAGATCTAAAACTGTCCTCTTTAAAGAACAATGCTTCTTGGGAAAATTAAATATGCAAATTAGCTATCCTCAAGAAGGAAAATAAAAAATGTAGCCAAACCAGTTACATATTTTTAAAAAGGAGCCAAAGCTACTCTACTTTGTACTGACGAGGTGTAAAGACCTCCAACATAGCTGGGTGTATGGCGTATTAAATATAGGATGGATTCTTCCCTATGGAAAAGAGCTAATTTGCATTTTCTTATTTCCATTGAGCATTGCCTGTAAGTACGGTCCGGTTACAGCACATTTTTGATAATTAGTACCCCATACTCCCAGGTCAGAAAAAAAAACCCCAGATATAGGACAATGGTTGGAGAGTATACATAATACATGCTGAGTTGCTGCCCGCATTCCTCCACCAAATTAATATGTCTGGTAACAGTATGCTATATTACTAACCCTTACCACTCAAGCCAATGGTGGCCACCTACGCCCAAGCACCTAAGGCACATGACCCGTGGTCCCCCCCATGCTACACCTTTGTAGGATTGCTAAATGGGTCTGATATATAGGATTTATAAGAGAAAGTGCCTCCATCCTTGTATTTCAGCCCATTGACTAATGTACTGACAGATCGTGTACCTTCTGTCGTAATGTGTTTGTAGACGATTTGTATTCTGTAAACTTTCACAGTTTTGAACACTACGAGTGCTGTACACTTTGTAGCTCCTAATTACTGTAGGCGCGATATCGAATATAATTTGATTATAAGTTTTGAGTGTAATAATGGATGTCTTCTTCATGGGTTGTCACTGATTGGCGCGGGATCCATCTTTCTTTAATGCCTCTAATTCTCGTCAATTACTGCAAACATTGCGAACATTGCGTTGCTGTTGGATGACATTCTTAGCATCTTACTCGTCTTCTTGATTACCTGAAGAATCCACAGTTCAGGTTTTTGGACTCTACTAGGGGGCAAAGTTGGAACTGAATTTTCCAAAATGTGATTGGGGAGCCATTTCAACACTATTACACCACTAACATCAACTGTCATTACCCTCCCACCCAGTTATGAATAGGCGGGGGTCCATTTTGAGCTATGACATTTCTCAAGATAAAAAAAAGTCAAAATAATAAGAGGACCATGACCAATAACTAAAAAGTCAGACCCCTTTATATTGGACAAGGGTGTATGTGCCATAGAGATAGACCTTAAGACCATAAGCAAGTTGGTAGCATCCATGGAGAAAGGGAAAACAAGGAATATGGAAAGGAGATGAAGGCAGATAAAGTCCTTCTCTACCAGGTTTTTAGGGGTTTGGTAGTGTTAAACACCACCAGAAAGTGCACCGTTATCATCTTTGGTATTTACATTGCCAGTTTGGAGTATTGGTAGGATCCCAACTCCAATAAGTGTAAGTATTGGTTGCTAAATGCCAAGATGTTTTTCACGATAGACTACACCTAGAAGGACATATCTTATCAGGCTTCTGAGTTTAATGGAGAAATGGGTTCTGCTATGAGAAATGAAAAAGAGGTAGACAAAAAAGAGCTGATGCCAGGTAAGTCTTGGTTTGGGCTGGAGGTACTCATCACCAGAAGACCCCATTTTTACTTTTCGTGTAGGTCCTTTTCAGTCCCTTTGCTTCTCTGTCTTCTGAGGAACATGAGTGAATGCCTCAATCTACAAATATTCCATCTAATATATACGTGGGAGGCATGTGTGCCAATCTTCTAGTGGTTGTGTGTCAAGATGTTCTTTACAAAATCCTTGGTTGAGAGGGAACATATTGTATCTCAGTAGACTTCGGAGTAAAATGGAGAAAGAAGTCTTGGATTAGGTTGTCATGCTTCTTCTACAATAACAGATGAAAAGGATATGGACAAAAAAGAGCCCG